>NC_081571.1:58851549-58930088 GCF_022355385.1 Mustela nigripes
AGGGACTCGATCCCAGGACCCTGAGATCACGACCCGAGCCGAAGGCAGCGGCTTAACCCACTGAGCCACCTAGGTGCCCCTGGTTGTCTATTCCTTTACTTATTTTAATTCCTGAGCATCTGCAACTGAATTTTTTTTAAAGATTTTATTTATTTATTTGACAGAGAGAGATCACAAGTAGGCAGAGAGGCAGGAAGAGAGAGAGAGAGAGAGAGAGAGAGGGAAGCAGGCTCCCTACTGAGCAGAGAGCCCGATGCGGGACTCGATCTCAGGACCCTGAGATCATGACCTGAGCCGAAGGCACCGGCTTAACCCACTGAGCCACCCAGGCGCCCCTGCAACTGAATTTTTTAAAGTAAGTGATCAATATTACTAAATGAATAAATGCAATTTTATCTAGTTAAATTAAGATGAGGAGTAGGAATATATTAATTTCAGTGGTAAAGTAGCCTGACTTCCTTTATCTAGAACCAGTTCTGTTCTGGCAATAAAAATAAATACAAATGAATTTAGCTTTTTTACACTGAAAGTTGTGAATATGAACAGACTTGGATTTAGAAACAGCAAAAATCATGCAGTTCCAAGAGCACATAAGAGTTGTACATCCTGTGGCTTTTTTTAGTTCTGAAGAAAGTGATTTCTTATGAAAGTGATTGGTAGCTGGTTGAGTGCCCTGATCTCCAATGACAAGAAGATAGCATCAGTTCATTTCCTGAGTTTCAAGAATGAGAGGGAGACTACTGTAAGTACCACATAAAGGTAAATCATATCCTCTCAGTTCAGGGCACAGAGTTCTTCACAGGCTTGTCTTCCATATTTTCCTCTAGCTAATCTAAACTGGACTACATGTATTACAAATATAATATCCTGCTTCTATAGCCTGACTCAGGATTCCTTTTTTTTTTTTTTTTTTTTTTTAAGATTTTATTCATTTATTTGAGACAGATCACAAACACGGGGGAGGAACAGAGGGAGAAGCAGACTCCTTGCTGAGCTGACAGCCCAGTCCTGGGATCCTGGACTGATTCTGGACTTGATCCCAAGGACCCTGAAATCATACCTGAGCCAAAAGCAGATGTTTAACCAATTGAGCCATCCAGACATTTCCCTAACTCAGGATTCTTCACTAAACAAAGCAGCCCTTCTGTCTCCAACAGGCTAAGTATCTTAAAGACTTAGTCAGAGGTAAATTTTCTTCATTCTAAGAGAAGCTCATCTCCAAAATTGGTAGGTGAGTTTCTCTTATGGAGTACATTATTCTTTTTTCGAATTATAAATATTTGTCTACGTGTCATATCTTTATACTAGATACTAAGTTGCACATAGTAGTGGTGCAGAAAATGCACGGTGAAAACCCCAGTGAAGCTATGTCCCACTCGAAAGTATATTCTTCTTTCTTTCTTCCACCCAAAATAACACTGGGAATAAGTGTTCTACTTACCAATTAATGTGAAGAATCTTCAATTTCCATGAATTCTATATTTAAAAAAAAAGAAATTTGAGGGGTGCCTGGGTGGCTCAGTGGGTTAAGCCGCTGCCTTCGGCTCAGGTCATGATCTCAGAGTCCTGGGATCGAGTCCCGCATCGGGCTCTCTGCTCAGCAGAGAGCCTGCTTCCCTCTCTCTCTCTCTGCCTGCCTCTCCATCTACTTGTGATTTCTCTCTGTCAAAAAAAAAAAAAAAAAAAAAAAAAAAAAAAAAAAAAAGAAATTTGAATATGTAGAGAAATATAGTAGATTTGTGGGAAGCTAAAATAATAAACACTATAAACACTCAATTTAGCTGTATTATTCTACAACTTTTTATTAATCCAATTAAAAGCAATCTTTTTTTTCTTTAGCTTTGTATGGCATCTGGAAAGAAGAAGTTTAGTGATTTTTATAAAATAATAATTATTTCAAAAATGACAAATATTTATATACACAATGAAAGGCAGTGGATTAGTTCTGCCAGATATTTGAGTGTATTTATAAACTATCATCATATATAAATGTTAAGGGGTGTCTGGTGGCTCAATTAGTTAGTTGATTAGTTAGTTGATTTCAGCTCAGGTGATGATCTCAGGGTCATGAGATTGAGCCCTGCATCAGGCTCAGTGCTGGGCCTAGAGCCCTTGAGATTCTGTATTTCCCATTTCCACTACTCCCGCTTGCATGTACGCATGTGCACGTGCACTCTCTCCCTCTCTCTCTCTCTCTCTAAAATAAATCTTAAAAAATATTAAATGGTATTTAGAATTTTTAAAATCAACATATTATTCAATAAATACATTAATAGAAACCAGTATATGGATATATATCATATAATATGCCTTTATATATGAAATATTTATAAATGACAAAGGTGGATTTCCAGTCAATTAATATCAAATGGATTGTTAGTATTTGAGGCTAATAGAAAACTGTTGCTATAAAGATTAGTCTTATCGAATTCTTTATCACAAAATAAATTCCGGATGGATAATATATTTAAATATAAGAAGTATAAGAAGAAAGTCTTTTCTAAGCTACTCACATAATCTGTAATTGAAATGAAGGAAAAAATATGTGTGTGACATATACACAAACATACATACCCTCAAAAAAACAACAGACCTTGTATTTCATAGGGAAAATACCATGATATCAGAATAATTAGAACTAATAATAATTTAAAATGCATGCTAAAAGAGTACTCTCCCTTTTTTATTATGATATAATATAGAATAAAAGCCAATTAAAATGGACTGTGCGTATTCAATCTGAGGATATCCAAAGCATGCTAAAATATATTCAGCCTATTACTTGACAAATAAAACAAAACAAAATAATCAAATTGAGCAGTATTTAGAAATGTTGATATTATAAGGAAAATTTATACAGTGCTGGCTAAAATTCCTACAATTTCTGGATATATGTGTGTGTGTGTTTGTGTGTGTTTGTAGATCTCTCTCTCTCTATATATACATGTGAGTGTGTGTGTGTATATATATATTTTAATATGCATGAATGGGCAACTGGTTAAATACATAAAAACTAATATTTTTTAGCAATTTCTGAATGGTTAGAATATTTTCTAAGCTTATTATTATTGTTATTTCATTTATTTTCACAACAGTCATTCTAACTGATCTTAGCAGTATCCCAAAAAATTATAGATTTTAAAACAAAGACACTAAGATTAAATTGTAGTGAAACTGGTAAGAGATTAATTCTTAGTGAAACTGATAAGAATACCCATGCAGTCTGATTCCTGAATTCCTGCTCCTTTTTATTATATTTTATGGCACATTTAAGGTACATCAAAACAATATGGTAAACCTGGTGATTCACAGAACTGTACCCCTGGGGATAAAAATATATGTTTATAAAAAATAAAAAATTTAAAGAAGAAAAACAATATGGTAATATTCATCATTAAAAATAATAGACTCCTGAGTTAACCACACACACACACACACACACACACACACAGCAAGGCACTAAACTTTTGTTTAAAATAGAACATGCAGGTTGGGTGTGGATTTTTTCTAGAAGAATATATAATCAGGTACATAGTTTGTAACTCTGAGGAGGAAGCTGGAATGACTGGGTACCAGAGAAGAATGAGTGAAGAAAAAAAATGAAGTATACATGGTTATAGTATATTTATTTTTAATTATGTTATTGTGTGAAATTTTCTTGAAAATGTGCACACTACAAATATGAAATAAAAAAGGCAACTCAAAGAACACAATTTTAATAAAACAGCCTATAATCTTGGTGCCTACTATTATGATTAATGACTAAATGTGTAAAATGGGAATATAATTGGCTTTTTGCATTTAAATATTCTTTAAACATTTCTTTATTTAAGCTACATTTAACATGTAAAGCTTTATATTTTGTTAAATCATTACCAGTAAAGAAACATATGCTGAATAATGAAACATGCTCTTATTAGAGTTATGCATATAGGGAATGGTGGGAGATGGATTGTCCTCCTTAAGTAGAGTATAATCAATTTATTGGCTGCCTATTATCAGAAAAGAAGAAAGTATTGTAGCTCCCTTATGTGAACGATATCATGTAGTATTTGTCCTGTGTTTGGCATACTTCACAAAGCATACTATCTTCTAGATTTATCTATGTTGCTGCAAATGTCAGGCTTCCCTTCTTTTTAAAGGCTGACTTGTATTCCATTATATATATATATATATATATGTGTATATATATATATATGCCATATTTTCCTCATATTAAATAGTCACCCATAGAGACAAAAAGTACAATATTGATTGTCAAGGACTGGAAAGAGAGGGATTAGGTAAAGGGTACAAGGTTTCAGTTATGTAACATGAATTAGTCCAAGAGATCTAGTACCCAGTATAGTACTATAATTAATTATAGTGTATTATATACTTAAAAGTTTTTCCTAAGTTAATATTACTTTGCAACCAAAATTCAAACTTAGGTTTATATAGACTTTTTAATAAACATGCTTATATTGCTCAAACCTGACCAAATTAAAACAAAAAAAGTTTTTTGGGAAAGGGCATCTGATATAACCACATATCCCTAGGTAATGTGTTAAACTGGAGTCTGTTTCAAATCACTAATTGTACAAGCAGTTGTTGTTGAGGGAGGGGATATTGTTCCAAGTGCTCAGATATCTTATTTCTCAAGAGAGTTATTTGTAGGATAGTTGAGTATCAAAGGCAGTAGTGTGACCAAAGTCATTAAAATTACTTGTTGCAAATAAAAATGGCTTGTGACAACAGCACTTTCTTTTCATATTTAACTTGCATTCATGCTTCAGAGACTTCGTTACAGTGTAATTTGGGAGTCTCACCTGTCCCATTTAGGGTGTCCACTGTTCAATTTTATAAATCAATGAGTTTTCCTAAATGTTGATTGCAATAGTCTAGGTTAACATACGACTACAAAATGATCGTTTCTACATTTTTCATTTCCAGGATAAATGAAACTACTGGTTTCTCTCCTTAGAACTCTTAACACCCCTGCCCTTTACTAATTGTATGATTGTGCATATGGCTAGGCAGAGTTTTGAAAGAAAAGATTTTTTGCCTGAGTGATTACCATTTAATTACACTTTAACAGCATGCTCCTTTCTTAAGAGTCACATTCATTGCTAAATCCTATCTTATTTTCAGCTTTTAGGAAATTAACACTGAAGTAGAAGCAGGTAATGATTATACAGAGTCCTAAGTAAACTTGCTTGGAAATAGGGATTGTTCGAAGACTGAAAAGCTTTCATGACCCACTGGATTGAATGTTAATGCCTGTCATCATTTTAGGTGCTATGCCAAAATGGGTGAGGATATCAGGAAAAAGAGTCATGCAAATGGGGGACATGTAACATGTTAAGTTTTCACTTAAGACCCACAGGTATTTGCTTTGTGAAAACTGCTGCAAGAATTCTCTATCTGTGCCGTGTATAGCAATGCCAATCATTGCATTTATGTTTTATTACCTCAAGATAGTGCCAGCTCAAATTCATGGCTTTAGTTGCTACATAGTCAAAGCCTTTGGGGTATTTACAAGAAATAAAATTTAAAATATAAATACAGATGAAAATTTTAAAATGGATACTATTTATTGCATAATTAACATAGTTTATCTTGCTTAAAGTTGATCTTATGCAAGTCACACAACATTATCTGTCTCAGTATTTTAATTTGAAAGTGATGGCAATAGTAGGTATCATTCCTTTGAGTTATTTTAAGGATTGAATACATAATAAAGACAGACTTAACTCTTTGTCATGTATTATCATTGTTACTGTGAAACAGGTCTCACTGTAAGTACTTTTTTTACATTATGATCTATATGTTTATATTTACATATAAACATGTATTTATATGTAATATAGATAATATATTTACTTGTATTTATTTACCTTTTGCTTTGTAGATGAAAATATTATACATCTATTAAATATCTTGCTCGGGGTGGTAAGATACTATCAGTGTCATTACTACATCATTATTGCTTATTACCAAATTATTACTTATTACTAAATTGTTGCTATTAGATATATAATAATGTATTCAGCATTCATTCAGCAACTACTGAGTGCTAATTAGATGTTTGGGACTGCTAATCTTAATGCTTGAAATACATCAGTCAGTTGCTTGTGTATGAGCAAGGGAAGATAGATACCTGATAATCAATGTAATACAATGAAGTGATACATTGACTTTTATGTGTATTAGTTACATAGTGGCAGACATGTATCAACTGATTCCACTGGTCTTCTCTCTGGTTTCTGATTAGATTCAGCCAATGGGGAGCTCCTGCAGAGTGTAGGGAAAGATGGGGAACAGATAAGGGTATTTATTCCTTCAGATTTTCCCTCTGGATCTAGATCTTTACTTTGGGCTGTGTCCCTTGACCAATGATCACTATGTCTGCCAGTACTACTTCTAACATCTTCTCTGTGATTCTTTCCATTTTCTATAACTATGCTTTTGTCTTGTGCTTCTGGACCTACCAGTTTTAATAATGTAGTTCTATTCTATAACTTATAGTTTTGTCCACCTGAAATTCCTTTGTAAAAAGTACTTGCATGAAATCCCTCTGCAATAATATAATCTAATAATAAGGCATGTTTTTCATGTTTAAGGTCTTAATTGATACTAAAATACAGGAAGTAAATGTTATGAGGGAAAAAAAAAACAAAAGGTATAGAGAAGTGAGGCTGATGTAGAATGTTGGGGCCATGTTGCAAATTTAAATAAGTAGTTGAGATAAGTCTTATTAATAAAATGATTTGTAAGCTAAAATAGGAGTAGATGAGGACAGTAACTTTTCATTTATCTTATGAAAGACCGTTTCAAGTGCAGAGAACAGCTAATGAAAGGGAGATCTAGGCAAACCTAGAGGACCAATGGTGTTTGAGGTCAGAGAGATGAGACAGGAAGTCAGATTATTTACAACTATACATGCCATTTTTACAAATTTGGTTTTTACTCTGGAAAGAATGAAGGGTATGCAGCATTTTGGCCTAGTGAGTAGTATGAGCTGACTTATGTTTTAAAAGATCACTCTGACTTTTTTATGAACCCACTGTCGGTGAACTAAGGTAGAACCATAGTGACCTCTTAGGAGGCAAGGATAGAAATGAGAATTTATACAAATAAAAGAAATTTCACTACCATCCTGGGAAGTTTCAAGTTTTCATTCATTCCCAATAGTATTTTACTGGTGACCAAAAAAATGGCAATGTTAAGAATAAAACCACAATGAAACTTGGCTAATAGCAGATAATAGCAGATAATCAAGAGTGTGTATGTTGATCTCTACTTCTTGAGGCAGTTTCAAACATACAGAATAAATGTATATGGATATTTGTGTAAAGATACTTCATTTTATCTATTAACAGGTTAAATATGTGATTCAACATGTGTTGAATCGTTGTTAATATTTGTTTATTAACAAAAATTGAAGGTAAGCATCTCCAGTAGCAAATATGACCAGTACTGATATATGTTAAAAGTTTTGGTGTGGAAGCAGTGGTGCCTCAGTAACATTTCATGTATTTCAATCACCAGACAAGTATTGTATACATTTCTCATCTTTTCTGAATTAAACATAGACACACATGCACACACACACACCCCTCAATATTTATAACAATGTTTATAGCACATACCAATATATTTTATGCTTCTTTAATAATTTTTAATACTTTTTCTCATTTTTAATATATAATTAATGATTTAAAGTAAACATTTTATATACTACATTTTAATTATATGTTCATTTTACAATCCAAATTATTTTCATTTTTTTTGAAGATTTTATTTTAGAGAGAGAGTGAACACATACATACACATACACTTGCTGACACGCATATGGGGGAAGGGACGGAGGGAGATGGAGAAAGAAATCCAGGCAGACTGTGCTGAGTGCAAAGCCCAATGCTGGGCCCAGTTTCACAGCCCTGAGATCACACCTGAGGCAAAACCAAGAGTCAGATACTCAGCTAACTGCATGACCTAGTGCCCCTACAATCATATATATTATATGATTATATATGACATAGGTTATATATATATATATATGAATGATTGTAGGGGCACCTAGGTCACGCAGTTAGCTGAGTATCTATCTATCTATCTATGAATATATATATATATATTCATAACTTATATTGAAGGAGTATACATGAATATAAGCATATAATTTGTAAAAGCATAAAATGTAATGAAAAATGTAATTTACCAAGAAATAAGTGAAATTTTGCCCCCAAATAATTGCAAAATAAGATATGTTACTTTTTTTAGGGACTGAATTTAAATATCAAAAGAGGGTAAAATTTAAGTATATGTTAAGTCATTAAGAATATGTACTATTGAGGTACCTGAGTGACTCAGTGGGTTAAAGCCTCTGCCTTTGGCTCAGGTCATGATCCCGGGGTCCTGAGATCGAGCTACGCATCGGGCTCTCTGCTTTGCAGGGAGCCTGCTTCCCTTCCTCTCTCTTTGCCTGCCTTCTGCCTATTTGTCATCTCTGTCTGTCAAATGAATAAATAAAATCTTAAAAAAAATACATACTATTGTGCTTTTATGATTTTTTTATTTTACCCTTTAAATTTATTTATGTTTAAAAGTTCCATTTTTATTTTCTTATTTTTATTTGTTTTCTTTTTTTAGGTTTTTATTTAAATGTCACTTATTAACGTAGAGTGTAATATTCATTTCAGTAGTATAATTTTATGATTCATCACTTACATAAACATCCAGTGGTGATCATAAGTACTCTCCTTAATACCCATCACCCATTTAACCCATCCCCTCACCCACGACCCCTCCCACAAAGCTCAGTTGTTTTTTATAGTTAAGAATCTGTTTTATGGTTTCCCTGTCTCTTTTTAGCCCCCATGTTCATCTGTTTCATTTCTTAAATTCCACATATAAGTTTGTCTTTCTCTGGATGACTTATTTCACTTAGCATAATATATTCTAGCTCCAACCATGTCATTACAAATGGCAAGATTTCCTTCTTTTTTATGACTGAGTAGTATTCCATTGTGTGTGTGTGTGTGTGTTGTGTGTGTGTGTGTGTGTGTGTGTGTGTACATATTTACATATTGCTTCTTTTTTATCCATTCATGAGTTGATGGACATTTGGGCTCTTTCCATAATTTGACTATCATTGATAATGCTTCTGTAAACATCAGGATGCATGTGTCCCTTTAATCAGTATTTTTGTATTCCTTGGGGAAATACTCAGTAATGCAGTTGCTGGATTGAGGGTAGCTCTATTTAACTTTTTGAAGATCCTCCATGTTTTCCAGAGTGGATACACCAGTTTGCATTCCCACTAACAATGTAAGAGGATTCTGTGCATCCTTTCCAACAATTGTTGTTTTCTGTGTTGCTAATTTTAGCCATTCTGGCAGGTATGAGGTGATACCTCATTACAGTTTTGATTTGTATTTCCCTAAAGTTAAGTGATGATGAGCATGTTTTCATGTGTCTGTTGGGCATCTGTATATCTTCTTTGGAGAAATGTCTGTTCATATCTCCTGCCCATTTGTTTTGGGGTATTGTGTTTTAGAAGTTCTTTATGTATTCTGGATACTAACCTTTCATTGGAAATGTTATTTGCATATTTTCCCCCATCCCATAGGTTGCCTTTTAGTTTTGTTAAGTGTTTTCTTTGTGATGCAGAAGATTTTTATTTTGATGAAGTCCCAGTAGTTCATTTTTGCTTTTGTTTCCCTTGCCCTTGGAGCTCTGTCTGGTAGGAAATTTCTATGGCCAGGTTGCTTTCTGTTCTCTCATCTAGGATTCTAATGGTCTCCTGTTTCATATTTAGGTCTTTAATACATTTTAGGTTTATTTTTGTGTATGGTGTAAGAAAGTGGTGTAGTTTCATTCTTCTGCATGTTGCTGTCCAATTTTCCCAACACGATTTTTTGAAGAGACTTTTTTCCGTTAGACAGTCTTTCCTGCTTTGTCAAAGATTAGTTGACCATATGATTGTGGGTCCATTTATAGGTTCTCTATTCTATTTTATTGATCTATGTGTCTGGTTTTGTGCCGGTACCATACCATCTTGATGACTACAGCTTTGTTTTACAGCTTGAAGTCCAGAATTGTGATGCCTCCATGTTTGCTTTTCTTTCTCAAGATTGCTTTGGCTATTGGGGTCTTTAGTAGTTCCATACAAATTTTAAGGCTGTTTTTTCTAGCTCTGTAAAAAATACTGTTGGTATTTTGATAAGGATCACATTAACTGAGTAGATTGCTCTAGTAGTATATACATTTTAACGATATTTGTTCTTCCAGTTCATGAGCATGAAGTGTTTTTCCATTGTGTCATCTTCCATTACTTTCATTTTCATTATATTTCATACTTCAATTACTTTCCTCAGTGTTTTATAGTTTTTGGAGTATAGATCTTCTACCTCTTTGGTTAGGTTTTTTCCACAGTATCTTGTGTTTTTTGTGCAATTATAAATGGGATCAATTCCTGATTTCCTTTTCTGCTGTAACAATGGTGAGAGTCAACATCCCTGTCTCATTCCTGATCTTAGAGGAAATCTCTCAGTTTTTCCCCTTTCACTTATTAGAAGTGGATCTGTAATTCTTGCAAAGAACCAGCTCCTGATTTTTGTTGGTCTGTTCTACTGTTCTGTTGTTTTGTTATGTTTTTATTAATTTATTTCTTTATGATGTTGAGGTATGTTCCCTCTATCCCTACTTTGTTGAGGGTTTTTATCAAGAATGAATGCTATGCTTTGTCCAGAGCTTTTTCTGTATCTTTGGAGAAGACCAAATAGTTCTTACCCTCTCTTTTATTAATGTGGTGTATCACGTTGATTGATTTGCAAATACTGAACTACCCTTGCAGCCCAAGAATAAATCCCACTTGATAATGGTGAAAGATTATTTTAATGTACTGTTGGATTCAGTTTTCTAGCATTTTATTAAGTTTTGCATCCATGTTTATCAGGGATAATGACCCATAATTCTCGTTTTAGTTGGGTCTGTGTGTGGTTTTGGAATCAAGGTAATGGTGGTCTCATAGAATGAGTTTGGAAATTTTCTTTCTATTTTTTGGAGTAATTAAGGAAAATAGGAATTAACTCTTCTTTAAATGTCTGATAGCATTCCCCTGGGATGCCATCTGGCCCTGGATTTTGTCTTTAGGACACTTTTTATTAATGATTCAATTTCTTTTTTTTTTTAAAGATTTTATTTATTTATTTGACAGATAGAAATCACAAGTAGACAGAGAGGCAAGCAGAGAGAGAGGAAGGGAAGCAGGCTCCCCACTGAGCAGAGACCTGGATGTAGGGGTTTGATCCCAGGATCCTGGGATCATGACCCAAGCTGAAGGCAGAGTCTTTAACCCACTGAGCCACCCAGGTGCCCCTAATGATTCAATTTCTTTGCTCGTTTGGTCTTTTCACATATTCTACTTCTTCTGTTCAGTTTTGGTAGTTTCTGTATTTCTGGGAATTTATCCATTTCCTCCAGTTTGTCCAATTTGTTGAATATAATTTTCCATATTCTCTTATAACTATTTGTATTTCTTTGGCATTGGTTACATTCTCTTCCTCTCTCATTTGTGATATTATCTATTTGGGTCCTTTCTCTTTTAATAAGTCTAGCTAGGGAGTTATTGATTTTATTAATTCTTGCAAAGAACCAGCTCCTGGTTTTTGTTGGTCTGTTCTACTGTTCTGTTGTTTTGTTATGTTTTTATTAATTTATTTCTGTTCTAATCTTTATTATTTCCCTTCATTTGCAGGTTTTAGGCATCATTTGTTCTTTTTCTTGCTACTTAGGTGTGAGGTCAAATTGTGTAGACATTTTCCTTGCTTCTTGAAGTATGCCTGTTTTGTTATGTATTTACCTCTTATGTCTGCTTTAGCTGTATCTCAAAGGTTTTGGACCATCATGCTTTCATTATCATTTGTTTCCATGTATTTTTTTTTAATTTCTTCTTTAATTTCCTGGTTGATCCATTCATTATTTAATAAGATGTCCTTTAACCTCTATTTATTGATATTTATGGTCTTTCCAAATTTTATCTTGTTGTTGATGTCAGGTTTCAAAGTATTGTGGTAAGGAAATATGGATGGAATGACCTCAGTCTTTTTCTGGCCCAATTTCTGACCTAGTATGTGATCTATTCTGGAGAATGCTCCGTGTTCAGTTGAAAAGAATGCATATCCTGCTGCTTTAAGATGAAATGTTCTGAATATATCTAAGTCCATCTGTTCAGTGTGTTATTACAAAGCCATTGTTTCCTTATTGGTTTTCTGCTTGAGTGGTACATCCATTGGTGGGAGGTGTTTACGTCCCCTACTATTTTTGTATTATTATTACCAATGAGTTCCTTTATCTTTGTTATTGTTTTATATATTGGGGGCTCCCAGATTGGGGGCATAAATATTTACCATTGTTAGATCTTTTTGTTGGATATGCCCGTTTATTATGATACAGTGCATTTACTCATCTTTTGTTACAGTGCTTGATTTAAAATCTAGTTTGTCTGATATAAGTGGCTTATATCCTTTCTTTTGACTTCCATTATATGATAAAATTTTCTTCTTCCTCTCACTTTCAATCTGCAGGTGTCTTTAGGTCTAAAATAAATTTCTCTCTTTTTTTATTTTTTTATTTTTATTTTTTAAAGATTTTATTTATTTATTTGACAGACAGAGATCACGAGTAGTCAGAGAGGCAGGCAGAGAGAGAAAGAGGAGGAATCAGGCTCCCTGCTGAGCAGAGAGCCCGATGTGGGACTCGATCCCAGGACCCTGAGATCATGACCTGAGCCGAAGGCAGCGGCTTAACCCACTGAGCCACCCAGGTGCCCTCTCTCTTTTTTTAAATTTAAATATTTTATTTATTTATTTGACAGAGAGAGATAGTGAGAGCAGTAACACAAGCAAGGGAGAGTGGGAGAGGAAGAAGCAGGCTTCTGGCTGATCAGGGAATCCAATCTGGGGCTCAATCCCATAAAATAAGTCTCTTGTAGGCAGTCTATATAGATATGCCTTGTGTTTTTATCCATTCTGATCCCCTATATCTTTTGATTGGTGTATTTAGTTCATTTGCATTCAGAGTAATTCTTGATGGATAAGAATTTACTGCCAATGTATTATCTGCTAAGTCATTGTTTCTGAAGATTTTCTCTTCCTTCTTGACTTCTTGCTTTTGGTCTTTCTCTCTCACTCAAGGAGTCCCCTTCAATTTTCTTGCAGGGCTGGTTTAATGGTCACAAACTCCTTTAATTTTTGTGTGTTTGGAAAACCCTTTATCTCTCCTTTCTATCCTGAATGACAGCCTTGGTGGATAGAGTATTCTTGGCTGCATATTTTTCCCATTCAGCCTGTTGAATATACCATGCCATTCTCTTTTGGCCTGCCATATATTCTGTGGAGAGGTCTGCTGATAACTTGATTTGTCTTCTCTTGTAAGTTAGGGATTTATTTTCTCTTGCTGCTTTTGGGATTTTTTCTTTATCTCTATATTTTGCAGATGTAACTACAGTATATTTTAGTGTTGGCCTGCTTTTCTTGATTTTGATGAGAGTTCTCTGTGCCTCCTGGATTTGGATTCCTTCCCCAGATATAATTTGCTTAAATTTGCTTAAATAAACTTTCTATAATTTTCTATAATTTGCTTAAATAAACTTTCTACCCTTTATTCCCTTTTCTTCTTCTGGGACTCCTGTGTTACTAATGCTATTACACATGGTGGGATCACTAAGTTCCCCAAGTCTACATTCATTATCCAAGATTTTTTGTCACCTCTTCTTTATTTCATTATTTTCTGTAGTTTTATCTTCATATCATTTATTCATTGCTCTGCTTCTTCAATACCTATGGTCATTATATGCAGTTGTTTTACAGTCTCAGTTATTGAATTTTTCATTTCAACCTGACTAGTTTTTAGGTCTTCCATTTCTGTTTTAAGGGACTCTCTAGTGTCTTCTATGCCCTTCTCAATCCTAGTTAATATCCTTATGATTGTTGCTTTAAATTCTGGATCAGTCGTATTCCTTATATCTGTTTCCAGTAGATCCCTGGCCATGACCTTATCTTGGTTTTTTGTTGTTGTTGTTGTTGTTTTCTTTTGGTCTTGACCTTTTTGTTTAGGTCTGTGTCTTTCTTTGTGTTAGGAAAGCCTGATGTTTCCTGTTGCTTAGAGTAATGCCATTATAAAGAAGAGGTCATGTACTGTCCAGGGCCTGCTGCATCAGGAAATGTCTGAGTGTGTATGCTGTGTGCACTTTGCTGCTGTGCTTTATCTGCTCTTTCCCTTAGGTCAGTCATCTGCAGAGTTTCTCCTGGCATGCAGTGGGGAGTGTTTGGACCTTGGCCAGAGTCTGGTGAGTTTTAAGTAGGTGTGCTCTGGTGTGCTTGTTAAAAGATGTCTGATGCTATTTCCACTATAGCTGAAGCTTTACAGAACTCTCTGGTCAGGAAGTGTAGTAGGTGAAGGGGGTTTGTGCTGGTCTTCCTGGGAAGGGGCCTGCTATGCTGGCTCCCAGGCTCTCAGGCACGCTAGCCCAAGAAGAGCAATACCTAGAGCCAGGGGGGCAGGATTGGGTATAAGCATTATGGAGCCACTCTTGGTACTCTGCTGCTTACTAAAGTTAGTTTATGCTAAGGGGCAGGGAAGAAAATGGCACCCTCCAGCTCCTTTGTCCCTGGAAAGGCAATACCACCTCTCTCAGATGCCCTCCAAGTATATTGCAGTGGATCCTCAGATCCCACTGTCTGCTCCCTGGGCTCTCAGCCCTCCTTCTCCACAGGAGCACTGCAGCATCCTCCAGACTCCACATCTACTACTCCATCATCTTAGGTCTTCCCCTTGAAAGTTCCATGTGTTTTTATTCTACTTTTCACAATATTTTTTCTAGATTTTAATTTCAAACTCTTATACATTTTATAAAGGGTAGTAAAAATATTTAATACCAATAAAATTAAATTTTCCTTATATGTAATAGTATAGAGACGTTGTTGTAGATATATAGAGACATGAATAGATATATAGATATAAATATACAGATATTTACAGGTATGTTTGAAGTACCAGGGAAATGTTTAGGTGGATAGCACAATTATTATTTTAATACTTACTAATTATGAAGGAACAGAAGGCAAGCTGAAGACAAAGCAGAAGCTGATACCCCAAAACCACCCCCCATATGTGTGGGGGATATATGTGACATTCCTCAAGCACTCCTGGCTTCCCTAAAGCCAAGGAAAGGAAAAACAAATAGTAAACTTACAGAGATCACAATCCTGCAAGACATGAGTCTCCCTCAGTTTATAGGTGTTTTAGCAATCTACAAGAACAAAATATTTCTATCAATAACCTAGCTTCCAGAGGAAATGTAGGTACAATTAAATGTCCTCACAACCTGCAGCCCACGGACAGATACTTGAAGCAAGAGCAGAGTGTAGTATTCCTCCAGGAAGCTCCCAACTATCTTCATGTTTATTCCTTGCTAGAGGGAAAAACAGTCTTAACTTGACAATGACAAGGCCTCTGTATCTTGTGGGTCTACTTTAACATATGGAAATCCTTTTGAAAACTCCCCTTTTTCTTTCCTTCTGCAACCCCATAGTATATAATCAGTTACCCCTCATAATGCTGGGGCAGCAGCTCTTTCTGCCTATGTCCTCATGCTTTATTAAACCACCTGTTTGTACCAAAGACATTTCAAGAATTCCTTCTTGGTCATCAGTTCTAGACCTTGTCCCACCAGACTCACCTATATTCTAAAACCCCGTCATTTGGCACCCAGCATGGGGCTCTAACCCTCAACCCTGAGACCTTGAGATGAAGAGTGTCATGGTCTACTGACTGAGCTACCAAACTTCATCTGCATTTCCAAAAGCACATCACTGACATTTTAAGATTATACATTTTATATTTAATAAAATATCACATAGATAAAAGGATGTTAAAACCAGCACAGCAGCTACTAGTTTGCTGTAGGATAACTGAAGATGTTATAATGAGCCTACTTTAAAATTCTCTACTGATTTCCATATGTACTTATTTTGAGCATACTGGATGGTTCTTCAACAGTTCAGAATTAACATCAAAATTTGTTTAATGATAAATGACAACTGAAATAGATTTTTGATCTTTGTAAACTATCAGTGGGGGAACATTAGCATTGATAATGATAATAATATATTCTGTATGATTACGTGTTCCTTGTAAGCAATAACCTTATTTTTTCCTATTTGGATTTATCAGTGCCTTGTGCAATAATTAGCTAATAAATGTCTTTAAAATTAAGTGTAAGTGAATTGAATTAATTCAACAAAGACTTATTGAATGCTTTCTTCTTGCAAAAAACTTGGCCAAACAATAGACATATGACTGTAGAACAGTTTTTTTTTATTTACCATAACTTGGGAAAAAGCATTCACACAATGACAACAGAATAAGATAACATTTCTTTCAGTGTGCATTTGCAACATGCAGGAAAGAAGTAATTCCTGAGTCAAGCAAAAGGTCAAGAGACATTTTAGAGTGATCATCCTTGATCAAGGGGTACCTGATTTAACAAGAGCATTGTCTTTATTAAGGTTTGTTAGGCAAAGAGAATGATTAGGACGAGGCCAGATCTTAGAATCTTACAGAATCTTGCATAGTACAGTAGTAAAACTTTAAATCGTGGGTTTTGGTGTTAGGGAAACCAGCGCCTTCATCACGACTTTTCATTTACCATCTTTAGGAACTTCAGTTTCTTCATTGCTAAATTGAAGATACACCTTAGTACATTAGTGAATTAGAGAATTAAATTTGATATTATGTGTAAATGTCCTTGTAAAGTGTCTTACTCAGAAAGAGCTAAAATTTTATTTTTAGTAATTTCAACATAATTACTTTTCTAATTTTTATGTACTAATGCTTAGAACTTTGGATTTTTTTCATAGAAAACATGAAAAAAGTTTTATGTAGAGATGGGACAAGTTTAGGTGTATGTTTTAAATACTAAGGATGCTTTATAAAAGAAGAAATAGGAAACAGGAAGGTATAGTTAGAACTTCTATCAGGAACATAGGTGAGAATAAAAATCTGTCTTTCAAAATTAGATGAACATTTTTAAAAATACAAATCCTTGAGTTTAAGATTTAAAAATTGATGTATAAATCATTTAAGGAGAGTATTTATGATTATATTATGATGCCAATAAAATTATTACTTGCTTGTTTTGTTTTATGATAAAAACATAGTCTTATAAGTTTCTGAGACTCACGTATAAAAGTCATACAGGAAAACCATATAATCATTTGATTATCAATCCTACACCTTATTTTTAGTAATCTCTCACTCCTCTTTCATCTTTTCTTTCTTTCTCAGTACCCAAATAGTCTTTGTTCTGAAGCATCATTTTGCATTTGCCTTACTGCATGGTTCTAGCCAAATATGTAACGATATTAAAAATACAACTTAATTTGGCTCCAGATGCTTCACTTTGAGTATCAAACTGCCACATGTACCAAATGTTGCTTCCTGACTTTGAAGGGCTCTGTGGGGGAGGTAATAGAGAAAGTCTGACACACAGATGGATAGTCATATAGGCAAACAGATAAATAGATTTGTACACAGAAACAATATATGCAAAAAGACCAGGGCATGATATATAATTTTATATAGATATATGTGCATACATGTCTCTCTTTTTTATAAGATGTCTATTGTGTTTTGTTGGCTAGATAGTTAATTAAAAAATCAGTGGTTAGGGATGCCTTCATGGCTCAGTTGGTTAAGTATCTATCTGCAGTTGGCTCAGGTCATGATCCCAGGGTCCTAGGATTGAACCCCACATTGGGCTCCCTGTTCATTGGGGAGGCTGCTTCTTCCTCTCCCCTTGTCTGCCTCTCCCCCTGCTTGTGATAGTGCACTCTCTCTCTCTGTCAAATAAATAAATAAAATCTAAAAAAAAAAAAAAAAGAAAAAAATCAGTGGATTAATGGATGGATGGAAAAATGGAAATAGTAAGATATTTGTATTTTCTCTAAGATTCATACATAACAAATACCACAACTTCTTACCTATTAGAATACACAGGAGAGTGCTTCATAATACAGTAATATTTGAGCATTTGTTGATATGTTAACATTTTCCACTCATGGTAATGTTTGAATTTATATTTCAACTTATAAAAGTAAGGTAGGACACACCATAGTCACTGGTGTTATTCTCATATTTTCCAATTTTATTTTTCTCTTTTAAAATTTGCTAGCTCATTAGGCACATTCAAATCAAACATTATGCTTACACATTATATATTTATATATTTGTTTATGTGTTTATATCTGCTTTATGTCAAAACTTTCACTCAAACTTTTATTATAAGTATATATTAGTGTCATTAAATAGTTCACTATTACAAGGCTATTTAATGTATGTATGTATAATGGGATAATTATATGCATATTTAAAACATTACATTTGTTAATAGTTAACAAGAACCCAGTTCAATCCCAGGATTGTAGAATCATGACCTGAGCCAAAGGTAGAAGCTTAAGTGACTGAGCCACCCACGTGCTCCTATTCATTGTGATCTTTAGGAAGGTACACCTAACTTGTGATAGGATCTACAACATTTTCATAATATTTATTACCTGATGTTAAATAACCATATATTTGGTGCATTCTCTATGTTATATCTTATGGTAATTTATTTCAATAATAAAAATTAAATATAATACTTATTAGGAAGGATAGAACACATGTATACACATACACAGAGGAAGATTACTAAATGAGAGTGTATGTAGGTGTGTAATACAGTGAAACAGGTAGGTCAAAATCTCATCTTTTTCATGTCAAAGTTTTGAATTTATTTCAGTATATTTTGAGCACTATTTATAAATAAGTCACTATTCAAATATAAAAAAAATTAATGCATATTATTTACTGAATCTAATACATTCTATTGATTCTGAAACCATTTATTTAACTCATTAAAGGTGAGTTTCTATTGCCAGTTACTTCTAAAGTTTATCTCATATGCAAGTTTCTTTATATTATAACAAATGTTAATATTTTTTAACATAACAAGGAAAAATATAAAAATGTATACTCAGCAGTTGCCAGCTTAAATATATATACTTAATAATTTGTAGTAACCTAAAATGTATTTACAATTAAAAAATCATTTTTACATTACATTCACATATTATGTAATTAATATATTTATTTTGATATAGCTTGCATTGCAAAACTAATGTTAGAGAAACAAATTATACTTTAAAATAATGTCAGAGTTATCATTAGTTATATCTACAGGTTTTCATCTCAGAGTGAAGATAAGTTACTCTGTTGTGATAAGAAAATACAATATGCTGGTTGTTCTACAAAGAAAATTACAAATTTGTGTTTGTTTTCTAACATCAAATAGGCAACATAATAAGAGGAAATGGGGAAAAAATGAACAGGAAGATTATATCCAAGTCATGACTGTCAGAAATTCCCATTTTACTTCCTAATCTACCCAATGTTGTGTGAAGAGAGCTAATGTTCAATCCTAATCATAATAGTGACAGCCATCCAGTCTTGAAAGGTCTGCACACATAAAGATAAAGGGTAAATCAATCCTCATACAGTTTCAGTTCTAGGATATTCTTGGATGAGACAGCAAATCATGCTCTTGTTTTGTCTTCGTTTTGGTTTTTATGTTGCTTTCCTTCTGAAGTTAGAAACTGTAGTTATCCAATATTTTGGAATTTTATTAACATGAATAAAAATGTTCATTTTTACATTGATTTGGAGCATGTCCTACGTTTCCATTCACATAATTATGCAATTAAAACCTCATTTATTTATTTGGTAATATAATTAGTATTTGCAAATGGAATTTACAGTATTTATTACTTTGTAAACCATAATGGATGCATTTATTATTGAATGTGTTTCCAGGCACTGTTTAGAAATAATTATAGCTAAAATGTGTTTTACTTCTTATTTATGCAGTGTCCATTATTGTGAATAATTCTTCAAATTAATTGAGACTCATGGCATTTTCAGCAACAGCACCACTTTCAAATCAGCAGTTATAGTTATCTTTGAAATAATAGTGAATCTTATGAATTAAAAAATTCCAAAATGAAGTGGGAAAATGTCCAGAAAAATTAATTTATAAAGAAATATGTGTGTCCACCTGACAAAAACATACTTAAACCACTGAGTAACAAATACCTATTCCATCTAAGATAATGATGAATGCTTATTTTCTCCCATCACATTTACAAAATAATGCCCAAAGTCAAACATAGCTTGGAAAAATACTTTCATACAGTTTTTAATGGAAGTATAGATAGGTAGTGATATTTTATTTATAATATGCATGATCTGTGGAAAATGTAACTATAATTTGACTTTCTGAGTTTAATATAAATACATACTTTTTCAAAATAGTGGAAAGATAAATGTACAAGGTGCTTACGGCAGCATTGTTTGTAGGAACCAACATCTGGAAAGTATTTATTGCAAAACAATTGATGCATATAATTTTTTGGTGAAAGCCTATTTTGCATGAATGATACAGTAGTTAAACCATACATAAATAGGTTCTGTGCTTATGGAACATTCTTTGAGAAATATATATACCAGCCAAAGGAAAAAAAATAAGTTGAATGAAAGTTGTACTAAAGAAAACATATGATACTCTAGAGGCTATGATGTGGATATCTAATCTTCTTGAGAAAAAAATAATGGTTGATTTGAGTTCTAATGAGTAAGAGTTTTTTGTGTGAAATGACCCGAGACATAAGAACTTCAGGTATACTAAGTGACTGAAGAAAACTATATACATAAAATACTAAGTGTTTAAAGACAACTAAGGTGAAGCAAAAGTGTGCAGGAACACAGGGGGAGTAGCTAGTATAAATGTTAAGAAAAGCACAGAGCAAATAATTAAAATATTTGAGAGAGTTAGCAGCAAATTGTTTATTGTTTATTTCAGTTTTCTGTCTTGAATAACTTGCAAGGTTATTTACAATATAGAGAATAGGAGAGAGTTTTTTGGGTTGGTTTTTCAGATGTAATGAAGAAAAAGTCTGAACTCAGTTTGATGTTGTGTATTTGATATACCCAAGAGCCATTAAAGGAAATGTGTCTTACAGACACCTGGATTTTTCTGAAACTTAGGAGAAATGGTGACATATATAATATATATTTAGGAATCATCCATATAATTGAAAACATTAGAATGGATCAAATCAGCCAAGGGATATGATGATTAGAGCATCTGAGATGTAAACCTGATAATCTTCCTTACTTAAGAATTTGGTAGAGGAGGAGGAGAGTGGAGAAAGAGGAGGAACAGCCAATGAATAAGGGAATGATATTTTTAGAAAGCCAAGGATAAGATTATTTCAAGGACAAGTGTGCTAAGCAGTGTCAAAAATTTCCTCCAAAAAATCAGGGTTAAAAAATAGAATCTAGAGCCGAATGACCTTTAAAAACATTAGTAAAGAAATAGAGGTAGTTTCAATATGTGATATGCTCGGGAGTCATTAATGTGTTTAGTTAGGTGTGAGTGGTGAATATAGAAATGCAAGTAGGAAGAGACTCAATTCTTGATGTGTCATGTCAGGAATAGAAAAAAAAAGAACAATATATAAAAGTGTTTGGAAACTATGATGGAAGGTCAGAAAGGTTTTTGTACATGTGTCTACTGAAAGAAGCTGGATTAGAAAAAATCAAGTAGAGTGAATCCCTGGAAATACAGAACAAAGGAAGCAATATATAAGATTGTGAGTGAATTAGAGGAGAATACATGGAAAATGAAATGCCTCTCCAATACAAAAGAAATGCCAAAGGACATGATGGACCTGGGTTCCTGGTCATTTGGCAGATATAACAGGAGAGTCTGTCAATCCAGACTCTCCTATTTTATTTGATTGTGTAATAGGAGGCAATTTCTTCTTTTGAGAATAAGAAAGAAAGTAGGGTTATCAAGTTTTGCAGAAGTTGGAATGGATTTCAAAAGCTATTGTAGAAAGATCTGTGTCATAGAAGAGTGTTACAGTGATTCAGGGCATTGTTCAGTGACCATTAATGGTCAGTGACTCTGAATTTATGATGGAATCAATTCACATAAATAGTGCACTAAATCCGGCATTAGGTTAGAGAAGTCATATCATTTTAGGAAAGTTTTTATTCTGCATAGATATATGCTCTAAATGTAGAAGAGTACAGGAAGTTTTAAGATACTGGTAATAAATGATAAAATCACAAACATTTGGAATCTAAGTAAGCAAAAAAGAAAAAAAAGGAAAGATGAAAAACACAAGGGTGTGATTGATAAGAATACCTAAAGAGTGATATTTCTCTCTCTTCTGTGTGAAATAACTGAGAAAAGCAAAGCACTCTGCCTAATGGTAAAAATAGCTTGGGAAAACAAGGATTTTTCCATTTAGTGTTGCATTTGCAAAATTCACAGAAACTTCTTGGTAGATGTTGGATACATGTATTTCATATAATTCAGTAGTGACTTACAAGTTAAGGGTCAATTGTGAAAGCTGACCTATTAAATTTTCTCTTGATAATTATGTGTGCACTTTATTCATATCAGTTGGCAGCTTCTAGTAGACCTGAGAATTTAAAAAAATTTATGGGCTAATGCTGGATATCTCATTTGTGGGATAATACTGGGTTGGCTTCTTTTTCAGGCAGTCTGAGTATAAAAGTAAAATTATTTTTCACAGCATATTTGAGGAACAACAGAATTGGGAAATATGTGAGTAAAGAGGTGTCTCATTTACTATAATTTGCATACATATCTGGAATAGGCAGCCCTGATTTTTGTCTCATGTTTTGGAGAGCCAAGTTCAATAAATCTGAAACTTCCACAGAAGGGGACTTAAAAAATAATGAAACAGATAAGTACGACTGACTTGAAAAACATGAAGTGCAGTGCCATCGAGTCATACTTTTGTATTGTTAACTAGGAAGGAACAGATGAATAACAGTATGCATTACATAAAATAATTTTAAGAAAAATAATGATAGTAACAGAGGCAAAAAGCAAGAAACAATAATGTGGAGATATGCTGGGTTCAATAAATAATCACCCTTCCCCTCATCCAAGTTCAGAATTAGTTGAGAGGTAGACAAATTATTTAGACATATGGGAAATCAAAATATCAACATTATCATTTTGATAAAACAAAATGGAACTTTAACTATACGTTGTTGTTGGTTTTTTTTTTAATGATCTTATTTATTTTTTTGGCAGAGAGATAGAACACAAGTAGGCAGAGCGGCAGACAGAGAGGGAGAAGCAGACTCTCCTTTGAGCAGGAATTGTGATGAGTGGCTTGATTCCAGGACCCTGGAATCATGACCTGAGCCAAAGGCAGAAGCTTAAGCAACCAGCCACCCAGGTGCTGCTAACCATAAGTTTAACAGAGAGATCTGGGGAAAGAGACAAAATGGGTCAAAATGTGTAATACATTAAAAATTTATAATGTGTTTATATTAGTAATAACTTCTTACTGACACATTTTGCAATTAGGGAAGAAGTGAAAAAAGTTCTAAAATGAGAAAATATTTGCAACATACAAACAATAAAGATTTGATATTTAAAATGTTTAAATAATTCCTACAAATTATGACAATATAAAAGAAATCTGATTAAAGACTTTCCTTCTAGCCACTATAAATAAATTTTCCTTTGAATTTTAAAATGTTCTTTAATTCAGTGACTATTTGAATATTTTTTACATGCATACATTTCAAACATGAAATTTTAATAATGGCATTTTCATACAGTCAGCTTTGAAAACAGACCCTCACTAATGCAACTTCTAAAAAATATACTTCAGGAGGAAAGGCCTGAGACTGAAAAAAATTTTATTTCATAATTTCAAGAAATATAAAAGCATAATTTCTTGGATGTTTATTTCAGACACTGATATTTTTTGATAAATGAACCATTCTTTATGTCTGTGATTAAATTTTCAATTTGGTTATATTTATAATGAAGGAGCTAAAATCAAACACAATTTATTAAAGAAATAATGTAAACTTCCTCAAAAACTTATCAATAAAACTTCCTGTCTTGAAAATTGAGTATAATACATCTTATATTTGTATATAATATAAATTTATATATACTATATATTACATAAGTAACATTTATATATTGTCTAACAATGTGCACTTATATCTGTGTGTATATATCTGTTAACTTACATATACTATTAGCAACATATTTATATAAGATCTAACAATGTGCTTTAACACGTTTGATACACACAAAATGTCTGAAGTTTAGAAAAGACAAAAAAATTTATACTTTTCAAGAGAGTATTTCACTATTTTTTTCCCTTTAGTTTTATCTCACAGTTATACAGATTTGAGGGTAGATTATGCACAAACTGTTACTGTTAACTGGAACCTATTAATAAAAGAAATTAAATTATCTCATAGTATCTGGAAAATAGTTTTCTATTTATAATAAATAGTCAACTGAAATGAATAATGATTTAAGTAACCATTCAGATTTGGGATCTTTAAATATTGCAAATCTACAAACAATCTGCAACAGATTACTAACCATACTTATGAGGATATATTAACTTTCTGTGGTTGTGTTTATATTACAAGTGTGATATTTTGAAAAGTTTTTGCATTAGTCCTGATTTTCAGTGAAAAGACACATTTATCACTGGCTTGAAAAAAATTTAAAGGGAATTTTTTATACATCAAATTCTGATTGCAACTTTGATGAATACATCAAAACTCTGATAACCAAAAGGGCTTGCAAACATGTGGGTTTTGTATTCAAGATAAATGGTTCAATCTCAGGACCATGAAGTTTGTGATGTTTTACCTTGTATTATTCTTGTACCCTTCTCTCAGCTCCACAGAGCATTGAAAACCAACATCTTCACAAATACTGTAGCCAAGAACAGTGGAAGCCTGGCAACCACTACGTGGCAAAATGAGTTAGAAAGTCCGCCAAAGGGCACCTGGGTGGTTCAGTGGGTTAAGCCTCTGCCTTCAGCTCAGATCATGATCTCAGGGTCTTGGGATCAAGCCCCGCATCAGGCTCTCTGCTCATCGGGGAGCCTGCTTCCTCCTCTCTCTCTGTCTGCCTCTCTGCCTACTTGTGATCTCTCTCTCTCTCTCTCTGTCAAATAAATAAATAAAATCTTAAAAAAAAAAAAAAAGAAAGAAAGAAAAAAGAAAAATCCCCCAAAGAGCTAATTGTGGAGAATTGCCCTAGTTAACCTATCTGGCCACTATTTGAAAATTTTGACTCACAGAACTATTTGTATTTGAAGTAATGAAGAGCTTACTCAGTGTGAATAGCCTTTTCTCTGAAACATTTGTTGGAATCATTTGGGAAAAATTAATTAACATTGCACATGTCTGAGGCAGGATAATAATTTGGGAAAGTGAGGCTGGCACTTAAAAGGGAAATCAGGGGAATGAGTCTGCCTATAATAGGATGCTTTAAAAAACTCCAGCATATGCCCACAAATTCAGAAGGACATACATACATGCACAATTCTCTGCATGCTCAAAAAATATCTGAGAAAGCCCTTATCTCTCATTTACAGCAGATCATGAGTCTCTGCACAAATGGTGTGAAGACTTCAGTCAAGGTATAAATTGCCAGGATGTAGAAAGCAGCTCCAAATATGCTGATTTGTCAAGACTGAGAGACTTCTTGAGGTGCTTGAGTGGCTTAGTTTGTTAGGCA
Organism: Mustela nigripes; assembly: GCF_022355385.1. Taxonomy (NCBI): domain Eukaryota; kingdom Metazoa; phylum Chordata; class Mammalia; order Carnivora; family Mustelidae; genus Mustela; species Mustela nigripes. The sequence continues at coordinate 58,877,246 of NC_081571.1, forward strand.
TCTGGCTCTTGGTCTCAACTCAGGTCATGATCTCTGGGGTTGTGAGATCATGTAGGGGGACAACTAGGTATCTTCCTATAGTTCATATCAGATAGAAAATTAATTAAAATTGTATCATATGCTTAAATGTAGAAATTAAAAGTATAAAACTCTCTGAAGAAAATATGGAAGTAAATCTTTGTGACCTTGGTTAGCCAATTGATATAATAATAAAAGCATAATCAGTAAAGAAAATGAATTTCATATCATCAAAATTAAAAATATTTTTTTCAAAGGACACTGTAAAACTATATAATGGGAAAATAGATGTCATCAAGTATAAAATATATTTATATTATCAGATATGTTATATCAGATATATATATATATATATCAGATATATTTATGATATCAACTATACTTATCAGGTTGATATCATACATCTGATAAAGAACTGGTATCCAATATAAGGTATTCTCATAACTCAGAAGATAAGAAAATACAATTTTAAGAATGATCAAGGATTTGAATATGCATTTTTCCAAAGTAATATATAAATGCCCAAAAAGGACAGGAAAAAATGCTTGACATCATTAGTTATTAGGAAAATGCAAATCAAAACCCATATAACATATCATTCTCACTAGGATGACTAAAATAAAATTTTAAGAAAGTTTTTTCAAGGAGAAATCAGAACCTTCACAAATTGGTTATGAGATTTTTAAATGGTAACAGCTACTTTGAGAAACAGTTGGCAGTTTCTTACACTGTTGAACATAAATTTATGATAAAATCCAGTATTCCCTTCCAGGTATATAACCAAGAGAATTTAATATTCATGTCCAAACAAAAAACCTGGACATTAACTGCATTACATAAGCAACAGCATTTATAATATGCAAGGGGCAAAAACAGTCCAAATACCCATCAACAGATAGATGGGTAATCAAAATGTGTATTATTCAGCAATTAAAAGGAATTTAAGTACTGATAAATGCCACAACATATACAGATTTTGTAGGCATTTTAAGGAAATTAATCAACAATCACATACTGAATGGAATTTATATGAAATATAATTGAAATTTATAGGAAGTCCCAAAAATGAGTAAATCTATAATGACAGAAAGTAGATTAGTGGTTGTCAGGGACCAAGGGCATGGGGCAGTGGAGCATGACTAAGAAAAGTACAGAATTTCTTTGTGAAGTTATAAAAATATTCTGAAATCAGAGAGTGGTGATGATTATACAACTCTATCAAAAATCAAAAAACAACTGAACCATAAACTTTAAAGTTGGATTGTATGGCATATAAATATCCCAATACATCTTCTATTTAAGTAAGAAAACTCTATGAATATTGTAATACATTGTCATAAATAGAAATATATCAAAATATCTTTTCTATGAAAAAAAATTATGGTTTCATTTTAAATCACTTGCCAGTGCTTAAAATTGCACATGCTCTTACCTAACAATGCATTTGCATATATATTTATACTTTAAAAATTTATATTCAGTGAATAAGGGTCAGTTTGCTTTATATATTTCTTTTGAGAAAGTTTTGTTTCCTCCCAGAAATTGCTATTTATTATAAAATTGTGTTAGTTATATACCTGAGTAGCATGAAACAAATGCACTCCTACTTCTTTAAAATTCTTGTTACATGACTTATCACATTATCCACTTAAAAAAAATATAAGAATGTTGAATTAAAATGAAGCTGAGTGTTGAGAACTTTGGAAAATGTCAAGTTGTTTTGAAGTAATATGTTTTGCACTGTTATTCTATTCACTACACTGCTATGGAACTTAGTAAAGTCACTGATGCTTAGCAAGGTAAAAATAAGAATAACTTCACCCCTTAGTTATGTAAACTCTGTAAAGTCTGTGAGGAAACAGGATGTTGCATGAAACAAAGCTAAAATTCATGAAAATTGCAAACACTTGTCAAACAAAACCATTCCAAACTTATCTAAAATGAGAGTTTATTCAAAATTGCAATAAGCATACTTAGACCTCAGAGTCTGTAAGCATCTCTAGATCGAACAGAAAAGAATTAATAGGGAGAAGAAAGCAGAACTATCAGCAACACGGTTGGGTGTAAGGCAAGGAGGTGGGCTGAGCAGGTGGGCTGAGCATCAGAAACCATGATTTTTCTATAGGAAATGTACCTCCCTGTGGTCAGCCAGTTCTTAGACTGAACATTAAAACAGGGCTCTTTTGCACCTTAGTGCTTGTTTAAACTTGGGACAGTCCAGAATTTAGGGGCCTGTGAAGTGAATAGAAACCTGATTAAGCTTATGGAGCCAAATCAGTCATAGATAGTAGATATTGCAGTCACTTGGTCTGTGTCAGTTATGTTCAAGTGTTAGTTATGAAAGACAGGCATAGAAAAAAAAACAGTAGATACCAACTATTCCCTGTGGGGAAGTCTCTAATTATGTTTATATAATTGCACAAAAAATTATCTATGTTTCTCTATAAATTCTGCAAAATATATGATTTTTCTGTGGCTTATCTCTCTATGGATAATCTTTAAGTTATTTGTTTCATTATTGAAGTATACTGCCACCTAAAAATAGCGATAATTATACTTTCTAAGAACATGAGTCTGCAGTCAGAGAGGTCTGGTATTCCAATTTCATTCTTTTCAGTACAACTACTAAGAACTTTAAGTGAGTTGACTTAGAGTTTTAAACCCTAATCATATAATTTTAAAATGATTTAAAAACATCTTTCATACCGCATTAAAATGCTTATTTCACAAAACAATATAATAGATCTGAGTGGAAAGTGAAAGAGAAAAATTATACCTTTCCTTGCCTTATTTCAAATTTTATTTCCTTTTTTTTTTTTAAGATTTTTTATTTATTTGGCAGAGAACTCACCAGGAGGCAGAGAGGCAGGCAAGAGAGAGGAGGAAGCAGGCTCCCCACTGAGCAAATAGCCTGATGCGAGGCTCGATCCCAGGACCCTGAGATCATGACCTGAGCCAAAGGCAGAGGCTTAACCCACTGAGCCATCCAGAGGCCCCAAACTTTATTTGCTTTTTAAAAAAGATTTTATTTGTTTATTTGACACAAAGAGAGAGCGCACAAGCAGGGGGAGCAGCAGAAGGAGAGGGAAAAACAGGTTCTCCATTGAGCAGGGAGCCATTGTGGGGCTAGATCCCAGGACTCTTGGATCGTGACCTGAACTGAAGGCAGCTACTTAACCGACTGAGCCACCCAGGCACCCCTATTTCAAACTTTATTAATGGGCAAATCAGTATTTATCAAAATAAATACTACATTTACTTTGAACATCTTAGTCAAATAGGGAATTGTCACAGTGTGAAACAAATACATCTTCAAACTATTTATGATTTTTCTTTTTAAAAATATTTATATTCTTTAAGAAACTTAAAAAATGTGTCTAAATAGTTTGATAGATTTTCTGTAAAACATTAATAAGCTTAGTTCTGCTTTAAAATTAGCAATTAATATTTTGATTTAAAATCTCTAATTATAAGATGACAATACATTATTCAATTTGCATTTATTTTATTAAGTTTTTAGTTATCAATTGGCACATCTTTTGTTATTTTTCTTTTACTAACTTTTGACATTTCATTAGTTGAAATCTTAATACTATTATGAATTCATTGACTTGTTTATCAAATGAAAATCTTAGTTTTGCCATTTACACATATCTCAAGCATATTGCCCAACCTATGGTCTTTGTTTGATATCGGGGTTAGGTACATGTAAAAATTGCTAATAATGATGTGTTCAAATTGGTAGGAACTGGTCATTTTTATTTCTGCTTTAATTTCCAAGATAAACAATCACACGTATATTTTGTTATATTTATTTAAAAAAATTGATCTGTGCATATACTGATAGACAAACACAGACACATGCACACACAGAGTGGAGTAGAGGGAGAGAAAGGAGGGAGGGAGAGGGAGAGGGTTTGAAGCAGATAACCATTTGAAGATGCTGTGGGGAAATTATTTTCTCACTTTTAAGTTATCAAAGTTGAGGTTATAAACACACACACACACATATACATGTATACATATGTAAAATGTATATGTGTATATATCAAACATTTTTCATAATATACTTTTATATATCACACATTTATATTATAGACATGTGTGTGTGCATGTGATAAAGGCAAAGATTTCTTACTGCTTGTATTTTCCCATATATCAGTATAAACATATGAATGTATATTAGTTAGAGCACCTACTTGAGAATTAGGTATCCTAGGTTAAAATTCCAGCTCTGATGCTTACGTTTAGAAAATTTTTCTATAGACCTTTTGCATTTCTTCACAGGCTGTGATTGAAGACATAGCGCTTTGAGACTATTTTTTCCACAAATCTATGTATAACCCCAGAAAGTGTCTCCCTTCCAAACAAAGGTCACATTTGCAAACTGTCTTGGAAGATTAGAGATATTGTCTCCTTTTAGAGAAAAAGACTGTCATACCTACTTTCCCATAGTTTTGTAATAGAAACCAAGTATATGTAGTCATCTGTCTTGAGGCATATTTGCTGTCCTCAGTGGACTTTCTGACAAGAAGAATTGAAAAAAAAAAATGCTGAATTTCAAATTTTTGCTATGCTATGACTAATAAAGTGTTTGGTTTCTGACCTAGGAATCTAATATCTTAATATCTTTGAATGAGTTAGACTAACTCATTCTCTGATAAATAGGATAAAATCTTAAAGACTTCACAGTTTTTTATTTTTATCTCTTTTCAGTTTAACAGTATTCATTGTTTTTTGCACCACACCCAGTGCTCCATGCAATATGTGCCCTCCCTAATACCTACCACCTTGTTCTTCCAACCTCCCACCCCCGCCCCTTCAAGACCCTCAGGTTGTTTTTCAGAGTCCATAGTCTCTCATGGTTCACCTCCATTTCCAATTTTTCTCACCTCCCTTCTCCTCCTCATCTCCCCATGTCCTCCATGTTATTTGTTATGCTCTACAAATAAATGAAACCATATGATAATTGACTCTCTCTTCTTGACTTATTTCACTCAGCATAATCTCTTCGAGTCCCATCCATGTTGCTACAAAAGTTGAGTATTCATCCTTTCTGATGGAGGCATAATACTCCATAGTGTATATGGACCACATCTTCCTTATCCATTCATCCGTTGAAGGGCATCTTGGTTCTTTCCACAGTTTGGCGACTGTGGCCATTGCTGCTATAAACATTGGCGTACAGATGGCCCTTCTTTTCACTACATCTGTATCTTTGGGGTAAATGCCCAGTATTGCAATTGCAGGGTGATAGGGAAGCTCTATTTTTAATTTCTTGAGGAATCTCCACACTATTTTCCAAAGTGGCTACACCAACTTGCATTCCCACCAACAGTGTAAGAGGGTTCCCCTTTCTCCACATCCTCTCCAACACATGTTGTTTCCTGTCTTGCTAATTTTGGCCATTCTAACTGGTGTAAGGTGGTTTTAATTTAAATTTCCCTGATGGCTAGTGATGATGAACATTTTTTCATGTATCTGATAGCCATTTATTTGCATGTCTTCATTGGAGAAATGTCTGTTCATATCTTCTGCCCATTTTTTCATATGATTATATGTTTTGTGTGTGTTGAGTTTGAGGAGTTCTTTATAGATTCTGGATATCAACCTTTTGTCTATACTGTCATTTGCAAATATCTTCTCCCAATCTATGGGTTGCCTCTTTGTTTTGTTGACTGTTTCCTTTGCTGTGCAGCTTTTGGTCTTGATGAAGTCCCAAAAGTTCATTTTCACTTTTGTTTCCTTTGCCTTTGGAGACATATCTTGAAAGAAATTGCTGTAGCTGATATCGAAGAGATTACTGCCTTTGCTCTCCTCTAGGATTCTGATGGATTCCTGTCTCACATTGAGATCTTTTATCCATTTCGAGTTTATTTTTGTGTACAGTGTAAGAGAATAGCTGTTCAGTTTTCCCAGCACCATTTATTGAAGAGACTGTCTTTTTTCCACTGTATATTTTTTCCTGTTTTATCAAAGATTATTTGACCATAGAGTTGATGGTACATATCTGGGCTCTCTACTCTGTTCCACTGGTCTATGTGTCTGTTTTTATGCCAGCACCATGCTGTCTTTACTACAAAGCTTGAAATCAGGTAACATGATGCCCCCAGTTTTATTTTTGTTTTTCAACATTTCCTTAGTGATTTGGGGTCTCTTCTGATTCCATACAAATTTTAGGATTTTTTGCTCCAGCTCTTTGAAAAATACCGGTGGAATTTTGATCGGAATGGCATTAAAAGTATAGATTGCTCTAGGTAGTGTAAACATTTTAACAATGTTTGTTCTTCCGTTCCAAGAGCATGGAATCTTTTTGTGCCTTTTTCAATTTTTTTGAAGAAGTTCCTCGCATACAGATTTTTTTCCATAGTTCCTCGCATACAGATCCTTTACCTCTTTGTTTAGGTTTATTCTCAGTTATCTTATGGTTCTTGGTGCTATCTTATGGTTCTTGGTGCTATTCTAGAGAATCGATTCTCTAATTTCCCTTTCTGTATTTTCATTGTTAGTGTATAAGAAAGCCACTGATTTCTGTACATTGACTTTTTATCCTTCCACATTACTGAATTGCTGTATGAGTTCTAGTAGTTTGGGGGTGGTGTCTTTGGGTTTTCCATATAAAGAATCATGTCATCTGCAAAGAGAGTGGGTTTGACTTCATTTTATTTTTCTTTGTCTTCTGATTGCTGTTGCTAGGACTTCTAATACTATGTTGAACAAGAGTGGTGAAAGTGGGCAACCTTTTCCTGTTCCTGATCTCTACGGGAAGGCTGCAAGCTTTTTCCCATTGAGGATGATATTTGCTGTGGGTCCTTCATAGATAGATTTGATGAAGTTCAGGAATGTTCCCTCTATCCCTATACTTCGAAGAGTTTTAATCAGGAACGGATGCTGGATTTTATCAATTCTGCATCAATTGAGGGGACCATGTGGTTATTCTCTCTTCTCTTATTGATTTGTTCTATCACATTGATTGATTTGTGAATGTTGAGCCATCCTTGTAACCCAGGGATGAATCCCACCTGGTCATGGTGGATAATCTTTTTAATGTGCTGTTGGACCCTGTTTGCTATAATCTTGTTGAGAATCTTAGCATCCATATTCATCAGTGATATTGGTCTGAAATTCTTTTTGGTAGGGTCTTTGCGTGGTTTGGGGATCAGGGTAATGCTGGCTTCATAAAAAGAGTCTGGAAGTTTTCCTTCTGCTTCAATTTTTTGAAACAGCTTCAGGAGAATAGGTGTTATTTCTTCTTTGAAAGTTTGATCCGTCAGGTCCTGGGCTCTTGTTTTTTGGGAGGTTTTTGATCACTGCTTCAATCTCGTTACTAGATATCGGACTATTCAGGTTGTCAATTTATTCCTGGTTCAATTTTAGGAGTTTATAGTTTTCCAGGAATGCATCCATTTCATCTAGGTTGCTTAGCTTATTGGCATATAACTGTTGATAATAACTTCTGATGATTGTTTCTACTTTCTTGGTGTTAGTTGTGATCTCTCCCTTTTTATTCATAATTTTATTAATTTGGGCTTTCTCTCTTTTCTTTTGGACTAGTGTGGCCAGTGGTTTATTGATCTTATTGATTCTTTCAAAAAACCAGCTTCTAGTTTCATTGATACGTTCTACTGTATCTCTGGTTTCTATCTAATGGATCTCTGCTCTAATCTTGATTATTTCCTTTCTTATGTGTGGAGTTGGTTTGATTTGTTGTTGATTCTCCAGTTCTTTAAGGTGTAGAGACAGCTGGTGTATTCTGGATTTTTCAATTTATTTGAGGGATGCTTGGATGGCTATGTATTTCCCCCTTAGGACCGCCTTTGCTGTATCCTATAGGTTTTGGACCAAAGTGTCTTCATTCTTGTTGGTTTCCATGAATTGTTTAAGTTCTTCTTTGATCTCCTGGCTGATCCAAGCATTCTTAAGCAAGGTGGTCTTCCAGGTGTTTGAGTTCCTTCCGAACTTTTCCTTGTAATTGAGCTCCAGTTTCAAACCGTTGTGATCTGAGAATATGTAGGGAATAATGTCAGTCTTTTGGTATCGGTTGAGTCCTGATTTGTGACCCAGTATGTGGTCTATTCTGGGGAAGGTTCTATGTGCACTTGAGAAGAATAAGTATTCTGTTGTTTTAGGGTGGAATGTTCTGTATATATCTATGAAGTCCATCTGGTCCAATGTGTCATTCAATGCTCTTTTTTCTTTAATGACTTTCTGCTTCAATGATCTGTCTATTACTGAGAGAGGCATGTTAAGATCTCCTACTATTAATGTATTCATATCAATGTGACTCTTTATCTTGATTAATAGTTTTCTTATGTAATTGGCTGCTCCCATATTGGGGGTGCAGATATTTACAATTGTTAGATCATCTTGGTGGATAGTCCCTTTAAGAATTATGTAGTGTCCTTCTGCATCTTTGACTACAGTCTTTTGCTTAAAATCTAATTTATCTGATATGAGAATCACTACCCCAGCCTTCTTTTGAGGCCCATTGGCATGAAAGATGCTTCTCCATCCCTTCACTTTCAGTCTGGGTGTATGTTTAGGTTCAAAACAGGTCTCTTGTAGACAACATATGGATGGGCCCTGCCGTTTTATCCAATCTGCAACCCTGTGTCATTTGATGGGTGCATTTAGGCCTTTCACAATGAGAATGATTATTGATAGATACGTTTTTATTTATATTACCTTTGAAGTCTTTCTTTCTGTAGATTGTCTCTATATTTCTGTTCAATGATATTTTTAGGATTTTTTCTCTTTTATAGGACCCCCCCCCCTTTAATATTTCCTGCAGTGTCGGCTTGGTGGTTGCATAGTATTTTAAGCCTTGCTGGTCTTGGAAACTCTTTATCTCTCCATCCATTTTGAATGTCAGTCTTGTTGGATAAAGTATTCTTGGTTTCATGTTCTTCTCATTTAGTGCCCTGAATATATCTTTCCAGCCCTTTTTGGCTTACCAGGTCTCTGTGGACAGGTCTGATGTTATTCTGATGGGCTTTCCTCTGTACGTAAGGAGCTTCTTTGTCCTGGCTGCTTTCAAGAGGGTCTGCCTACAATTATAATTCTTCATTCTTACTATTAGGTGTCTTGAGGACTTTCGAGAATCTATAATCTTGGGGGGAAACCGTTCTGCCTCTAGTACATGAACACTGGTTCCATTCGTGATATTGGGAAAATTTTCATGGACAACTTGTTCCACTATATCTTCTAGACTTCTTTCTTTCTTTTCCTCTTCAGTGATTCCAATAATTCTGACATTGGAACGTTTCATGGCATCATTTATTTCACTGATTCTGTTTCCATGGCTTCTAAGCTGTTTCTTCCAGGCTTCCTCCTGATCCTTTCTCTCTATTTGTCCTCCAAATCACTAATTCTATCTTCTCAGTTACCTTAGCTTTTAGAGAATTTAGATTAGTTTGGAACCCATTGAGAGCATTTTGAACATCATCCCTGGTGGCTTTCAGTTCTGCCATAATCAATTCCGTTTGGTCATCCATGGCTTTCTCCAACCTAGCTATTGCCTGGATAATTGTTAGCCTGAATTCCCTTTCCGACATATTGTCTCTGTCAATAGTCATTAGCTCTGTTGCAGAAGGCCCAACCTCTGTATTCTTCTTCTGTTGGGCATTCCTCCTCCTAGTCATTTTGTTGAGAGATGACTGAAAGGATGTAGCTGGATGTATCAACTGTGGTGTAGTCAAGGTGCACCCTGGAACGCTTCTGAGCAATCAGAATTTCCCACCCAAATGAGAGAAAAAAGAAAAGAAAAAGAGACAGAGAAAGAGAGAGAGAGAGACAGGAAAAAAAGGGAAGATAAAAGAGAAGGCTCAGCCCAAATGGGCCCCAAGGTAAGATTTATGAAGTATACAAACAAAAACAGACAAACAAAAATACTGATAAAAGTATATGACAAGAGAAAACATATATGCAAAAAAAAAGGAAGAACCTCGTCAAAAAGAACCCCAAGTATAAGATTTATATACTCTCAGGAGAAACACAAATACACAGAAACATTGGCAGAAGAAAAAGATGGGAGAGTGGTTATAAATTCTCAGTGTGGGTGAGGAAGTTTATTTTGATTCTTACTGGATGTATCTTGATATCTTTGTTTAAGGACTCAACTTTCCTAAGATAAAGGGGGATTAAAAATTCGTTTACCTATAGGGGTAGCTTTGATTGGGGAAAGGGGGTTACCTTGAAGTCTAACTCTATATGAATATTAGAAAATAAAAATAAAAAAAGAATAAACTAGACTAAACTAAACTAAAATTTAAAAAATAAATTAAGAAAAATAGAAAAGCAAAAGAAAAACATGGGTGTATGTATCAAAAAGTTCAGGTTAGAAGGTTATTATGGAGTTTGATGTATTGGACATCTCACTGTGATGGTAAATAGGTTAAAAAATTACCTATATTAAAAAAAATAAACAGAATAGTGGGAACGAGTTAAAACTCAAAGTTGTATCTATGAGGTAGTGGTGGTTGTTTGCTTGTTGTCTTTTTTTTTTTTTTTTCTTTCCTGGTTGGTTTTCTGGGAGAGGGGCCTGCCAATGGGTTTTCAGTCAATGATGTTCCCTGAGTTAAGTCCTCCCGCCCCCCTCAAGGGGGTGGGCTCTGAGGAAAGCAGTTTTTCAGGCTTTTGTTCTCTGGAGGTTTTTATGTTTGTTTGTTCGGGGTTTTTTTTGTTTTGTTTTGTTTGTTTGTTTTTCTCTTGCCTTGACAGCTTTGGATGGTTGTTGGAGGTTTAGAGGAAAGCAAACTGACCTCCTGACCTCCCTCTCAGGGAGAAGCCTTAGTCTGCTCCCCTGTGGGTGCTGCAGAGCTGCTGGCAGAGTAGGTTCTGAGTCGTGGTCCCTGGGGATGCAGGATATCCTGATTGTACCCAAAACCAAGCAGCAGCGGCTCTCTGGGCAGCTCCAGACCGCCAGATAGGTTCCAAGACGCGATCGCACACTGATATTTTCCCGCTGTCCTGGGCTGGGAGTGCCTGGTCTTTCCAGGTCTGAGAGTACTGGGCTGGCACATGCACGCACCTCTCCCAAGGGAGGGTGTGGGGCACGCGCGTCTCAGGCTCTGAGAGCAGGTCTCAGAGCACGGGGCTGGACCTTCGGGCACCTCTCTCAGGGGAGGGTATGGGGCGTACGCATCTCAGGCTCTGATAGCACCGCGCAGCGTGGTGTTCTGCAGTCTGTTGAGGCTCCCAGTCCCTCACAGGAGCGATACCCCACGCATTCTCCGGTGTGCTGGCGGCTCAGGGACCAAGACCTGGTTTCTCCCCCGCACTCTCTCTGGCTCAGTGCCAGGGGAGGCTGTCCTGGGTCCTGGGACTTAAGCCCCTGTCCCTAACTGCCACGATTCCCACAATATCCCCCCATGATCCTTTGCTCTTTTTGAGTGTTTTCAACCAGACCCCAAGTTAATGCTGGTCCCCAGACGAAGGGCACTCTCGTATTGGGGTATTACTTTCCAATCGGTCGCCTCTGGTGCCTCCCTCCCCCTTTGGTTTATCTTCCGATATCAGTCCGATGTTCTCACCCCGCTTTACCTGCCCACTGGTGTCTTCTGCCCCTGTAGAGATCCAGACGTGTATAATTCTGATCTCAGGCTGATTTAATGGGTGATCGGAGTTCTTTGGTAGGTAATCAGCTCACTTTAGGGTACAGGTTGAAACGGTGCCTCCTCCTACTTCCCTGCCATCTTGTCTCCTCCTGCCTTCACAGTTCTTAACAGTTACTAATTCTATAACTTTGGGCACTGTATTAATTTATTAGGACTGTTGTAATAATATATTATAAAATGGATAACTTAAAACAACAGAATTTTATTTGGTCATTGTTCTTGAAGCTGGAAGTCTAAAGTTAAGTTGTCAGTAGGCCCATGATCCATGCTCTCTCTTACTCTCTAGGAAGAATTCTTCCTTGCCTCTCTCTAGCTTTTGATGATGACTGTCCATTCTTGGTGTTCCTTGGCTTGTGGCTGTATCACTTCAATTTCTGCCTCTGTCATCATGGCATTATCCCTGTGTATTGTGTCTGCATCCAAATTCCTCTCTTATTATAAGTACAGCAGTCATATTGGATTAAAAGCCACCCCACTCCAATTACCTCTATAGTGACCCTTTTTCTAAAGAAGTTCACCTTCTCAGTTACTGGGGTTTAGGTCTTTACCATATGTTTTTAAATTTTGAACATAATTCAACCCATTATGAATATGTTACATTATGTCTCAGCATCTCAGTTGCCTCATCTGTAAATTGGGAATGATTATTATCAACATGATGAGATTAAGTGAATTATACATAAAATTCTTTGATGAGTACCTGTTAGCTGTTTAGTTGTTGTTAATACTATTATTGTCATCATATACATATATGTGTACATAAGTGTAACAGAAATATTATCAGTTCTTCCTTCTGGGAGGACGGAGATAGTGAAGGCTATCAATTTAAAATTTTATTAACTATAATTATATAATATTGTAATAGTACATTCTTAATGTCATAATTTTGAATTGATACTATAGCAGTATGGTAAAAATATGCATCTATAAAGTGAAACCTTGGCATTTAACAGCCTAAGGAAAGAATAGGGATTTTGAATATTTAAGTATATTGCACATAAAGATAGGAATTCTGAGAGCTTTAGAAAATGTCAAGTTGTATGCATTGATTAAAAATTATTGATGTAGCTCTTGACAAAACAAGTTTGGCAGCACTTGTTAAAACTCATAAAATGTGTAATAAAACTAAGTAACAATTATGTAAATATGACTTCACATTAGTATTACTCAAGAACATTGAAAAGTAATATCTACCATCTCTGAATTTCAAATAATATTTATTTTCAAATTAATCACCATTAATTGCAAGGTCTCTTCCTTCTACCCATTTCAACAACAAACTAGCCTGATATTCTGGAAAGAAGAACCCTTATTTTCCATAAAGAGAATTTTCTTAACCAAATGTACATATTGCCCTACCAATCAATAAATGTTAACCCTAAATGCTACTGTGTCTCAAGCATTTCACTTTGGTTTTAGATCATACCATTATTTAATACATAAAATCACTATCCCCCCCACACACTAAAGATGGTCACTATTCACACATGCCTTAAAGCTGAAATATCAAGATATCAAAAAATAGAAACAATCACTCATCCATTTTCCCAGCAGAAATAATTACGTATATCAAGATGGAATTTGTAACTAGTGTGTTTTGAAAGGTTGCAATTGCAGTTCAAATAGTTATTTTGTATGATTCAGGTATGTTAAAGGAAAAACACATTTAAATGGTTTCTGACTACAATATGAGTTTGCCAGATAAAGTTATGTAGAGAAAATGTTTACCTGATGGTAGAAGGTATGTTTTATCAATATTTGGAAAATGACTGGCATTCAGGACTAATGTATTCTGGTGCCTTTCTTTAGTACCACTGGAAAAGCTATTTTAACAAATCAATTTAGATAATGAGGACCAAATCTATATGGAGGAATAAATCAACATTCCATTTACTCAATAGTTATTTAAATATTTGCACCTATATCAAAGCATATATGATCAAAATTATAAGTAAAATATTGCTTTGACATATAAGAGACATACTTTCTTACAAAATCACTGGATTCTAGTTCAGGTAAAAGTGTCCTAATCTATTAATCCATTTCTTCTCTTCTTTCAGGACAGTTATTCTTATTTACCTTTGATCATCTAGGTTATAAGCCAAGCCACTACCACACTAACTTGTGTTTAAGTTAATGTATAATATACAAATAATATATTTTCATAATACATACTATATTAACCATTAATATCTCCATTGGTTTAATAAATGTTAAAGTCCAGAGTGCAAAGCAGTAGTATTATATTTTATAGCCTGACTTAAAAAAAAAATTTTTTTACTTCAAGCACTGAAATAGCTGCCTATGAATGTGTTACTCTTCCCTTAAGTATTCTGAAACAGTATACCATACCAAAAAATAAGAATGTAATGAGAAAATAAGAACCTTTCTACATTATCAAGCAAATGAATAAAACCCTTCTTTTTTAAAAAGATTTTATTTATTTATTTATTTATTTGACAGGCAGAGATCACAAGTAGGCAGAGAGGCAGGCAGAGAGAGAGAGGGGGAAGCAGGCTCCCCGCTGAGCAGAGAACCTGATTTGGGACTCGATCCCAGGACCCCGAGATCTTGACCTGGGCCGAAGGCAGTGGCTTAACCCACTGAGCCACCCAGGCACCCAATAAAACCCTTCTGTAAGGCAACTTCTTATGTCATTCTGAAGTTGACTTTGTACCTATCAATTTCAATTATAGTCCAATTATTATTTTAAAAATTCTTTGTTGCTATTCTCAGTTTTGTGTGCCTCAATTTAGTATTTGTAAAGAAGCTCACATTTTATAACTCTTTACTGAAGCCATATATTTAAAATTGAATCTGAATGAGTCATTGGTTAGAAATATAAATAAGCCTTATGAAATTTAGAAAATAATTCTGTCTGACGTAATTGCCATACCATTTGGATTATCATTATCTCTAGGTTTCTATGTGGAAGTAAAGACAGTTTCCAGTAAGGGGGAAATCTCAACATTTGAAATAAGAATATCTGAGAAGGTTTGAAGGATTTGAAAAAATTTGGACCTCTAAACCTCTCTGATAATGCTTTCTATTGCAATTTACATCCTTAAGAAAACTGAGAATCTTCAGAAGGAGAAAACTAAAATTTCCAACATATTTCAAGATTTTTTTTTCTCATCTTTCTCATCTCAATCACTAAGTATTTAATAAATACATTTCTGGGGATAAATTGATGAAAAGAAGGAATTCATTAATATTTTTGAGAAATGTGTAGATGTGACTTTTTGGGAGTAGAAAAATGAAACATACTGTTGAATCATATTCAAAGTACATTGATTGTGTAAATTTGGGTAACCAGCTGTGGTTCTAATTGTTTTATGGTGTGGTTAATAAAACTGTGAATCAAATGTTGACTCCTGGCATGAAACACAAAAGTAATAGGAAATACTTTACCTGAAGAGACGTTAACTCAAAGATATCAAGAAATCAAAATGATACCTACCTACCCCAGATTTTACCTAACAAGGTCCATGGCATAAGGAACAAATTGATGAGAATGTCACAGTAATCTTGAAAAAAAAAAAAACTTCCTAGTTTTTAGTACACAGGAAATTATAGCCAAAAGAAATGATACTGAGGTAAGATCCATAATCTCTGAGAGTTGAAGGGATCACTAGAATTAGTGCTAGTAGTTATGCTAAGAAACAAAGTGCACAAAGTCATTAAAGAGGCAGCAACAGTGGTTCAGTAAGCTGATTTTAGGGAGTGACCTAAAATACAGAGCTACTTGACTGTAGATAATTGATGATGCATTTCCAAAAAATGAAAATTACAGAAAACCAGCTAGTGTCTTAGTTGAGTTGTCTAAGCTAATACAAAATAAAAATCACCAGATGTAGACTTAAAAATTCTTTCTGATAGAGCATATACTTTCCATTTGTTAAATTGATGCTGAGACATATCCAGTGATCAAGACTTATATAACCTATGAGAATTTACCAGACCTTTGCCATTATCAAGAATTAGTTAGAAGACAACCATGATCAGGTAATGTTGCCTAGCTATGAGATGGTAATGTGTTTTGTTTTTTTTTTTTTCCCCTGTTAATTCCAAAGGATTACACCAAGACTGCTAGGAGCAAAGCAATAACCCCAGGTAGATACAAAATAAATATAGTCTTATTAAATAATCTTGGTATTTTTATAACAGTTTTTGGTGTAACTATAATAATAATTTTAAAGAGTTTTCATCTTTACTTTGCAAATTAAAACCAGAAAAATCATTAAAAAGTGTTACAAAAAATTATATTAAATATAGACTATATTGAAATTTTCAACATTTTATTTATTTGATATTTGAATTGAATAAGTGATCTCTAAAATTAAAACACCTGTGGGTGATCCTGTCCATGTACAAAAATCATATATCTAAAAATATATAAATACCCTTTGAATCTTCCCCTAATGTTCCTCAAAGAGCCATGAAGGTATTTGTCCTTACTACTATGTATAAACTAAAAAGCAATGAGGAAACTTTATGGACTACTGGAGAGTTCAGTCAGGCTAATGATTTTTTGAAATTTCAAGTGTAATATCTGTCATTTAGACTAGAGGAGATATAGAACCACACAAGAAATGAATTATGATCTAATTTCATTGTTTTATACAAGATATATCTCGGTAATGTTCCAAGATTATTTCTCAAGAATTTGATTTTATATTTGTTTTACACATATTTAACAATGAACATAACACTTTTATTGGTTTGGAATATTCAAAAGCAATAGTGAGTCTCCCAAGAAATCTCATTAATGAGTGCCACCATAAAAAATAAGTGAGATTTGTGTGGGTTGTTCCTACTCTATCTCTTTTCAATTACCAGTTTGGCAAGTGTGAAAAATGGATGGATTTTAGAGATGATAGTAAA
Source organism: Mustela nigripes (assembly GCF_022355385.1). NCBI lineage: Eukaryota > Metazoa > Chordata > Mammalia > Carnivora > Mustelidae > Mustela > Mustela nigripes. Next base: position 58,893,763 of record NC_081571.1, read on the forward strand.
TTAATCAAGTGGAGACTTCAATATTGATTGCTTTTTTTTCTTAATCTATACTAAATTTGGCACAGATTTGGTGTGAGGTAGGGGCTAAAATATGTGAATTACATTTTTAAAATAAGGATGAGCATTCATTGTAGCTGTTATTTTCCCAACATAAAATTGCCTTTTTAAAAATTTAGTTTACATTGAACTGTAGTATTATTATGGCATGATATTCTGTAATTTACATATCTATAAGTTTTACATTTTAGTCTCTGCATTTTCTTTATTCATATTCAAAATATTCATTTATGAATAGTTTTGAAATAAATTATGAAAATAAACTTATGAAATTTATTTATATTTATTTATATTCAAAATATTGGAATATTTTGGAATATTTTGTTTATCTTTTTTGTTAAGGTAGATTTTTCATTTATATATTCATTCAAAATATATTTACTGATTACTCACTATATGCTTGTCACTGTTTTTATTACTGGAGTTACATGGACCTGACTTACAGAACTTAAATTCTTGTGCTAACCGAATAAAATAAAGAAATCAAGAAGACTTCATGTAATGGTCAGTGTTATGAGGGAAAACAGATCAGAATTAATAGTGAGGGATGTGTGCAAAAGGCCACGTTTCTTTTATAAGTCACTAATATCTTCTCTGCAGAGGTGACATTTAAACAAAAACTTAATCTGTGACAGTTGGAAGGAAAGCATTTCATTCTAGAAGGCAGCAAGTATAAAAGCTCTGGGGCAGAAATAAGCTTGGAGTTTTCAGGGGAGAAATAGAAACTGTTGTAGCTGTAGCTATAATATGTAGGAGAGATATTTTTGAAGAGGTAGATAAAGAAGATTCTAACAATGACTTGGGGATCTTTGTAAAGGTATGTCTGCATGTGTGTCTGTGTATGGTTCTGTAAGGTGTTAATCTAATGTGGCATGAGGACATTAGAGGATTTTGATCAAAAGCCTTAAACTATAAGGAAAATAAAATGGCCCCTGGGAAATGAGTGATAACAGAATTGGAATAAAAGGTGAACACTGAGTCCTGGTCAGGGATACTGATACCTTGGGACTGAGTTTGGTTATTGAAGGTGGGGATAAATTGTTAAATGGGAGAAATGATTTTCAGTAGAACTGACAGGTTGAGCTGATGGATTGTGAGCTGTGAGGTTAAAAAAAAAAAAAATCAAGAATGATTTCAAGGTTTAAGTTTGTGTATTAAGGTGAATAACAATATTGTCACTCAGAAGGGAGAAACTAGAGAAAGAAGTTTGGGAGTGCAAGTATCATACATTGGATATGTTAATTGGATACATTGATTTTATAATGCTTGTTAAATAGCCAAATGGAGATGTTGCTCAGTAGGTAATTGGAAAGTCTTGAATTACAGAGGATTGCAGCAGCTCATTATGTAGATTTGAAAGTCCTTCATCCCTAGATGGCATTAAAAATCATGGGATTGAATGAGATCCCAGAGTTACATCTTGGAACACCTCAACTACAAGCAACCATGGCACTCTTTTTTCTTTGTCCATTGGCTATTATTGCCCATCATTAACAGAACCCCAAATACTGTATATTCTTGTTGTTAAGTTCCTTTCTCTGTTGTGTTCTTCCTTAATTCATTTAGGCTGTCCATGGATAATACTGCTCTCTTTCAGGCTTTTCAGGTGGTGGTTGCTTTTCTTCACATGTCACAAGTTTCTGCATGAAAATAATCTGTCATTTACCTGGGATAAATGTTCAAGAGAATAATTACTGGGTGTTATGGTAACTCTCCTTTTTTTTTTTTTTTTTTTTTTTTTTTTTTTGGCTCCTTTCATTTTTAAAAGGAATTGCCCAGCTGTTTTTCAGAGTGAGGAACTATGTTATGTTCCAGTCAGCAATGAATAATAATATCCAGTTCCTTTGCTTTCTTACCAGCATTTAGTGTTACCACTTTTTATTTTAGCCATTCTGTTAGGTGTATAGTGGTACTTCCTTGTGATTTTATTTGATTTCTCTACTGACTAATTCTCTACTCTAAAAAAAAAAAAAAAAAAAAAAATCAACATTTTTTGGCATTCTTTTTTTAACCATGTATTATTGAAGTGTAGTTGATATACAAAGTTGTCTTTGTTTCAGGTATACAGCATAGAGATTCATCAGTTCTATACATTACTCAATGCTAACCACAATAAGTGAAACTGTTCCAATACATTTATATGTGCTTGTTAGCCAAACATTATGCAAAATGTGTCTGTATTTTCCATCCATATTCTGACTGAATTTTTATGTTTTAAATGTTAAGCTATGAGATTTATTTATGTAGTCTAGGTAATGGTCTGCTGTGGTGGGAATGTTTTTGTTTTCCCAAAATTCATATGTTGAATCCTAATCTTTGAGTGATGGTATTAGGAGGTGGGGCCTTTTGGAAGTGATTAGGTCATGAGAGCCTAAGCACAGGCATACTTCTACCATAATCCAGTCCTTTTAGAGAGAGGTTTTTCCTCCCCTTCTGGGACTGAGTCAATGCCAACAGTCTTTTGTTAATGTCACTTGGTAAATTAATCAGAATACTATTCCCAAGTTGAATATGATTGTTCCAGAATTCAAAGAGGTCTTCAGAAAATTCTGCTGCTTTATTTTTGGGAATAGGTTCAATTTATAATAATTTGTACTTTGAAGTACTTTGAAGGGGATAAGATACATGTCCCAAATCACTATGCCCCTAAAGACTGCTCCTGATGTTATAGTGGTTATTGAATCTTAGGGGTTATATCCTATCCTCTGGGGCCATGTGTCCTGATAGTCCTTCCATCATACTTGACACTTCTTTCTTATCCATATAGAACAACATTTTATCAACCATTTAATGGACTAATATGATATTCTGGAGGATGTGCAGAAACTCTGGTTCCCTTTGGACTAGGCATTTTTAGAAAGCAAAAGAATTAACATTTCCCTGGGGCAAAAATGCAAATCTATACTCTTATTTATCCCAAATGAATCCAGCATGTTTCTGGAACTCCTTCCTGATAGTGATGGGAAATAAACATTGCCCTGCTTAATGACCCCTTACCCGTATTTCTAACACCCCATTTTAATTTGCTAAAGATGCAAGTGGACTATTAATTGGATGTTAGAAGATATTTCTAATTTTTTGTAGGACTGAGAGTTATGAATTAAACAGGGATAAAATAGGGAGCATCATCCGTTTTTAAGGGTGACACAACTCTCTCCATTTCCATTAGGATATATTATAATTATTTAAAGTACACGCTTGGCTGGCATGAGGGATAATTCCAAAGTCTTCTACTAGGTGTCTGTCGTTAAAGTAACTGTTAGCCCACAGACCAAGGATTCAATGTGAGAATTCTGCCAAGCTTCAAATATGATCATTCCATAATACAGCTTTCATGTTTCTCTGAAAAAATGTGTTTCCTTCTCATACCACTTGATATGACAGTATTATTTGGTGCAGGTCATCTTATTCATAAAGTTCCTAGTTATGAGTTAACTCTATTTCCTGGTGTATATGTGTTTGTGTTGATAAGTGTTTCATGGAAGAATTCACCCATATCACTAAATTCTTCCTTATCGAACATTATGGTCCACTCTGACTCACCCTTAGGATCAAGTGCTACACATGATCTCCCAGCTCATAAGTGTTTGCTGGCTAAGTCTGCAGCCTTATTGGGGTGTGGTCCTTTCCCTCCCTTATTTGGTCCAACACTTCCGCAGTTTTGTTTTAGTGTGATCTAATCAAAGTGACTGGTCAGAAAGAGAGATAGGAGTAGATCTGGAAGGAGTGTTTATTTCCTTGCAAGGCACAGATAGTTGTGGATAAGGGCTAATAGTCTCTCTTTTAAGGAAGAGTGGGTCATTTTTGTGATAATAAAGGGTTTAGAAAGGTACCGTTTCAAAGTTTTTCAATCATGAAATTAGATTTCTCAATTCCGAGTCTCATAGATGCACTCCATTCCAACCAAGGTCAAAACAAGCTAAGCCAAAACCTTGGTATTGAAGAAGATGATTATCTAGAGCAGACCCAGGCTGGCAGGACTCGGTAGACAGAAAGAGCAAGAGATATCTAGCCCTTTCTGCTTTCGTAAACAGGCTTTCCACCACAGGCTCCCTGCACTATGTTCCTTCCTAAAGTAGCCCCCCTGCTTCCCCAGTTTAAACCCAACTACCAGCAGCATAGCCCTTGGAAACTGACCCCCTGTACCTTTCTATAAAAACCCTGTAACCTTGCTGTCTGGGGCACAGAATTTCCAGTGCAAGCTCATCTGGGTCCTCTGGCATCAAATAAACCCAAGTCTTCCTGCTTCCCAAGTGCTTGGTTTCTCGACAGTCTGATTATTTTCCACAACATTTCACCTGGCTTGAAGTGGCTGAGAATTTATCCTTTTTTGGAGCTAGGCTACTCCTATAAGTAAGTCTTGTGCCTCATACTCTAATATTTCTGTGAATCCACCAAAAGATGACTATTATAAGATGTCAAAATAGTTTCCCGACTTTCACACTTGTCTTTAATTGGTTAATATTCATCATTGATCTTTGTTATTGTTTTTCTCCAATCCATTAATGACACCCTGCATGGGAATAACTCCATTGTTCTCATAATAGTCACCTCCTGTACTTTTCTTCCGCCTTCCATTAATGTCCCATAACAATTTGCCATCTGTGATATTTTCCACAATTGCATTGATCTTCTGGGTTGTAAGTTTTGATTTACCTACTACAATTAATGGGATCCATATTTAAAGCATGTTTGGTAGGTGATCCAGCTCCATATTTCCCACTGAAGTTCTATTCTTTTGAGCTACTGTTGGAAACAGTTATAATAGAGCAGTTTCTTAGGAAATCAATGTCAGAATAGAAATTTTGGGGGCACCTGGGTGGCTCAGTGGGTTAAGCCTCTGCCTTTAGCTCAGAGGGGTCCTGGGATTGAGCCCCACATCGGGCTCTCTGCTCAGGAGGGAGCCTGCTTCCCCCTCTCTCTGCCTGCCTCTCTGCCTACTTGTGATCTCTCTCTGTCTCTCTCTCTCTCTCTCTGTTAAATAAATTAAAAAAAAATATATATATATATTTAAAGATTTTATTTATTTATCAGAGAGAGAGAGAGCGAGCACAGGCAGACAGAGGCAGAGGGAGAAGCAGGCTCCCCGCCAAGCAAGGATTCCAATGCGGGACTCGATCCCAGGACGCTGGGATCATGACCTGAGCCGAAGGCAGCTGCTTAACCAACTGAGCCACCCAGGCATCCCTAAATAAAATAATTTTTAAAAGAAATTTTTAAATAGAAATTTTATTGGAGATTACTCTCAGGATGGAGACATGTATATGATTAGAAAAAGGAAGAACGGGGCAAAATGAAGAATGGAGCTGCAATGCCGTTCCAGCAAAGGCTTCAACAAATCCTACTGACAACTCTGGGGCTGGGATGAGCCTTCTGGATCATCTTTCCTACAGGCAGGGAGATAGCATGTATACCAATATGAATATCAGTTATTGTATAGGGCTGACCCTTACTTGGGACTTTGGCTGTGGGAAGAGTCACTTTATTAGGCGGAGGGCAATTTCCAGTAAAGGACTTACCTGAGAGTCCTCAATTTCCAAAACTCTCAGTAGCTGGGAGAAAAAGTATCTCAGAATTGAAGCGTGGATTTTCTAAATGAATCATTGTATTCACTTCTCCTATCAATGTCCAGATTCCTTGCACCTAATTGTTACTTAGCATCTTTCTCTCTACTGTTAGTGCAGGCATTGTTCTTGATTATTTCAGCAACTGCATTAACAATCCATTTATCAGATAAGATGGCTTATGCTGCACCAGCAATATGTCCCACATCTTCGTGGCTTACGTAATTTGGATATATTTCTTATTTGTTATGCATGTTATGCAGAATAGATGGTTAAATTGCTTTTCTCATCTTAATCATTTAAGGGCCTCAACTGAAGGAGAATAGTTTTGCTTAGTATTCGGTTGTTATAGCAATCAATAGTTCATTGATTCTTAAAGCTTCCACTTTGAAATGCAATCTGTTATTTTTGCTTGTTCTTCATTGAACAAAGTAGCTTTCATAGACTTAGAGATCTTAATAGGAGCCTGAGATGTATTTCTACTATGTACCCAGGAACCATAATAACCATTTGATCCTTTAATAGTCCTAATGACTAAAACAATATTTAACACCTATGAGGTTAGGGTCTAGTCTCCTAGTTTATCTTTTAATTTCCAATAACTTCTTATCTTTCCTAGTTTAGCCACTCTCTACTATGGTAATTATCCAAGATCTTTTTATCACTTCTAATTTTAATTCCATAAATTTAATTAATTATGTATCCCTAACCAATTTCATAAATTAATTTCTAGTAATTATATCCTCTCCAGAATTTTGATTTTAAGTTTTTTTTTCTCATACTATAACATTCTATCTTTAAATTTTACATAATCTAGTACAAACGTGTCAGCATTCATATATCTTCTCAGGATTTTCAGATTATTCACACTCACTTCTTATCCAACTTCTATTCCATAAAACAAATGAAGATTGCCCTATGGCATACACATTCAATTATTTTGCTACTCGTCTTTTCCCTGAAATCTAGGAAAACCCCACCCACATTAGTTCTGCAAAAGCAAAGCTGAAGTTCTTGTGGAAAATGACAACAACAAAGAACAGAGTTTTTAAAATTTTAAATATAACTCAAATTTTAAGTGCTTATTAATAAATGAAACTAAGGCATATATATTTCTACACAATAAATATGTAAAACAAATTTGATTATTGTAAATGCATTGTGATGAAGTTGTTATGACAAATATATAGAGAGGATTTCTATACAAGTATAGGAATATTGAGTAACTTGTTTCAGATAATAGTGAATGGAAAAAACAAGATAAAAACACAAATAATTTCCTTCCAAAGTGAATTTATCTAATTCTTGATTAATAATGTTTCCTTAATAAAGTCACACCCACTTCTCACATTCTACTTTTTAAAAAATTAGTCTACAATATCTGTTGCCTTCTCTCAATTTCAACCAATTACTTTCTCCTGTTTCACAAAGAAAATAGTTGTAAATCATGGGAGAATAAATTCATATTATCAAATCTATACAATGTATACAATCTGTTTACTTCTGCACCTATAATGTGTTGCCTATATTCTCATGATTTTTTTTTTTAACCTATCTATATCTAGTCCTTTCAGTGGTGAAATCTCACTCTCTATTCAGGATTCACATAGTTTCTTGTTGCTTTTCCCTCCATCCTTTAATAGTAATTTTTTAAAAAATTTTACTGGATTAGTCCCTTTACCTCTATTGGATCAATCCTTTTAAGCTTAAAGGTGTACCCTAATATATCACATTAAAAAAAAAAGACACAAACATTTATCTTGATGATCTATCCTTATACAACTACCACATATTTCTCTGCTCCAGTTTTTAGTAAAAATATTAAAACAGTTCTGTAAACATACTACTTCATTGTCTTAATATCCCAGTAAGGACCCAGTAAGGAAAAGCAAGAGCTGAGAGGATTGTTCCTACATATTTTGTTGAGAAAAATAGATTTTGCTTTCAGAACTAATAACAAATATTTTTATGACTAAGTACAAACATTTTTCATTCAATAATTGTAAAATTACCTATACTATTACAAGCAAAATAATAGCATCTTTCCATAATCAACATTATATATTTAAAAACATGATTCAGAATATTATTCATTGTATTCAGATAATAAACATTTAAAAACTCATTATGTTTTCTACTCAAAGTGCTTTTAACACCTTTTCCTTAGGGGAGAGATCTTATCTTCTACATACTGGTGTAATGGTTTTGTTAAATTAACATTTGTTAAGTGAAGCATAGGGTGCCAGATGGTGAGCCAAAGTTCAACAGAAGATCACAAGATAAATCGAAACAGAGAAATTTATTACTCTTAAGTTCTGGAGGAGTTATATGGCATGACTTGAGAGGCAACCCAGGAAGGTCAGGGCAGGGTGAAGGCAAGGAGAGTGGCAGGGTATGAGACACAGGCATTTATTAGGGCCTGTTGGTGGAGTGCTTTGGGGTTCCTGGACTAGGGACAGATTATTCAATGCAAATCAAAAGACTAAGGTTTTAGTAAGCTCTATAGGGATCTTATCTAAGAAGTACACAAAGGAAAGGCTCTGGGAAGCTAAGAAGACTTTTGATCACAAGGGCTTTTGGAGAAATCATATCAGCATTTTACATTTGCTTGTGACTTTGCAGACTGCTCTCTAGGGCTTATGCTAGCATGAGGGCCAAGTGCTGAATTAAGGTCTCTTTATGTAGCTTAGCCAAATAAAATGGATGCTTAGATAACAACAGTAACTTGGATAAACTTTCAGTGTAAGGGCTTATTTAGCCAGAGCGGCCCCACCTCAGTTGAACAGCCATTTTGTTGTTTATGCAGTAAAACTTAAACTGACCCTGCCCCTCCAGGGAACTTACTTAAAAGCAAGTCTGGGAAACCAGTCTCAGGTGGAGATAACAGCCCAAATGCAGGGATGGGTCAGGTCAGGTGGAGACATCCAATCAATGGAGTATGCATATGTCTCCCTAGCTATCAAGGAGTGTGGGCCCCAACTTTTGGGCACCTTTTGGGCACCAATTCTGACCAAGGTGATAGGCTTGTTCAAATAGCTACTATGGTGTGAATTGTAGTTCAGTTGGCCTCCCGTGTATGACCTAGCATGATTGCGCAGCTTTCTCTGTGTGTTGCAATCTCATTGGCCACCTGTGTGTGGCCAGGCTCAACCACAGGACTGACACGCCCAGTACACTATCAGGAACTGAACCCAGAGACACAGAGTCCATACCCCTTTTTGGAAATCCCCTGAAACAACACATAAGTACCATGCTGTAACCAGATTGGGGGTCCAAGTCCCTGCTCCTCTGTGCCGGGTATACTTGGACCCAAGCTCAAGCTTGCTGAATAAAGCCTTGTGTGATTGCATCAGTGTTGGTTTCTTGGTGGTCTCTCAGACATGAAACTTGGGCACCAACATCAACAATTGGAAAGATAGGTAAAACTAACTTTTTGAGAAATATTAACTGTAACAGGGATAACTGACACAAAATAAGCCCGTATTTTCAAAAGGGAGTGAACTGTTTTCTAGATTAATTCCATAAAGCAAGCAGTCAGCAGTTACAGAACACATTGGAAGAAAGACAAATCTTGATTAAAATCAGCCACATAAGGTTGTTCACCAAAAGGAATTTCTGGCTTTTCTGTATGCACAGACCATAAGGTTAATAGGGCCATCAATCTTAGAAATAATGTATTAACATCTTAGAATGATTGATACTACTAGTGTTCAACCCAAGGGAAACATGAATCCAAAGTGTCTAAGAGGAAAGACAATTATTTTTCATACCAATGTAGTATTGCAGCTATTTATATGTTGAGCAGGAACTACAAGTTGAAAAATCTTATTGTATAGTACTGTTTAAAGTAATGCATAGAAATATTGGCCCAGTTTATATTTCTGAACATGGTGGCATGGTAATTCCCAATTTAAGAACACATATGGATATATTCATATATATATAATTGGATTAAATCAACCCTACTTTAAAAATGCAGTCCAGATTATAATCATCAGAATAGGATAAACAAACAAAGCAGTGCCTTTTATAGTCTGTGCTATTAAAGAAGCAGATTCGTGTCTGTGTGTGTTGCAAATGGTGGGATTTAAAATCAGACACAACTTAACCCAATATTTAAAATGAACAACTTTTTGAACCTCAAATATTGAACTAAAAAAGGGTGCAGTATTTTTAGCCAGTTGGAGTCAATCCGGCATTAAGGAAGATAAATGTAGCATTGAAAATAGAACAGTGCTATGCTAAACTGTGAAAACTGAAGCACATGCTTGCCGTTTTTTTAATTGGCTTATTTTCATCTTTCTACCGAATCATTTTAAACTTTTAATGGATTTAATATCTGATTCTCTTGGAAGGAAGACTGCTAAAACTTCAGTTTTACATAATTACATAGTTTTACATAATTTACAAATTGTATCTATAAATGTTATAAAGCCATTCTATCCACTCAACTCCTTATGTTCTATGCTACTTATTGAGCACTTTAACTGTACTGCTTTGGATTGTTTGAAACAGTTGAAATTTATCTCTTCTGTGAAATCCTAGTTTTTTTGAGAATGAAAATCTAATCATCATTCATCATAATCCTAAAACAAATAAATGTTTTGTAAGCCATTCTCTAAGCCAGGTTCTGAATTAGTTGGTAGGGATTCAAGGCTAAACAGTGGTATAAATTTTGCTTTTTAGTGACAAACAAGTGTAATACTGACTATATTTATTGCTGAACTGTAGTCCTATAGGAGGGGAATCAGATAAAGTAACATGCATGTGGTATTTTAAAGGCGTCTTTAAGGGTACTTTGGGATGTATGGCATTAGAAGTGTTAAACCTTTTGGTATCTTTTATAATACTCCAAATGGAATTACTCAGTACTTCTCATGAAATACACAACGATGGACAAAATATCTTTGTTATGAAGTTGTGGCTATGGGTGGCTCAGTCCATTAAGCATCTGCCTTTGGCTCAGCTCATGATCCCAGGCTCCTGGGATGGAGCCCCCTGTTGGACTCCCTGCTCAGTGGGGAGTCTTCCTTTCTCTCACCCTCACTGTGCTCATGCTCTCTCTCTTAAATAAATAAAATAAATCTTTAAAAATAAGTAAATAAAGTTGTGGTGAGAAGGAGGACTTTGTGATTTTCACAATTTTTGCCTTTTTGCCAACAACCTTATCACATTACAGAGCTATAAATCACTCATCCTTCTGCATATGCCCATAACCACCTATATATTTCCATAAACACCTATTACCCTTTAGCTGTTCTTCTGTTAAATAGCAAAAAAGTATGGTTAAAATAAGAAATGAAATAAAATGCAGGCAACAAATACCTTTATAGGTTTTTCTAAAAAGTTTTTTTAACGAGAAATTTTTTTTTTTAATGAGAAATGTTTTTTTAACATTATTAGCTAAATACCCAAAAACTTTATGAAAATTTATGTTGGTCAGAAACTTATTTTCCTTTTTTTGTGAGAAACAATTCCTCATACATTTGTTGAATGCGTAAGCTATTCTATTTATAAAAAAAAAACAAAGTAACAATTGAACAAACAATGCCTACACCAAGTTAAAAATATTAGATTTGGAAATAGCTTTGAAGTGTTCTCCAGCTATAATTATTTAACTTCTAAAAAGCTGATTTATTCTTTTTTTATGTTTTTAATTTAATACATTCAGTGTAAATTTTATCTCTAAATGATCATGCATGCTTTCATCTTTATTGCTTCTGAAAAAGTTTTAATACTATTCATGATTATAGGTTTTGCAATCTTAAATAAATATGAATTAACTTAAATGCATAACTGAAAATCTGGTATTATTTCTATAGTCATTTATGCTAGCAGAATAAATGGTTTCTTGATAGACATTGCTCGTCTAGTAAATATTATACCATTTATATTTTAATTGATTTTAAGAGGAGCATCTTGAAAGAGTTACATTATTGACTCAGAAATATATTTCCAAGGCAGTAAATAATACCTGATGATTTTATCTATTAATATGTCCTGCATTTCTTATTGTTCTTAAGATTTTATTTATTTATTTGACAGACAAAGATTACAAGTATGTGGAGAGGCAGGCAGAGAGAGAGGGAGAAGCAGGGTCCCCGCTGAGCAGAGAGCCTGATGTGAGGCTCCCAGCACCCTGGGATCATGACCTGAGCTGAAGGTAGAGGCTTTAACCCACTGAGCCACCCAGGTGCCCCTGCACTTCTTATTTTTATTTCAAGAAATATATAGATGAATAATTAAAACAGACCTTATTGGTGTAGTTGATATTTTCTCTGTAGAAATTCACTGGTGTTATGGATACTTCCATGTTATACTGAAAATTCATATTTTTTTTTCAAGTGGACACCATGTTGGGATGGATTGAGATGTTCTATCACTGCAGGAAAATCTGACGCACAAAACAAACAAAACATAGGACCAGTTCAAGGTGGAGAATGAAAAGAAGTTGATGAAGCAAAGCAAAAATATTGTCTAATGGGTTAGAAGGAAAGTATGAAATCAAGAAATATGGTCAGGTCACATAATGAAGAGGCTTCATGGAAAAATGTTATCATTGAATCAGACATACAGCATTTGAAACTGAGCTCTAAGAGTCTGTTCAAAAAAATGAAAATAACCTTTGATTTCTCATTAAAAATAATTTATAATAGTTACTACTGAATGAAGTAATGCCTTAGCTACACATTTCACAGTGATAGATGCATACTAGGTTCTCAATAAATATTAGTTATATTCATGTCTTCACAGTTGATGGTGCTATGATCTGCAACAGTTAAAAACAATTTATGTGATTTAAAAAACAGGATTACTAAGAAGAGAGACAATGTGAGTAATCTAGAGTAGGAGCTTTCAAAATTTAACTGTAGAAATAAAAATTATTGTGATACTTACTCAAATGGCGCAAACCCAGAGATCAGCTTCAGGTGGTCTAGAGCAATGTATAGGCATCTTGGTCATCAAGTGATTATGTGATGAGAAAAATTGAAGTTCCATAGCCATTGCAGCTCAAGCTTCCTTGAAAAATCAAGACTTTATCCTTATCTGAAAGAAGAGCTTATTATGTAGAACAATCTAATATTTGACTTTATATCAGTATTTCAATATTTCTCAGTCATTTCTCTCAAACTTAAAAAATAGACACTTTTTTAAAAGATTATTTATTTATTTGGAGAGAGTGAGAGTGCCGAGGCACATGTGCCCGTTGGGGGATGGGTAGAGGGAGACAGAGAGAGAGAATCTCAGGCTTACTCTGTGCTGAGCAGGGAGCCATTGTGGGGCTTGATCTCACAACCCTGAGATCATGACCTGAGTTGAAACCAAAAGCTGGATGCTCAAAGGACTTAGCCACTCATGTGCCCTGAAAAATAGACACATTTCAAATAAATACATTCTGAGGGGCTCCTGCCTCTGTCCAAGATACAATATCAGTGACTTGATTTACCTTTCTATCTGAAACATCTGAAAAACAACAACTATATATATCTTTATCTCTGTCTTCATTTCTATTATTTATATCATCTATCTCTATCTTTATTTATCTGTGTCACCTTTATGAACATATGCAATGGTTTTCAAGACACCAGATGACAATGAGTAATGCTTTTTGGCCAATGAGAAACAAACAAGATACTTCACTAACTGCCTTGGGAGAATCCCCATGCTGGGGCAGAGAAGGCAAAAGCAAGACAAGAGTCCAGAGAACTCCATGAATTAAGTTGAAGAGATAGAACTAAAGGTTCATTAAAAAAAAAAAAAAAAAAAAATGGGTCTGAGAATTACAACTCAGATTACTGGAGAGAGGAAATCTTTACAAAGAGATAACTCTGGGTATCTAAATAGAATCTGAATACTGATCAGCCCAAGTGTTTGCAAAAACTATCCAAAGGTGAGTTAAAAATAAAATCTGAAAAGATTAGAGAACAGGGCCCAGTGTTCATACAAGACTGCAAAAGTGCCTATTCCCACCAGCTAGACCAGGTAAACTTAATAACTTATATGATATTGGATAGAATACTTGCTTCAGAAATCAGGAATAAAATGCCCTATAAAATGCCCTCTAGGTTGTTCTGGACACACCTAGAAAATCATAAAATCATAATGAACCTGAATGCTCAAATTCTAAATTAATAATGTTCCAGAACAAACTTTACAAGTATTTATAGGAAAAAAATTATATGCAGCTCCTAAAATGGTAAAATCCACACTTCTCATGCAACTTTTATTTATTTAAATATCTGCAGATACTTTGTTCATATAATAATATACATGGTATCATGTAGACCTTGCTTGGTGCAATCAAGTAAATTACATATCAAGTGTTCTTTCTTTACTTTTTTTGCATATATCATTAGGTAACAAATTTGTATGCATTGTGTGAATTTGATCATAAATATACTATACACTGATATCTTATAGACATAAACAGTCCAGCTGTGATTATCTAGATAAATACTCACAATATGTGTGAACATTGCCATCTAAATCAAAGCACATTTGGGCCCCAACACTTAAAAAAACAATAATTGTGGAAAATATTTAAGCAAGAAATTAAAAGTCAGGAAATGTTTTCTGGAAGATGGTCTTATATAAACCACTTTTGAGAATATAATGCATTGATAGTGAAAGGTGATAACACCTCATCTAAAAAACTGGCAACAGAGAAAATGTAACTGTTTAAGACAGTTTATGGCTGTGATATGTAGAGTAAGTGGCATAAGGAGAAATTATTTCAGAAGTGAAGGTGATAAGCTCTTCCTTATCCAAAACAAAATCATACAATGATCATAGTCTTCTCAATTTATTCCCAAAGATATTTTTAATGAAAATTTAAATAGTCAACTCAAATCTTCTTAATCAGTTATACTGTGTACAAAATGTAGAGAGGTATGGAAAACTATATTTTTACATGTAGTATTACATGTACAAATCCTCAAATTGCACAGATATAAGTAATGATCATGACCTGAATTAGGTTATGAAAAACACTAAATGGACAGATGACAGTATACTGGTTGATAGGACAAAGGTTGTAATCTAAAACAGTGTTGGGATGATTAAGACTGTGTATGTTGAGATATTTGTGAGAAGAGAATGAAATGCACTATCATTAAGGACTATCTGAAACATAAGAAAACAAACTATGACTACCTAATAGTGTTGGGAGAGGAATATTTCATGAAATAAAAATAAGCAAAATAATAGTTTTATCAAATTTCACAAATATTTTAATGCTAAATCCAGCATAATAGGCTAACTTTTATGAGCATCAAAACATATAGGCCCATTACCCTATATGATTTTACCATGAAATCTTTGGGGCAAATCCAGTGTTTAAAATAAAGTCTTGGGGTGCCTAGGTGGCTCAGTCATTAAAAGTTTGCTTTGACTCAGGTCATGATCCCAGGGTCCTATGAATGAACCCTGCATCGGGTTCCCTGCTCCACGGGAAGCCTGTTTCTCCCTTTCCCATTCCCCTCTTATGTTCCCTCTCTCTCTGTGTGTCTCTCTCTATCAAATAAATAAAATCTTAAAAAATATATACTTTATGTACTCAGTGCAAAGTATCTTATTATAAGTTACATTACACACTTAATAAATTTTGATAATCAGTTTGATATATATATATATATATCTGTTGATACTGACATTGATGAGAAGTAAGATGATGCTAAGTATTTGAACAAAATGATGAGCAAGTTTTGACTGAAATGTGAAGAATTTAAAATTGTTCATTCAAGCAATATAAAATATTCTAGTTTCTGTAGTCAGGTAACATAAAGATGTGCTTAGAGAAGGTTAAATATTTTAACATAGGTAATATTTAGGAACTTGCATCATCAATCCACTGAGGCATATTTCCTTTCTTTTCCCATTTAACCCACTAACTCCTTCTATAAAAGGAAAGAATTTACATCAAATAATGTTCTTCCTGCTGGATTTAAAGTTTTTTGAACCGCAGGAAAGCAGCGTGCTTTTCAGATGACCCTGATAATTGGCTCATGTAATGACATATTCAGTGATATGCATGCTGTGAAATCCCTGTTTCTTGGACTAACAGCAGACAAACCAGAGGCTCCGGGTATCTGGTATATCAAGAAGATTAAATATTTGCAAAGCTCAAAAGAAACTAAGGATTTTGAGAAATTTGTATATACATATGAGTTTGTGTATTTACTTTATTAAGAATCTTCAAACAGGCTCAGGGTGCCTGGGTGGCTCAGTGGGTTAAGCCACTGCCTTCGGCTCAGGTCATGATCTCAGAGTCCTGGAATCGAGTCCGTATCGGGCTCTCTGCTCAGCAGAGAGCCTGCTTCCCTCTCTCTCTCTCTCTGGCTGCCTCTCTGTCTACTTGTGATTTCTCTCTGTCAAATTAATAAATAAAATCTTTAAAAAAAAAAAAAAGAATCTTCAAACAAACACAAATACACAGCAAGGTTCATAGACTTAAAATTGGTTTTAAAAATCTATATTATTTCTTGGATTTCCTATATACCTGTTCATGACTATCTTGAATTTGCTGAGATAGCTGTATTTACCAGCAAGTCCCATATGTTTTTTTTCCAGTTGCACTATAATGTTGATCTCGTTTGGACTGATTTACT
Organism: Mustela nigripes; assembly: GCF_022355385.1. Taxonomy (NCBI): domain Eukaryota; kingdom Metazoa; phylum Chordata; class Mammalia; order Carnivora; family Mustelidae; genus Mustela; species Mustela nigripes. The sequence continues at coordinate 58,909,991 of NC_081571.1, forward strand.
AATTCATCCAACGCATTATGCTGACTTTTGTAAAATGATCATTACTTCATATTGCCACTGAATTTAAAAATGTGTTAAAAGGAAATCTTTGAGATGTGTTAGTTTTGAAAGTTAATGTATGACATTGATTTACATGCAGCTGTGTATTCAAATGTTTATGATCACATTTCTCATAAAATAATGTGCAATATTGCTGATTAAGTAACAATTTAAATAGGTTGTTTTTAGTGTCTCTAAACTACCACTCATTGAAGAATTCTCATAAAAGTCTCTTACAGCACATCAATTTAATTATCACATATTGATCAAGCCAGTCTCCCTTGGAATTAAAATCTATTCCATGTGCAGAACAGTTATGATATAAAAATGTGTTGTAAGTAATGCCTTAAAGGAGCAACTTGAAAAGGGTCATATTAGGACGCTATTAAATATTTGTTTGAATTATTTTTCAAAACATGATAGGTTATATAAATGTCCCAAAATGTTTTTTAAAGCCTTTGATTTTTTTTCCAATGACTTCTTTTACCAAAGCCTAGATTCAAGTTTGAATGTTGAATGGGACTTAGTACTAGAGAAGAAAAAGAACTTTTTTTTTTTTTTAATAGAGGCAACATTCTAAGTAAAAGCTCAGGAGTGGGAAGTAATAACAGGCTCTTTGTAGTAAATATTAGTAAAACTGACATAGCTAAAAGTGGGGTGAAATGAGTATGGAGAAGCAGATATGGAATTTAAGATGGGTAATAAATGACCAGCATATTTAAATGACAGATTGTGTACTTTTCATATTATTTTATGACTGTGGAAGATAATTTGATCATTTGAAATCGGAAGATAAAATTATTAGAATTCCAGCCACAGTCTGAAAAATGGACTGATGGATGAGCAAAAGACAGCCTGAAATATCACACATTTATTTATCACACCAAACTTCCTTCTGCCCAGAATTTTTACTTTATCTATCTTAAGTTCGCATTATGAGATATATGTAGATATAATACTATTTAGGGGGTTTTAGGAATTCTGAGGCTATTTGTTTATATTATAGAATTAAACAAATTAAAAAATATACTTCTATTTTTGGTTCCAGAATTTCCTTGTATGTAAAGGAAGTGATGCATAAGGGGAGCCAGGGAAAAATCCTGATATTGTAGAGTAGAATTAAAATTATCCATACAGTTCTAAAAACCTGTGAATTGTTTACTGAAAGAACCTAGAAATGATGATAGTCCACTAGTGATGAAAAACCATAGTACACAGGTCTTAACTTCTTTTCTTTTCTTTTTTTTTTAATATTTGTATTTATTTATTTGAGGGAGAGATTGAGAGTAGTGTCAGAGAAGAGGAAAAAGCAGGCTTTCTGCTGAGCAGCAAGCTGAATGTGGGGCTCGATCCCAGGACCCTGAGATCATGACTTGAGCCAAAGGTAGACATTTAACAGACTGAGCCACCCATGTTTCCCCACAGATCTTATTTTCTAAGTAACATTTCTCATGAAAAGGAACAAGGGGACTTGAGTAAAATGGTTAATTTCAAAATTGAGTTGGGGAAAATATGTGAAAAAACAGCAATTTGTTTTTCAGAAAGGAAGAAAGATTGTGTGCGTGTGTGTGCATGTGTGTAATACATATATTCATTTACTATTTTATACTTTCATGGTCACTTATATTAGGTGTTTAACTAAATGTTTAATTGAGTTGAAAAAGAAAATATAATGTGTGTATACATATGGTTGGTATACTCCGTGTATCATGTTAGGATGGAATCTAGGAACTGAGAATATTTTGGTCTTCTCATCATTTAGGCATTAGAGCCTGTGGTTATGTTTGTCAGTCTTAGGCATTATTTCGTGTTCCTCCAAATCTGCACTCAATATCACAAGAACTGACCGGTATGAATTTCCCTGGCTATTGACCACAGTCACCCAGTTAACACGTCATAGAGGTCACATGTTCTTTCAAATGATATGTAACGTTTTGTAATTTTGATTTGTCTTCTATTAAAGATACTCGATCTGCTGCAGTATTGTAATAAAAAATTCCCATATTTAAATCCATATATTAAAGTGTGTGTAATTGGTGCTGAATAAATAAAACATAATAGTTTCAAAAGAGAAAATTCTGAAGGGCCTTCTAGAACAAATGATAAAGGGGCCATAACAAGCTAAATTATTCTACTACTACTTTCATGGTTCTTAACTATTCTTTCTCTTCCTTTAATGCATATTAGAAGGCAACATGTTCTATTGTGGGGAAAATTATATTTCTTTTAAATCTGTGATGTTCAGTATCGTTCCCATAAGCTTGAACTAGACATTCCTTTTCTCCTGTTCCACAGGTTATTCTATGTGCCAATAAAATAAAAATCTGGAAAGTCAAATGCTTTTACTTAATTTTTATTATTTTAGGACTCAAGGACCCAATGCTATTGAGAAATGGATACTGGTACCTGAACATACTATTTTATCTTAGCTAAAGTGGTGCACATGTGTGCACACAACAGAAAGAAGTGAGGTTGGGGAAGAGGAAAAGGAAATAAGTGGAGGCACACCTGGAGAATATAAATTAATCTAATCTCTGTATTGCATGGCCAGAATACTGTAGATCTGGGCTAACTTGAGTTTTGGTGAATATTTTAAGATCTAATCTAGAGTTGGGAATTAATTACACAGGGACAGGCTTAGATTAATCATGTTATAATGATTTTCAGGTGGTGCAAAGTGATTCCTCTTTTCAGTCTTAGCTCTCTTATCTCTTCAAACGAATTGTTATGTTCTAGGGCAACTGGCTATTAATACCTACTCAGATTTAAAAAAAGAAAAAAATGATTAGACTTCACTTAACTTCTGACTCTTCTAAATGGAAGTGATAGTTTGTTTTTTAATAAAGCATTTTCATTGCAACATGTACAAATGTGTCAAAATAATTGAAATTGAAAAATTTGCTGATTGTGAAATATATAGTTTTAGAATATCAGGAGTATAACAATGTCAATAAAAATTATTATAATCACTTGTTCTTAACAATACCTGTCCCAGGGGAAGTTAGTTAACAAAAGCCTAATCTACTTGGTTATTATCATAGCATAACTTATTTAAGGGAAAGGGAAAAACCGAAATCCAAGCTACTTTAGCCATCCTGTCTTACCCAAGAGGGAAGAAAAAAACTGGGAAACACACGAAGTTGAGTCCAGAGGCATAGACTAATTAAAAGACTGAGAGCATTCCAGAGGGCTACAGAATAGTTCCCTCTTGACACATCCCCAACACAGTATTAAAAGTCCATATATAGTAACTCTTTTTACCCAGTAAATCATGTTCTGCTATCATGGAAAAAGAAAAATACAAGGTTTACCAAGAGGCAAAAAAACACAATTTCAAATGGCAGAGCAACTGTAAGTACCATACATGACAGAGATATTAAAATTATCAAACTGGATATTTAAAAGAACAGTGTTTAAACGGCTATAATTAAAATGCCATAGACACTGTAATGGATAAAGCAGATAGCATGCAAGAACAGATAAGCAACATAAGCAGAGAGATGGAAATTCTAAGAAAGAACCAGAAAGAAATGGTGAAGGTTAAAAAACACTGCAGTAGAAATGAAGAATGCCTTTTGTGTGTTCATCAGTAGGCTGGATACAGTTGAGGGGGAAAATAATCTGATATGGAGGGTATATCAATAGAATTTTCAAGTGAAATGAATAAAGACTGAAAAAAATGAAATAGAAGATCCAGTAACTTTGAGACAACTACAATAGGTGTAACAAATGCGTAATGGGATACCAGATGAAAAGAAAAAAAGGGACAAAAGAGTTATTTGAAACATTTCCCTAAATCTCAGACACTAAACCACAAATTAAGAAAATGAGAACCCTAAACGTGACAAGTTTTAAACTACATTTTAACTAAATGAAAATGAAAATACCTTTTAGGAAAGCTTATGAGTTACAAAAAAGCAGTACTTAGAGTAAAATTTATAGCATTAAATGTGTATTGAGAAAACACAGGAAGATCTAAAATCAGGTATCTAAGATTCCACCATAGGAAACTATAAGAAGAGCAAATTCCATCTAAACGACCAGAAGAAAATAATAAAAATTAAAGCATAAATCAATGAAATAGAAATAAGAAATAAATAAGGAAAATCAGCAAAACCAAATTGGCACTTTGAAGAGATCAACAAAGTCAATAAGTCTTGAACCAGGCCAACAAAGAAAAGAGAGAAAGAAGACACGAATTACTAGTATCACAAATGAAAGAGGGTGCATCACTATACATTCTATTAACGTTAAAAAGATAACAAAGACATATTGTGAACAACTCTGTGCCTACAAATCTGATAATCTAGGTGAAATAGATGAATTTCTTTTTTTTTTTTTTAAGATTTTATTTATTTGGCAGAGAGAGAGCAGAAGCAGGGGAAAAGAAGCAGCAGACTCCCCAGTGAACAGTGCAAAAATTCTCAACAAAATATTAGCAGGAAAAGAAGCAGCAGAGTCCCCAATGAACAGTGCAAAAATTCTCAACAAAATATTAGCAGGAAAAGAAGCAGCAGAGTCCCCAGTGAACAGTGCAAAAATTCTCAACAAAATATTAGCAAATTGAATCCAAGTATGTATAAATTACATATACTGTAGACATCTAAGATTTATCTCAGGTATATAAGTCACATTCAACATTTGAAAATCAATTAATACAATAATCATATCAAGCTAAAAAAAAACATATGATCATATCAATATAAGCTGAAAGGCATTTGACAGTATCCAAACTCAGTCATGACAGAAACTCTGAACAACTTACTAAAACATACAAATAACTCTTAAAACTCTACAATAGAAGACAACTTGATTAAAATTTGACCAAAGACTCTAGCAGACCCATCACCAAATCGCAAATAAGTTTGTGAAAAGATGTTCAATACTGTATGCTATCAGGGAAATGCAAATTAAAATAATAAGATACCATTCCACACTTCATATTTTAGAATGGACAGAACATGGAGTACTGTCAACACCAGTGGCTGACAAAGATATGGAGCAAGAAGAACTCTCATTCATGGCTGTTACGAAGACAAAGTGGTACAGCCACTCTGGAAAACCTTAAGGTGGTTTCTCACAAAGCTAACCACACTTTTATCACTTGATCCAGCAATTTTACTACTTGGCATTTACTCAAAGGAGCTGAAACTTATGCCCATTCAAAACCTGCGTTTGTTTATAGGAGCTTTATTCTTATTTAGCCAAGTTTGTAAGCAAGCAAGGTATTCTTCACTGAGCCAACAGATAAACTCTGTCGTACCCAGGTAATGGAATATTATTCTTTGCTAAAAAGAAATGAGCTATCAGGCCATAAAAAGACACAAAGGAAACTTAATTGCATAATACTGAGTGAAAAAAGCCAATATGAAGAGGTTATATTCAATATGATTCCAAATACTGTGACTTTCTGGAAAAGGCAGAACTATGGAGACCATTAAAAGATCAGTGGTTGTCAGGGGTTAGGGAGGAGGGAGAAATGAATAGATGGGAGACAGAAGATTCTTAGATCAGTAAAAATATTTTATCATAATGATGAATACATTTTACGCTTTTGTTGAAACTCAGGAAATGTGACACCAAAGCGAACCCATTATTTAAGCTATGGACTTCAGGTGATAATTATGGGACAATGTAGGTTATCAGTTGTAACAAATGTACTATTCTAGTGGTGGATGCAGAAAATGGGGAAGAAAATATATATGTAGGAGTAGGTAGGTGTATGAGAAATTTTTGTACTTCTCTTCAGTTTTGCTGTGAACCTAAAAGTTCTCCAGTAAAGAGCGATTTTAAAAATATACTAATTAAAAAATTAATTTCATTACACATTTCTGAAATATCTTTACTAAATATTCAGTCATTTTTGTACTTACATGATTATGATAAGGGTCTTTAGGGCAAGACAGTTTAAACTGCTTTCAATTTATTAAGGCCAATTAATGAACATAGAAGGAAAGTAATTAATTATAATTAGGCTATTAGCAATTGTGACAAACAGTAGTTTACCTCAAATTATCAAGTAAAGGATAAAAGAGAAGGGAGAAAAGAAAATAATCTAGGACTAATTAATGACAATCAGAATGACTTCTCCTGTTAGTACAGTGATACATTAGCTAGGATATAATTTTAGTATATAATAGAGAACAAAATTTGGCTGTGGTTAAACAGAATTTAATTTATTTTCTCCAGTGTAATATCCTGGATTTAACCTGTAATAGCCCTTTTAAGGTTTGTAAGAGATTTTTTTTTTTTAAGATTTTATTTATTTGACAGACAGAGATCACAAGTAGGCAGAGAAAGAGAGGGGAGGAAGCAGGCTCCCCACTAAGCAGAGAGCCCGATGCGGGGCTCAAACCCAGGACCCTGGGATCACTACCGGAGCCAAAGGCAGAGGCTTTAACTCACTGAGCCACCCACGCGCCCCGGTTTGTAAGAGATTTCTATAGCAAAATGCGATCTAGTGCTTTTCCACCTCCTGTCATGATGCTGTTTGGATTTTAGCGTGATGTCTCCATCTGCATTTTACAATTTTACAAAATGGAACTACGTTAGCCATATTCCAGGAACCTGGATAAGTGAGAGAGACTTGTTTTATTTCCTTGATAAAAACAGCATGGAAATTGTATACATTATTTTTAACATAAATATATCTCATGCATTCTTTGAATATACTTATATTAAAATATTGGAATAATACATTTGTTGCTTATCTGAAATTCCTACATTTTATTTGGTCACTGTATTCGTATCCCATTAACCAGAATTTAGTCAAAACTCAACTAGTTTTAAGGAAGACTAAAAGGTGTAAGGTTATCCCAGATGATTTTGAAGCAAACTATAAATCAGGGGTTCTGTGATTATAGATATTGAAAACAGAACTATAGTTTCTAGAAGTGATAGCTCCTAGGACTGATAATGGCCATTTGTAAATTCAGTTTTTTTGTAACAGACATGAAGGAATTAGTGATAAATGAATGAATCCGGCTGGGAAAATATACCCAACACTAATTTTTGGTTTCCTATTTTTAAATCCCACTTTCCTTAAAATTTACAGGTTATTATCACTTAACGCTATAAGGAATCCAGATCTATGTCATGAGGTCCTCAGGGCTGACAGTCAGTGATTTGGGAACCATTTCATTCTCAGGTGTTTAACAGGTTTATCTACCCTGTTTTTATATATTGGGCAAATGTGGAACATAAATGTTAGAACAGATATTTTAGTTTCTCATCATACTTACTAAAATTTTAGTTTGTAATTCAACTTTGATAGATACTTTATGAGGAAACACAAACAAATCTACTTAAAGAGTTCATAATATTAGTTTTAGCCATGCCATTTAGAGGCTTAGTTGTAGAAAGATTAACATTCACTTTCTCCCCAAAGTCAGCATAACAGCCCAGCTCCCTCTTAAGACCCAAAACTTTAGTTTTCCAATTTCATTCTTCCTTTTGTGCCAAACTTTGCTTCTGATTCTTCTTAAATTGTTTTAGTCATAATATGACTGTTATTTCATCATTATTTTTTAAAGGTATGATCTACAGTAAATTTCATATTATTAAATTCATATTATTTGTTATTAAATTCATATCAAATGTTTTGCATTCCATTTCTGTCATTTAACATATTTATTCTCTTAATTACTTTTATTAATAAGCACACACACCTTTTGTATTTTTAGGAGAGAAATTATTTTAAGAATATTGAACCTTACTGAGTTAAAGAAAAAGTCCTGAGTAATACCAAATACCAAAGTCCTGAATAATGCCAAAATTTTTTCTTCTTAGGATTATTCTACTTATCACCACTCCAAGGATAGCTCATTTAATTATCCAGCCCTTTCTTTTCCATCTATCAAATCGCTTAAAATATACAATTTACTTATTCACTATTAAATTTGTCATGAAGTAATACTTATTTAAAATGTCAGAATTGAGGGACGCCTGGGTGGCTCAGTTGGTTAAGCAGCTGCCTTCGGCTCAGGTCATGATCCCAGCGTCCTGGGATCGAGTCCCACATCGGGCTCCTTGCTCAGCAGGGAGCCTGCTTCTCCCTCTGCCTCTGCCTGCCATTCTGTCTGCCTGTGCTCGCTCTCTCCCCCTCTCTCTCTCTCTGATAAATAAATAAAAATAAAATCTTTAAAAAAAAAAAAAGGCAGAATTGAGGGGCACCTGGGTGGTTCAGTCAGTTAAGTGTCTGCCTTTGCCTCAGGTCATGATCTCAGGACCATGCGATCAAGTCCTACATCAGGCTCCTTGCTTAGTGGGAGCCTGCTTCTCCCTTTACTTCTCCCCCACTTGTTCTCTCTCTCTCTCTCTATCTCTGACAAATAAATAAATAGAACCTTAAAAAAAAAAAAAAAAAGACAGAAAGAAAGAAATGGCTGATAGGCTATGTGAAGCAAAAGATATTATTCTTTGGAATATCTTCCATACCAGACTAACATGAAACTCCTGAAGACTATGAGGGTCAAATATTAAGGATTCAATTTGAACAGGCTTCTGCTGGCATGAGATGGAGTGATTTGAGCTTTAGAAAACTAATTTTTTTTTTATTGCAACAAAGCCAACCAAAATTGGTTATATTCATGAGTTTCTGAAGATAAAATAGAAATTAATGCCATTTTTACAGAATGATGGAAAGCCATTCATAATGTAGACAATGAAACAAAGAATCAAGCATTTTTCCAGATTTCCCTAGGTCTGCTGTAACCTGTATTCCAAATAAAAGATGAGGGAAATGTCCTTTTATAAAGACATTTCAAACAATCAGTGAAAAATAATGATAAAATTAGAATATCACCATTTTTGAAACCTCCATAAAATAATAGCTTATAGTATTTAAGCCTCAATGGCTGTGGAAATCTAAACAAGAGAGAGAAGCAGATGTCATGTATCATTATGTACTTGCCAACTCTCTCTATAGTCTTGCTAAAAGGGTTGAACTAGAGTCTGATCTATCTCTTCATATAGTTGCCAAGTTGCACGAAATCCAGAGTGCAGAGATATGTGTTAGAACTTCACCAAGATTATTCATATCAAAACCCGAGTTTGGAAACTGTACAGGCCAAACAAAATAGCCAAGTTTCTCCAGAGATAAATTTTAAGAAAATAGAAAAGTTGAAAGGAAAACCTATAAATTAAAAAAGAGATAGGAAGCTATGTTAAAACTTTTAAATGAGTAAGACTGAACTCTAATGTCAGAAGAAGCACATTTGTGTGATAATGTTACTAAAAATGCAAGGAAACGAAACTATAAAATCCAGATAATGGTTAGTTACTAGAGGAGGGAATGGTCTGTGATTGACATGTCTCATAGGCAAGGGCCTCTGAAGTGGCTGCCAACATTTTTCCCTTAGCTTAGTGAGAGCTGCCTTACAATACTTGATTAAGCTATATATTGAAATTGTTTTATTTTATTTTGCTGTATTTTATTTCATAATAAATATATATACATATATGCATATTTAAGATTTATTTATTTATTGGAGCAAAAGAGAATGTGCATGGGGAGGGATAGAGGGAGAGGAGCAGACTCCACTAAGTGAGGAGCCCTATGTGGGGCTCAATCTCAAGACCCTGAAATCATGACTTGAGGTGAAATCAAGATTTGGATGCTTAACTGACTAAGGCACCCCGGGACCCCCATAATGAATATATATTTTAAAGTTATTTTGGAATTCAATGCTGAAAAACATAAAAATTAACTCTATTTGTGTGATCCATTAAAAGGGATTTACTCTACAAATAGAAAACTGGGGAATAATGTTAAGTATTAAAAGCAAATAAAAAGCTTTGCACAGCAAAGGAAAGTCAACAAAACCAAAAGACAACCAAAAGAATGGGAAAAGATATTTGCAAATGATGTATTAGATAAAGGGCTAGTACCCAAAACCTATAAAGAACTTCTCAAACTCAACACCCAAAGAGCAAATAATATAGTCAAGAAGTGGGCAGAAGACATGAACAGATATTTCTGCAAAGAAGACATCCAGATGGCCAACAGACACATGAAAAAGTGCTCAACAGCACTCACCATAAGGGAAATACAAATCAAAAAAATGGTGAGATACCACCTCGCACCAGTCAGAATAGCTAAAATTAATCAGTCAGGAAATGACAGGTGTTGGCGAGGATGTGGAGAAGGGGGAACCCTCCTACACTATTGGCGGGAATGCAAGCTGGTGTAACCACTCTGGAAAACAGCATGGGGTTTCCTCAAAAAGTTGAAAATAGAGCTACCTTACCCTACTACCACCCAGCAATCGCATGCTTGGGTATTTACCCTAAAGATACAAATGTAGTTATCCAGAGTGGCATGTGCACCCATATGTTTATAGCAGCAATATCCACAATAGCTGAACTATGGAAAGAGCCTAGATGTCCATCAACAGACAAATGGATAAAGAAGTGATGTGTGTACATAAAATGGAAAATTTTGAAGCCATCAAAAAACAAAATCTTGCCATTTGCAACGGTGTGGATAGAACTAGAGGGTATCATGCTAAATGAAATAAGTTAATCAGACAAAGACAATTATCATATGATCTCACTGATATGAGGAATTTGAGAAACAAGACAGAGGATCATAGGGGAAGGGAGAGAAAAATGAAACAAGGTTAAACCATAGGAGACAAACCATGAGAGACTCTTATCTCAGGAAAAAATCTGAGGTTTGCTAGGAGGGAAGGGGGATAAAAGGGATGAGGTGGCTGGTGATGCACATTGGGGAGCGTGTGTGCTATAGTGAGAGCTGTGAATTGGGTAAGACTGATGAATCACAGACATGTACCCCTGAAACAAATAATACATACATGTTAATTTTTTAAAAAAAGAGTTGTGTCATCATTGCTGAGAAAATCATATCAGAGAAATATTAACTCAGATGAATTTAGTAGAAGGAGTGATACAATTCATTAGTATGCATATATTTTCAAGCTCATGTGTATATTATTGTATTTTTATATATAAAGTGGGCCAAAGGAAAAATATGTGTCATGAATATGAAGATGCACCTGGAATAGGCACATTTTTTGTACTTCCATCTTAAACTTGTTAAGAAAAAAACAACACTTTGCTAATATGACTAATTGGAAATATTTGAGTATTGACTTTTCTGAACGTGCTGGAGAGGATATGGATGAGATGATCTTATTTAAAATATATTTATTTATTATTTATGGATGAAAGCTAAGACTCTCAAATGCAACAATATGGATTCCATGATTGCTATGGGGGGTATTCAATATTCTTCTAGTTTTCTTTTGTATACCAGTTAGTTCATGTTGATTCAAAATCCCAACCAGGATTTTATGAATTTTCAAGTTATTTTCCCTGAAACCTATACCTTCTCACAAAAGAGTTTTGAATTATGTTTTATATTAGGTTTGTGTTATTTGTGATCTATTTATTTTCTCTGAAGAATATTTACACTGTCTCTGCTGTTTCCTATTAGAACTTTAGTGATTTTTTTAAAGTTCAGCTTGAGCATGGAATGCCAAAGACATTTTTTATTCAGAAAATGTTTAAAAAGAAAGATAAAAAAATCTACATCTCACAGTTACTCCATATGTTAAGGGAATTGTTAAATAACCAACATTCAACCAAATAAATTTTAAAGATCTAATTAAGTTTTATTGAGAGATTCATGAATCAGATACCATCCCATCTAACAATACAAAAAAAGCTTCAAAGGCTGCAGAAAGGCAACAGTTTTTAAAAGCAGGACTGGGAAGACATTATTGAAAAAAGGATTGTGTGGGGTGAGATTACCTTTCTTTGAGAGACAAGGATTTATTGAGGTTAACATAATCTTCCATTGGGAATTAAGCTAGCTTTTAAATCTTGGTGAACTTAGCGTAAGTGACTTTATTCTGTATTGACTGATTGATTGATTGATTGATTGATTTACCAGAATTAAAGTAAGAAATAGAATTGATAGGGAGAAACATTTGATAATACAGATGATTTAATGAAAGATTAAGGTGAATAAATTGATAAAATGAAATTACTTTTAGATCTTGAAGAAAAACTGAGAAAGCTTGTTAAACAGTAAAGTTTTGACCCTAAGAATATTTTGTACTAAGAGTGTACATATTGATCAGTATTAAAATAAATAAATAGAGTACATTTCTTTTTTCTTGTTCAGATACCACCAGTAGCATTAGAAATACCAATCAGATATCTAAGACATTCTTAAAACTCAAGTAGATATCTCATTTGCATATAAATAAAAATCACTTGTGTCTAAGGTTATATCAGTCTGTGGGAGATTAGTTGTTTCTCATAATTTATTTCCACTGTTTATTCAGGCCATTTTATTGGACCCAGATATTTCGTGCCTTCTAGCATGAGCCTTTAAAGTGCAAAGACAAGAAGGACTATAGCAGTAAATTTGTTGCTCAGACATTCTCTCTACCTTTATTCCAGCAGGTCTGCACTCAAGCCTAGGAATGGTGGCTTTAGTTTGAAACTTTTGGTGGCTTTAGTTTGAATTTTTCTTTAATTGAAATCTATCATGAGGATAGATGAAACTGATAGTAATTATTTTATTAATTGAACATACAGTCTAATTTCCAGATTTATTATTAATTATTTATTATAAAATATATTTTTACAAAAATATGTGCCATAGTATCATAAATAGGCTATTGAATTCAAGGGATAAAATTTAATATCTCAATGTGTCTAAGACTGATTATATAAATTCATATTAAAGGGACCATATAGTTTTCCTATGGCAACTGTAACAAATTACCACAAATTTAGTGTTTGAAACAACACAAACTGTTCTCTTACAGTTCTGGAGTTCACAACTATTCCTCCTTGAGACTCTAAGAGAGAATTACATCTTATGTCATTTCTAGCTTCTAGAGGCCAGCTGCATTCCATGGCTTGTAGTCTTATCCTCTACTCCAAAGCCAGTGTAGTATCTTTCAATTTCTCTCTTTCTTTCTACTTCCATTGTTAAATCACCTATTCCCGGACTCCCATACTCTTGCCTCCCTCTTACAACTACCCTTATTTATTTATTTGTTTTTTAGATTTCATTTATTCATTTGACGGAGATCACAAATACACAGGGAGGCAGGCAGAGAGAGAGAGAGAGAGAGAGAGAGAGAGAGAGAGGAAGGGAAACTCCCCACTGAGCAGAGAGCCTGATGCAGGGCTCAATCGCAGGACCCTGAGATCAGGACCTGAGCCAAAGGTAGAGGCTTTAACCCACTGAGCCACCCAGGCGTGCCTACAACTACCCTTATGATTACACTGGGCCCACCTGGATAATTCAGGGTGATTACCCCATTAAATATCCTTAACTTAGGTCTACAAGGTTTTGTTTTTATGTATGACAATATATTCATATAATATAATCTCCAGTTTTTGAGAAATAAGGACTTAGACATCTTAAAGAGGCTACTTTACTTTAATGAATGTCCCTATAAAAGTTTACTAAACACTTAAATGTTCTAGGTAATAAAATAAACCCCATCTCTAAGCTGGGAATAGTTAAGCATGACCTATAATGATCTAGAGACCGAGTTTTTAATCTATATCCAGGATGAAAGGAAACTCTGTCACAGCTGAATGACCTTGAGTGAATAATGTAGTCCTTAGCCTATTCTAACTTTTTCGTAGCTAGGAAATACTAGTTTTTTCATTATAGCTAAAAATAGAGGCATACAGAAATAAATGACCTTTTACAAGATTTCCAGTCTCAAAATACAATTGAGTGGAAACATGAAGCTTTGGAAAGCTGAGAAAAGTTAGGGTGAAGTAAGTAGATTGTCACTAATTGTATAAAGTATAATATAGGTGTGTTTGGTTATAAAAGAGCAATTTCAGGAAAAATGTCAAACTCATAGAGACTTAAATAAGTGAGTTAACAATCATATTTTATGTTGCTATAGAAAATGGTTTTATAATATGTACTTTAATTCAAGTTTTTACCAAGTTACATAATGAGGAAGGAATGTAAAAAAGCAAAACTAAATAAAAATACTCCATTTAGATAATTTAGCTAGTAAAAATGTATTTACACACAAAAAATATTTCATGAAACAACAAAAAGTTGCCTAGTATATTAAAATGTCAAAAAGTTTGTGTCTTAAAAAAGTCCATGAAAATAAAAGTTCATATAGTATAATCATCTTCAGCCTTAGTCACATTTAAAAATGTTTAACCTCTGTGGATATGAATTATAAAATATGATATGAAACTAAAGTTTCCTAGAAGTGCTGTTTTATAATATCAGTATCCAGATTAATGGATGTTTAATATCAGGCTTAAAACCAAAAACTAAAAAAAAAACCCAAAAAACTAAACAAACAAAAAAACAAGAAACTATATGAGGTTTAAAGTCTTTTATTATTTTAGGTATGACTTATCTTACTGCAAAATTAAACAAGACCTTTCAAAATATTAATTCACCATGAATTTAAAAATTACTAGCACTATCAAAGTGACTCTGTTTATCCCGTTATCTGATCTCTTATCCCTAATGAGTCCAAATCCACTGTGTAGTAGGAGGAAGAATTAGTCTGATTAAGAAGTGTTTGCTAATCCAATTATCAAATAGGAATTCCTGGTAACTTAGTCTCTGCTTGGGTGACTGAGCTAAACCTGTTTCTTCAGAAACCTATTGCCTCTCCCTCTTTCTAGCCAAGGCAGAAGCTTGTATGAAGTTGAAGTTCAGATAATTTTGTGATAGCAAGAGTAGGGAAATGTGAAGAAGGTTGGATACTTGAATTAACATGATATTCTGTCACTCTTTCTGAAGTATGTTTTGATGTGAATTATTAGTTTGCATCACTGGGTGCTAATTGGTTACCGTTAATGATCCTAACTACTTTCAGGGATTTCATGATTTTTCAGGGATTTCATGGTCATTTGCTCTCAGTTTCAAAGCTCCCAAATGCTAAAGCCATTTTTTTTTTTCAATGCCAACCTCTTCTGATCCGTTGACAATCTAAGACGCAAAAAGGTGTATGCAGCCCACAAACAGTTACCCAGGCTTGCAGAAAATTTCTGGTGACTTGATTGGCATTGGTAGAACGGGAGTTTCTTCATCACTCCTGTTCTCTAGCACTTCTGTTTGTGCCTCTCTATTAGGGTCCTGCACATACAGGGTGTGATTGAACGCAGGGCCACTCCCAGAGACACACATGCTCTTATTAATCAGAGATGCCTTGATATTATGTATTATAGCAATGTACTTTTAAAAAATGATCTTAATTTTTCCATTTTTGCCTCTTTGGAAATGATCTTTTTTAAAAATTTAATTTATTTATTGATTTGACAGAGATAGAGAGAGATCACAAGTAGGCAGAGAGGCAGGCAGCGAGAGAGGGGGGAAGCAGGCTCCCTGCTGAGCAGAGAGCCTGACTCCAGGCTGGATTCCAGGACCCTGAGACCATGACCTGAGCTGAAGGCAGAGGCTTAACCCACTGAGCCACCCAGGTGCCCTGGAAATAATCTTATATTAATTATTCATTAGGAATAAAAATACTTGATATTTGGAATTTTTGATGTTTTTATTTTCCCCATTCAAAGACACACACAAAAAAAATCAAGAGAAGCCCATATTAACTCTGATAATGAAGACAAGGAAGTAGGCATTGTAAATTGAGAAGAACTGCTGGGAAAAAATATGCATCTCTGCAAGTAAAGAAGGAAATCAAGTAGAATGAGATAGGGAGGCTGTTTGAGGAACACTGGAATCACTGACATTGCACAAAGAGAATGGAAAAAGGATTAACAAAGTCACTCTTTTCCACCTAGAGTCAAACTACTTACCGATAAGTTAAAATTTCAGCAAACTACAATCTAATTTTGGTTCAAGACAATGCTCTGATTCCCTGAAAAGAGCTTCTGACACAAACTAGGGGATATAGAAGATAGAGAGAATGAAGCACTATTGAAAAAACTCATTCCTGGAAAATGCAGAAAGATTGCTTGTTTTTCAGTGATGGTAACAGTCATACAAAAATGAAGGAAAAAAAAATCTCAGAATCAGAATTAGCTGTAACTGGAAGCCTGGGAGAGGTAGAAAGAGCAATTTATAGAAATGTTGATGGAAAAGGGATTAAGAGAAGGATTGATACAACCTACAGGTATAAATGAACAGTTTTAAAATAATAATATCCAAAAGTAACTAAGATATAAAGCATATAGCTGTGAAGAGAAAAAACGAAATGAATACAAATGGTGACAACTTGCTAGCATACCTGATTCCTTAAATTCATCTCAGGTGAAACATGGAAAGTGGAAGCATGAGAAAACATTTTCAATGCTGAAATAAAGTTCTCCTAAAAAACCATTTCATAGTTCTTTATAAATTGTTAATATTGCATTTTTCACATTAAATATAGACACTTGAAGGAGTTTATAATTTAGTGAGATATACAAATAATTACTGTGTGTTTATCTATCATTTACCTACCATAAAACAAAAAAGGAAGATACAATTAAAGGCACCTGAAGACATCTAAAATGAAAAGTTTATTGTGACTAATCTCAGCGTCTATCCAACAAAGATGGCAACGTACCTGACATGGAGTCATAAGTCTCTGAATACTTGTATTAAAATTAAATTAAAACCTCCAAAATGGAACTGTACTAAAAAATCCAGTACCTGAAAACATCTAAAAGGAAAACTTTATTGTTACTCACATCTCAGCATCTACTGAGCAAAGATTGCAACAGACCTGACATGGAGTCATAAGTCTCTGAGTACTTGTATTAAAATTAAATTAAAACCTCCATAATGGAGCTGTATTTAAAAATCCTGGTTTGTGAAACTGAAATAAGATTTTTAATTTATAGTCACTGGGTTTTTAATCTATCTTTTAGCCAAAAAGATGTAACTCTAATGTTATACAAGGCACTCTCTTCTTGAAATCAAACATTTCCATCTATTTTATCATGTACCACATATTTTCCTTGTAACTCCTTAACTTTATCGTTAAGTTGGATAAAGTATCTACATATTTCTTCTTTCTTCCTTCCCTCCTTACCTCTTTCCCTTCCTTCCCTTCTTCCCTCTTTCGCTCCCTAACTCCTTCCCTTCCTTCTCCCTCCACACCCATCCTCCCTCCCTCCCTCCCTTCCTTCCTTTTAAAGATTTAAAGCAGTTTCAGGTTTACAGAAAAATGAGCAGAAAATACAGAGTTTTTTTAATCCCCCCTCAATCCATGAGCCCCCTCTCATTTCTCCTATTTTTAAAAAAGATTTTATTTATTTATTTGACAGAGATCACAAGTAAACAGAGAGAGAGGCAGACATAGAGAGGGCGAAGCAGGTTCCCCGCTGAGCAGAAAGCCTGATGTGGGGGCTGGATCCCAGGACCCTGAGATCATGACCTATGCCGAAGGCAGAGGCTTTAACACTCTGAGCCACCCAGATTCCCCCATTTATCTTATTTTTAACTTCTTGTATTAGTATGATAAATTGGTTACATTTGATAAGCCAATAATGATAGATTTACTGCAGCCCATAGTTTGCATTGCTGTTCACTCTTTGTGTTGTACATTCTAGGGATTTTGACAAATGTATGATGTCATATAGCCATCATTTCTCTCTCCCCTTTCTCGAAAATTCTTCCTCCCTTCTTTAATTCCTTCAACTAATTACCTATTTATTGAAAACTCTGCCTTTAACAAAATATAGGTATTAAGAGCAAATAAAAGTAAGACAAAGTTTGCACCAAACTAACTCAAATGTTTATATAAGAGAGAAACAGAGAACAGAGAAAATTCCATGTTGCAAAGTAAAAAGCATTTGCCATAACAATAAAGGCAGACAGCTTACTATTTTTGGTCAGCTCAAAAGTTAATGTTTCATTAATTTGAAAGATTAGGGCATATGCTAAAAAGTAAAATATCACCAGGGGGAGATTTTCATCCCTCAGAAGAGAGGCAGGAGCTGTGCCTGGAGAGATATACTAAAGTCTGGTAATGGGGGCACCTGGGTGGCTCAGTGGGTTACGCCTCTGCCTTCAGCTCAGGTCATGATCCCAGTGTCCTGGGATTGAGCCCTGCATTGGGCTCTCTGGTCAGCGGGAAGCCAGCTTCTCCCCACTCTCTGCCTGCCTCTCTGCCTACTTGAGATCTCTGTCTGTGAAATAAATAAATAAAATCTTAAAAAAAAAAAAAAAAAAGTCTGGTAATGAAAGGTATTGAATGCTATATACAAAGTTATATGAGTGGGCGAAATTAACACTGTCAAAGGCAATTGGCTGGTGATTCGAGAATGAAAAATAAATGTTAGGTAGTTACAAATGTCAAAGGAAAGAAGGAGGGGGTGTTTCACCAATCTTAAAAAGCAAATTCTAAACTAAAGTATAACAACAAACAAATGTTTTTGAAAATATAAATTTAGACAAAATGTTTGTAGAATTCAGTTGAAATGCCTTATTTTCTATATAAAACCTGAAAATTCTGACACATCTAGTGTGAATGTCACATTTTTAATAACATAGCCATATCACACTCTGCTATTAATAAGAATTTTATGAACTTGGGGTGCCTAGGTGGCTCAGTCATTAAGTGTCTAACTTCATCTCAGGTCATAATGCCAGGGTCCTGGGATGGAGCCCCCAAATTGGGCTCCCTACTCAGTGGGAAATGTGCTTCTCCCTCTCCTACTCCCCCTCCTTGTGTTCCCTCCCTTGCTGTTTCTCTATCAAATAAATAAATAAAATCTTAACAAAAAAAGAATCTTATGAAAAATTGGCACTATATTGACCTCTCTATTAAAATTTATAAGATAATATATTCAATGACCTTTTCAAGTAAACCTATATCTTTACAGTTCATGGCAGTTTGGGGGAAATTTCTATTCACTTTCCCCAGATTTATACATGTAAATTTTTGTTCCAATCAGTCCATTATTTGGACCTTATATTAAATCTTTCCTAGTTCATGACCTGACTGGTGTGTTATATATTGTTTCATGTTCCTCTAGGTGGACCCAATCTAATAAACAGCTACAAACAATGGAGATATATTTCTCTTTTGTTTTTCCTTTACTCCACTCCATTTTCAGGAAAACTGCAAAAATATACCCAGTCTTTTTCACTAAGAATTTCCTAAGAAGGGCTGTTTCAAGCTTCAGGTAGAAGGTGGATATTCATGTGTTCAAATATGGAATCACTTTCTCCAGTCAGCCTACGAAGGGGGACAGAATATGCTACCCCCATATATGCCAGTTTGGTATCAGGATTATTTTAAGAAAAAGGGACCTGAGAATCATCAGATGCAGGAAGATCATTCTAATTTCCTTTTCTGTCTGAGAACAGGAGATACAGACTCCACGTGAAAGAAGCCCTCCGTATACCAAGAAAAAAGATACATTCTTTGACAGGGAGGCAGATACTAGAGAAAACTCTGTACAAATGGACTTCTTTAAAATAATTCTTATCTTTCTTTAGTCTCTCCACATAGTTAAGTTACTTTTCCATAACTGCCTCTCCTTGTGCAATGTAGTATAAAAGGATCCAGATTTTGCCACTTCCTTATATCTTCATCTCCTTTTGAGAGAGCTCTTGTATCTCACAGAATTCACATGTGTTCTCCTGTTAATCTTTCTTATGTCAATTTATTCTCAGGCCTAGTGGAAAACCCAAGAAAGGTAGAGGGAAGACCTTGATTCCCTTATATCTATCAGTACATTTCTATTTGCTTGACTCTCTATCTCTCTACTCTTTGTGACTAGGAAGAAAAACAACAGATTGTAAGTCATTGCATCTTGGTAATATAATGTTCTTGGTGTCCTAATAAAAATTACTCTTGGAATTTTTTAGTAAGAGTACCCTATGTTAGAATTTTTAATATATTCTTTAATTCCTATAGTTTCATTCAATTAACTGTTGATCTTGAAAATATTTAGATGGGATATCTCTCGAATTCTCCCCTCGTGGTCCAGTAGCTGTTTGTCCCTCTTTTGCTCAGCTTCTTTATTCTCTGTCATTTGGTCTTCTATATCACTAATTCTTTCTTCTGCCTCATTTATCCTAGCAGTTAGAGCCTCCATTTTTGATTGCACCTCATTAATAGCTTTTTTG
>NC_081571.1:58930488-58958388 GCF_022355385.1 Mustela nigripes
TGTGCTTGGCTTTCTCCTCCTCTGGAATTCTGCTGCTCTCCTTGGTATTGAAACCGCACTCCTTGGTAGGTGAACTTGGTCTTGGCTGGATTTCTTGTTGATCTTCTGGGGGAGGGGCCTGTTGTATTTAGATGGGATAATGGAATATAAGACTATATATTTATGTAGACAGAACTCAACTAATTATATTCACTTTTCTCCTTGAACTTAGTATAGATGAAGTTAAAAATAGGGTGACAAGAAGTCCTACAAAAATGAGAAACTAAATTTACTTTTAAGGTGTGGCTTTATGAAATATTTTATTGTAGTGATACAGATATAAAACTTCAGATCCAGACAGATCCTTGGTAAATATTCAGAAGTCACCTAGATATAATTTTACTAACCTTAGGAGTTGTTACCTATAATAATAGAAAGTGACAGAGAGAGGGAGGTGGGGGTGGAGGGAGAAAATATTTAATCAATTTGTAAAGTAGAAACAGGTTGCTGCAGAATTTTGTAAGGATGTAAAATCTGATGGAATTGTACCAAAGTGTTACTATGGCCAAATATGAAACTTTCGATTTTAACACTAGTGAACGTAATAATCTGTCCATATAATAAGGTTGGTAAATACTGTTTTAATATGTGTGCATGTGTCGGGAGAAATTTAGGCATGTTTATATCCCTAGCTGAAACTAGATAAGATACTGATAAGACTAAGATACTGATATGACTTGAACACATGATTATGAACAATAAGACCACAATCATGGTCCCAGTTTAACTGGCAGCAATTAAAAAATGGGTCATTTCTGTGTATGTGTGTGAAACTTATCACCCTTAACAAAAATTAGCTGCACCTAAGTAACCTTAGTAACCTGAACTGTTAACCTCAGTTCACTTTTGTTAATTTCAATTTACTTGGAATATTATAATTATATCATTGAAGTTAAGAGGTTTTTTGTTTTTTAACCATGGAAAGGGTTAGAATAAAATACAGATCTGATGATATAAATCATTTACACAATAATGATATCTTTTTGGTTAGGGATAATATCTGTATTTGGAATATAAATGTAATGAATTAAAATAATTACCTGTCTTAAAGATTCAGAAAATTTACTTTGGTGCTTCTATTTAAAATGTGTTACTGAGTGATAGATTTTATACTTCATATTTTATTTAAAAGTTCTATGAAGGAGCACATGGGTGGCTCAGTTAGCTAAGTGGCCTACTTTTTTTGTTTGTTTTGGTTTCGTTTCGTTTTTGGTATAATGTCTTTATTTTTTTTAATTTAAATTCAGTTGGCCAACATGCAGTAAGTACATCAGTTTCAGATGTAGAGTTCTATAATTCATCAGTTGTGTATAAAATCCAGTGTTCATCACATCATGTGCATTCCTTAATGCCCATCATCCTATCATCAGAGAGGAAGCATCCAACTCTTGACTTTGATTCAGGTCATCATTTTAGGATCGTGAGATCAAGCCCTGCATCCAGCTCCGAGCCTGCTTAAGATTCTTTTGCTCCCTTCCCTTCTGCCCCTCCCTACCTCCTCAAGCTCTCCCTCTCAAAAAACAAAATAAAACAAAACAAAAGAAAACAAAACAAAAAAGAACTATGAAAATTTTACTCTCTGCAGGCAACACTGTAATGTTGAGGAAAACTTGAATCTATTTATAAATTTACCTTATTAAATGTACTATTATGGATTAAATTATTAGGATTAAAGTACCAGTGACTGAGATTTTAAGTGAATTTCATGTTGATTAAAATAAATTTTAAAATCCCAAGTGTTTGATTCTATCAGAGTAAATTGTAGTACTTTATTTACTCCTTTAGAGAATTTGTGATTTTTTCTTTTTTTCTTTCTTTTCCTTTGAAATTATATTTTATTAGGCTTTGTCTCCTTAGAGAAGTCACTGAAACTAAGAGAACACCAATAACATCATCTATAAAATGAGACTCTTAAATCAGATAATTTTTACATGACTGCATTAAAAGTAAAAAACAAACAAAAATGTGAGGACTGTATGTAATCCAAAGAATTAAATCTGTTAAGGGACGATTTAAAAAATGGTTAAATCATATTCTCAAGCATGGCTAAGAAGAGATTGCTACCTGCAGAGAGACAAGAACTTAATGAGAAGGGATGCCTAGGTGGCCCAGTCAGTTAAGCATCTGCCTTCTGCTCAGGTCATAATCCCAGAGTCCTGGGATCCAGTCCCTCCCTCATGTTGGGCTCCTTGCTCAGCAGGAAGCCTGCTTCTCCTGCCTGCTGCTCCTCCTCTTTGTGCTTGCTCTCTCGCTCTCTGACAAATAAATAAATAAAACCTAAAAAAAAAAAAAAAAAAAAAAAGAAAGAAAGAAAGAGAAAGAAAGGGGAAAAAAAAGAACTGAACGAGAAGTTGTGCAATGCTGAGGGTCCTCAGAGTCCCCACCCAACCAAAGAAGAGAGACCTCACTGAGCACCTTATCATTCAACTGAGACCAAAACAAGGCCACTTTTATATCATCTTTTTGGAGTTTGAAGTAATGTCTTGCTAGTGTTTGATATACATTTCAAAGATGAATTCAGACTGCTTTTTTATCAGTTGGAGTGTGATTTATTCACTTCTTATTCAGTAAAATAATTAAAATGATCAATTTTCCCAGACTTTCAATGCCCGTACCTGTAGTTGAAGATTGTCTAACTTTACAAAAAATTCTGACTCTGAGTTTGAATATTTGTTTTTATACATGTGTACTTTATGTTCTGTTCCTGAAAAATTATCACTTTAAATGTTTACAGATAAAATACAGAAGATTTATTGTCATGATTCTAAACATTTAACCTGATCTTTAAAATTTAGCTTAAGATCCCAGAAGCTAAAATAGTTTCTATAAGAAAATTTGTAGGAGGTTTCTGGTAGACATTGGAATGGCTTTAGGCATTCATCTTTGAGAATCTGAAGAAAACAAGTTGTCTTCAGGTTAAACACACACACATATACACACATGCACAAAAAAGGGCATAATTGGGACACCTGGGTGACTCAGTGGGTTAAAGCCTCTTCCTTTCCGCTCAGGTCATGATCTCAGGGTCCTGGGATCGAGCCCCACATTGGTCTCTCTGCTCAGTGGGGAGCCTGCTTCCTCTTCTCTCTCTCTCTCTCTGCCTGCCTCTCTGCCTACTTGTGCTCTCTCTCTGTCAAATAAATAAATAAAATATTAAAAAAAATAAAAAACAAAAGACAGGACATAATCATTAGCATTCAAATTTAAAGTTCTTATGACTTTGTAGAAATCCAAATATTTCAACTTCCAAATGCCCAGCCAAGGCATTCTTTGGTGATTTCTCATTAATTCAAGCAATTATTATTTTTTTTTTCCTGAAGAGTAACTTATACATACCTACTAAAGAAAAGAATTGAAGGCTAGAGAAGATTAAGGGTCTGTCTTCATGCCTCCAAATCTTCAATTCAAAATTTGTGTTACTTCACTGTTTTTAAGTTGCTTTTTTTCATTACTGTGGATTATGTTTACTGTTCTGATTTTTAATGTTATTATAATCATATTTTAAAATATTTTCTTTTAATATTTTAATTTGCATTTTATAATTTAATTATGTTTCATGTATTTGAAATATATGTTAAATTCAGTTGTCTGAAATCTGTGAGGAGTCAGGAGATGTTTATCTCCACTTATTTTTTTATTAGACTAAGGTGTTGGATTTAAGAAAAAACAATCTTCAAAATAAACGGCTCCTGTGGCTTTCTGTTCCTCAATTTAAGGGTTACTCTTGACTTACTCTTCCAGTCTATGGCAAATACTTTCTGCATTAGTTTTCATCAATTTATACTACTAAAAATCTGGATTTTCTTTTTTTATTGATCCATGTTGATTTTCTAACCCGACTTTAGTCTCTACTCTTCAGCACAACATACCTGCAATTTTGTACAGTTCTGTGCCTGGCCATTTTTGTTAGTTTGTTTCCTCATATCAGTATCAGTATTACTTTCCTACTGTTTTTGTAGTGAATTGCCACAAATACAATAGTTTTAAAAAACACAAATTTGTTGTCTTACATTTCTGGAGACTGGCAGCCCTAAATTAATTTCATTCAGTAAAAATCAGGGTGTCAACAGGGCTGGTTCCTTCTGGAGGCTATGAGAGAATAATTCGTTCTCTTGTAGTTTCTTGTAGCTTGCTGCATTATACTGTTTGTAGACCATTCTTAATTTTCAAAGTTTATTGCTCTAATAGCTTCCTCCAACATTACATTACCTTTCTCTCTCTTCTATGCTTACTATAATCTAGGGTAGTTTCCTATCACAAGACCCTTAATATGTACACCCATTTAAACTTAGAATGAGACAAGGATTATCCCCTATCCTGATTAGTTAATATGCTCCTGACCAATGCTTAAAAGTCCTGACTTATTTGTAATACTTACAGTTCCTGGATAATGCTGTAAAGAAATAAAAATAAAAATAATAAGGGTTTTAGGATGAGAAAGGAAAAAATAATCAGTTATTATTTGAAGAGTGTCTATAAAAGCAAGTGTAGAATCATCAATGTCTTTAAAATTAATGAATAGGATATCTGTAAGATCAATTAAAGTCAATATTATTTTACTTTATCATTAGAGTCAATATAATGTAATTTTTAAAAATTAGGTGCGTATTCTGCCAACTCACCAAAGTTGGAATAATATTTTGGGGAAAAATTCCTCTTCAGGCCCAGAATACAAGTCAGACTTGATCGAGATTGGCATGAGATCTGACAGGTTGATGTAAAAGAGAAAACACTTTTTATACTCCAAAACTTGGTGTCAGTACTTAAGTACAGTGATAGTTGAAGCACATTGTCAAGGTGTGCTAAATTACCTTGGTTATTATATGGAGTAGCTGGCATGCCCACAGGTATTCCAGCTACCACTGAATATCGTCCTGTAGATTGTACAGGTCCTAGACCATATGCATGGGCATCTCCAGCTCTGTAGCAAAGGATGCTGGTGATTCTCGAATTTCTCCTGTGTCACTGAGAGACACATGCAGGTTCATTAAGTATGTTCTTCCTCATCCTTGTAAGTTCTGCCTCATCTTTTTTGCTTCTGTTTTGTCCTCATTGGTCTCATTTTGTCTTCTTCCCATTTTCACATCCATCCTTCCTTTAGATGCTGTCAGCTGCTGTCTTGGATAAACTATAGAATCTTCAAACCCAATGTTACAAGCAGAAACAACAGCCACCAAAATACTTTTCAGTCAGCCCCTACTATTTTGTACAAGTTCGTATCTGCACCAGAGCTCTTATTTTATATTACTCATGTTGGTTCTCTGATAAAGTTTTGATAGAACAATATACTATTTACTATAGCAATAAAAAACAATAAGAAACCAAACCTAAAAATTCATATAATCTCAGAAAATACTAAAATATTTTAAAATAATGGATAAGGTAAACTTTGGATAAGTGAAACATCCCATGACATTGAATGAAATGAAATGAAATGAAATTATATTTTCAACATTCTGTTTTTCCCAATTTTTAAATTCAATCCTATTTAATAAAATTTCCATTTGGTTATATATTTAGAAACTTGGTAAACTGTTCCTAAAATATATGTGGAAGAATAAACATTCACAAATAGCAAAGTCAGTTATAAACATAAAATGTATAAATAAATAAATTTCTGTACCAGATTTTAAGACATTTCACAAAACCGTAGCAATGAAAGCATGTCACAATTTAAGGGTCACAGTCAAGGTTTGACTGCATAAATTGTGAGTTGAAGTGGAAGTGATGTGGACACTATACCTCATGTGTATCACATGAAGGTTGCCTAATTTCTGTCTTCACAAACATTATATAGTCAGATATGTAGTAGTGATTAAGCCAGTCTAACTTTGCTAATCAGACCTAAAATCAGTATTTTCAGGTTAATTCATTGTTTAGTTTTATAAAAAAGTTTAGTTTTAGTTTTAGTTAATTCATTTTATAGTTTTCCATTCTTGTTGTACAAAACTAACAAGAGTTTAGTAGCTTAAAAAACCACAAGTTTATTTTGGTTTACATTTCTGTAGAAATCTGGCATGGGTCTGTGTGGACTACAATCTAAGTTTTGGCAGGCCTGCATTTCTTTTTGGAGGGTCTAAGTAGAGGCTATCCACATTCTTTCCTCCATCATCAAAGGCAATAACATGCCTCTCTGTGACTATTCTTCAGTAGTCGTATCTCTTTATGACTCTGAACTCAGCCAGAGAATGACCTCCAATTTTAATGACCCATGTGAGTAGATTTAACTCTTTGAATAATTCAAAATAATTTCCCCACCTCTATGTTCATAATCTAATACCATTTACAGATTCCCTTTTGCTATGTGAGGTAACTTTTTTTGTTGTTGTTGTTGTTCCAGAGATTAAGATGTGGACAATTTGGAGGAGACTTTATTCCACCTATAACACATGTTGTCATTTAAAGTGATGAAATGAGTAACTATATGAATAGGAAAGTTCCCCACTGTGATGTAAGAACCCTCAGTGTTTTTAGATCTGTGGATTTTCTCCCACTGCAGAGGAGTGTGAAGTCGCTTGAATCTCCCATTGTGTGAAGTCAAGTTTTTGACCAGAACCTCTGATCTTGCTTTGACCAAAACTCTTGTGAGAAACCATCTACAATTTTACTCTAGGATTCCTGGGTCTATTACCATATTACCATAGTAATATTTCCAGAAAGTGTAGGGCCTAATTAAGACTGATAATGAACAATTTAAATCATAGTTTTATTCCAATTTATACAATTTTGTTTTCATTAGAAAGATCTTTTTGTATATGGATAAGACAGATGGTTGCCTTTAAATAGTGTTTATATACACTTAAATGATGGGAGTGTAATATCAATAATGCAAGCTTTCAAGAAAATAGCCAAATAAATGGAATTGATGATGGGATAGGGTGTGAGTTTGTTAGAGAATAGAAAACTTGATGAAGCGAACAAATGATTGGAATGTACTTGAGTAAGCATACTGCAAGTTAAAAGAGGTTGTACTTGGAAGACAGCTTGTTTTTGAATTTGTGACTTCGGAGATGAATGGTTTGAACCATGAAAAATTCAAGTTCAAGACTGGTATGAGTTGTTGAGGGGGGATGGAAGAGAAGGACTGATGGATGGGCTATTTTCATGGATATTTAAACAACATATGTTAATGAGAGCTGGTTTTGCTTGTTTTTTAATTTTTTTATTAACATATAATTGATTATTAGCCCCAGGGGTTCAGGTCTGTGAATCGCCAGGTTTACACACTTCATAGCACTCACCATAGCACATACCCTCCCCAACATCCATAACTCAACCACCCACTCCCTCCCTCCCCTCCCCCCCAGCAACCCTCAGTTTGTTTTGTAAGATTAAGGGAACTTTATGGTTTGTCTTCCTTCTGATCCCATCTTGTTTCATTTTTTTTCCTTCCCTATCCCTCAACCCCCCCCCACGTTGCCTCTCAAATTCTTCATATCAGAGAGATCATATGATAATTGTCTTTCTATGATTGACTTATTTTGCTCAGCATAATACCCTCTAGTTCCATCCACATCATTGCAAAAGGCAAGATTTCATTTCTTTTGATGACTGCATAGTATTCCATTGTATATATGTATACCACCTCTTCTTTATCCATATCTGTTGATGAACATCTAGGTTCTTTCCATAGTTTGGCTATTGTGGACATTGCTGCTATAAACATTCAGGTGCATGTTCCCCTTTGGATCACTACATTTGTATCTATAGGGTAAATACCCAGTAGCGCAATTGCTGGGTCATAGGGTAGCTCTATTTTCAACTTTTTAAGGAACCTCCATGCTGTTTTCCAGAGTGGTTGCACCAGCTTGCATTTTTACCAACAGTGTAGCAGGGTTCCCCTTTCTCTGCAACCTCGCCAGCATCCGCTATTTCCTGCCTTACTAATTTTAGCCATTCTGACTGGTTTGAGGTGGTATCTTACTGTGGTTTTGATTTGTATTTCCCTGATGCCGAGTGATATGGAGCACTTTTTCTTGTGTCTGTTGGCCATCTGGATGTCTTCCTTGCAGAAATGTCTATTCATGTCCAATTGGAGCTGTTTATTTTAATAGAGTAGAGGAATCTGATACAGGAGCTTAAGCTATCAAAAGATAGAGGGTTAGCAGAAGGTAAATCAATAATCCTTATATAAAGGTCATGGGAATGCAATAGAAACACCACATGATACTCAGAGGAAACAGAATTTTTATCACATGATGCGAAAATATTATTTTAAAAATAGTGTTTGGAAGCAAGGATAATACTAGTGCCACTTCCATACTCTGAGTTATATACAGCATTAAAAAAAAAAACAAAATCCTTTAGGTGGTACAGAAAATAAGAACCATAGTGATAGTAATAGGTTAATAAAAACAAGGAGGAATGTTCAGGGAAAACTATTGTTGATCATCAAAAGATGTTTCAAAGTAGCTTCTGGAACAGTTGGTCAGTTGGAGGAAAGGAGCTATTAAATACATCTAAATGTACAGATCATGCTATAGGAAATTTAAATTAAGTACATAACTACCAATATGGTACAGGCACCAAACAATCAGAACAAATGCTGAATTAAAATGACCAGTAGAGCCATATTCATTTTTGGTAGTTGAACTGTAGTGTTAAAGTTCTGTTCTAGAAATGATTGATGGGAAATTTGCATTTAAGACAATGTCATGGGGACCTGGTGATTCAGTCCCTTAAACATCCAACACTTGATTTTGGCTCAGGTCATGATCTCAGGGTTGTGAGATCCAGCCCCTCATTGGGCTCTGCACTCAGTGGGGAGTCTGCTTTAGATTCTCTCTCTACCTCTCCCTCTGCCCTTCCACTCTCTCTCTCCACATTTCTAAAACAAAACAAAAAACAAAACAAAAACAAATTAAAATAAACAAAAACAAAAACAGTGTCCTAAATAAAAAAGGATATTGTAGTGGAGAAGGGAACACACAGGTTTGGGTTGATGAAACTTGTATTAACCATCATCATATGGTGTTGATAGCTACTATTACTGTTGCCATTTGTGTCAACAGAATGCAAACACAATAGTCAGGCCGTTTTTTCTCTTTAGAAGCATCTAGTAGTAATTTTAAATAAAACCACCCAGAAATTTCTGGGAAAGTTACTTCCATGGTGATAAAAAGGAAAATTTCAAAGGCCTATTTATTGATTGGTGCACACTCATACCTGCTTCCCTAATCAAAATATATGAGAGATTATCTTATCTAAATATTGAGTATTTTCTCTAACTGCACCTCATGTGTGTGTGTTTGAGAGAAAAAATGAGAGAAAAAGAGAGAGAAGTTAGGAGTATGAAGAGTTGGATGGTTTGGGTTTTTAGCTTTTCTGTTTATCAACATGGATTCTGTATTCTTATTTCATTATTTTGTACTTTTGGAATCATCTGTGAAAACCTTATAGTCCTTTGTACTCTTCTGTACAGAAGATGACATTCACTGTAAAGTCCAAATCCTCAGAAGGCAGCACTATTTTTGGAAAGGTGTTTCTGTTCAGGTCTGTGTTTCTATCATGTTTCCTATGAAAACAGCAAGAATTTTCACCCTCAAGATGATTCCTGTGCTGTATCTAATTCTACTGTTTTTAGAAAGCATATTTGAAGCAGCCTTTCTCAGAGACCGATACCCACTGAGAGCATAACAAATATAGTTTCACCTATTATGTTGGATTTACTTCTGTTTTCTGGTCCTCAATATTAGCATCAGTGTCTAGTGCCCACACTTACTCTGAAGGCAAAGTGAGTCTAAGAAAAATGAAACCAAGATTTGATTTACCATTCAGCATGGCCATCTTTAGAGATCATCTTAACTGGATTCATTTATTTACAATTGATACATGTCAAAATGAAGCACAGGCATATCATATATGTCTGCTTAAAGAAAAGGAGAAAATATCTTTGAAAAATTCTAAGACTTATTCAGTTTTAAAGTCTGCCTTTCAGCTCTATGTCCAAGAAGTTAATAATTCTTAGAGACTCCAGTACTGCTGGATGACTTCAGATAAATGATTTCTAATTGGTACAGGGCAGTTGGTACTACTCTTTAATGATTTTGTCCCTTCATGTATTTCAATATTTTCACATCTGCATTCTTCTGCTGATATTAGCACTTCTCTGCTTAACTGTCTCCTACTTCCTTCAATAAATTTAAAATCATTGGGCAGACTCTGTACCATTTAAGTATTTTGCACTAAAAAATTCTTCAAAGATACACATTCACACACACACATGACACACACACACACACACGTATCCTCAGAGGGCTCTCTCTTCTTCCAGTTTCTCTTTCTGGTTTTCCTAGTCCAATCCATACCTATCCCATTTAAAACCTTTTTCAACACATTAGATCTATTGCTCTTTTGCTGTTTAAGCTAATCTAGAAATATGCTCAGGCTTTCTTCCACCACACACACAAAAAATGAACCCTCCCATATCCCTGTACACTGGATAGCTTACCATAAAACAGAAGGCACCATTTTTTAAATCTGTGCTCACTTCCTAATATACTTCAATCTGAACTCTTCCTTTGTCTTTTGCATAGTATCTTAACAATGTTATTGTAGATCTCATGATTTGTTATTCCATTAGGCATTTTAGACTCTGCAAATGTCTGCCCCAGTTCAGTTGCTTCAGTTTGTCTTCACTTTTCTTCCTCTGCCTTCATCATCTTTTAATCTGTCTGATCAGAAATTTGTCTTTAACTCTTCCTTTTTTAAAACTTTTGACATATAGTCAATAACTCTTGCTTGTTTTGCTTCTTCATTACATAATAGATTAATCCCCTTATCTGTGTCCTGACTGCCTGGGATGGTTAATTTTATGTGTCGTGGAACCATAGCCAATACACCACTCCTCCAAATGATTGCCGCAACTCCCTAACTTGTCTATTTCCCTCTGGTTTTTCCCCATTAGGTCAATTTGCTTTCCTGCTAGCAAAGTCTCTATCTTAAACACAATCTGACCAAGTCATTCCTGGTTCAAAGGTTTTTAGTGGTTTTCATTCCCTTTATGATGAAATACATTCTTTTTAGTACATATGAGTTGCTTCTGTTTTCATCTCTAGCACCTCATTATGCATTTCTGCTATTATGTACATAATCATTATGTAACAGTATTTATATAATTTGCTTTACAAACACATTATACTATCTGTGGCTTTTCTTATTTTACCCCATCTGTCTGGAATCTCGTGCCCTGCTTTTGTCTCAACCTACTACTTTCTGATTCTAACTACATGGATCCTTATTATGCAAGGATTGCTTGCTTGAGTGCCACCGTGCATTGAAAAAAAAGAAAAAAAGAGTCATAATAAGCAAATTTTATTAAATGGCAACTTGCTAAATGAGACTGCTCCAGAACATCTTTTTTTCCGAAGTATGATTTCTGTTCCTTTCCTGTAACATCAGTCTGTTTGTCAATCAGTCACTTGCTTATTCTGGGATTTATAATAAATATACAGTGTAAATCATATGCAAAGTAAAATTACAGTTACAGCTCCAAAACAGTATTTCATCAAGAATATGAAAGAGTGGTCCTAGAGAAGGGTTAAAAGTCATGGTAAAAGAAAAAATTGGAGAAAATAACAGGTAGATACATTAAAAAAAGAAGGATAATAAAGTTCTTTAGACAGTTGAAGCCTCTCTTGATTATTTCTGGGAAAAAAAGGTTCCTTTATGATTTTCATGAAAAAGTCAAACATGAAATACAAAACTTGATAACATTGTTTTACACTGTAATGTTAAAAAAAAAAAATAAACAGATAATCATGACTAGATTCATACTTTGATGCAAGAATCAAATATACAAATATTTATACAAATATAACTTTCATTGAATGCATGAAAAATTCAGTATGTTTTTGCAATAATTTTTAATTTTATTGTTCACAATGAATGTTAAATATATTTTCACTTTGTAATGGACTTCTGCTCCTCATTTTAATTAAAGAATTTCTTTTTTTAGGTTTCAGTGAAGCTTGATATAGCCCCATATTGAGTTTCATATACTTTCCTCTATAAATATACTTTTATTATTCCTATATATATCTGTTTTTCCTACAAACATGTGCATCATATGTGTAAGCTCTTATATGATAAGTTAATGTTACATTTTTAATTTTAAAAAAGGATGTTAAATACAGGATCTGGGACCTAATAGCTTTGCAAATAAAATCCACTAAATAGAATTCAAATAAGTCTGCATTGACAGCATGATCAAGTTCAATATTTGAAATTATTTTCTGGTAGAGGAGAATGGCATAAAAGCATTACACTCACTCATCACTCAGAAAATAACCACATAAGAAAAATATAGTAGGGTGCCTGGGTGGCTCAGTGGGTTAAGCCACTGCCTTCGGCTCAGGTCATGATCTCAGGGTCCTGGGATCGAGTCCCACATCGGGCTCTCTGCTCAGCAGGGAGCCTGCTTCCTCCTCTCTCTCTCTGCCTGCCTCTCTGCCTACCTGTGATCTCTCTCTGTCAAATAAATAAATAAAAATCTTTAAAAAAAAAAAAAAAAAAGAAAAATATAGTAAATGGTAAATATCAGGCACAGAGAAGGAAAGAATGGAAACAAATAATAGTTTGTAGCAAGAGGAAAAAGATATGAAGAAGCTTCAGCTTTTAGTGAGTGTCATATTTTGAGAATGGAGGGATATAATGTCTAATTATAAACATCACATGTTTTGCTGATTCACACTCAATACATTTTCATACAAATGTGTATAATTTCAGACTTACTATGTTCACAAAATATCCTTTTAGGAAAAAATGAAGTAAAATGACTATATTAAATATTTTAAGAGGGCTGAAGTTATTCTCAAAATGATGTTACAGGAAATCAGACAGAAATCAAATACTTCTTAGTAACCTGTGGGAAAATATTTGCACGTGTTTCAAACTTCACAATGAGGTAGAGGAAAAATTCACAAAATTTTAATAAAAAATCTGAAATCGTTATGTATTAAACAATATGTTATCATTGCCTGAGTTTGGAGAATTAGGAGACTGGATTGTTTTTTAAAGGGGGATAATGACTGTAATAGATTCCTCAACAGTTTTATGGTAATGTTTCTATTATAGTTATTGTAGTTTTTATCAAAAACACTGAGAATGCCTTGCTAACATAGGATTTAAGAATTTAATAGTGGCAGATCAGTGTAACACATGTACAATGGAAATAATTAGGCTGCTAATGCTTCAGATTGTAGGTAGTTACCTAAAGAGATAAATTAAACTTCTACTATATTTCATTTAAATGTATATTGTTAGAACAAAAACCATAGATTTTATTGCAACCACCATACTCAAGACATGTAAAGAATCTACAGAAGCATTTGAAGACCTCAAGTATAGGTGTATGTATTTCTAATATGCATATAATGTATTTGTTGTAGAGATAGTATTAGGAAAAAAATGTACTTGGAGTTTTCAATATCTACACCTACTTATAACAAACCTCTTCAGATAAAAAGATTTTTCGGTAAATTATAAAACATCACTTTTATGATGCACAAAGCTTAAAAACTATAATTTATAAAAATGTTTCTCCAGATACATATATTAGCTCAGATAATGTTGAGAGTAATTTGACTGTAGTATTTAGAAAAATGAAAGAAGGGAGGGAGGGAAAGAGGAAAGAGAGAGACAGATAGGAGAGTCAGAGCTCAGTCTGGAATAAGAGGAGGAGGAAGGGAAGACCTATAGAGGGAGATAAGGAAGAAGAGAAGAGAACAAAACAATTTTCAGGGAAGAGTACCCAATACAGAGAGTAGATAAGGATCTTATCCATAAATACCTGATGAGTAGATTAAAGAACTCCTTCCTTGGGCATAGAATTTGAGAACTGGTGTAAATATTAGACTTTCACTTAACCATTACCCATGTGAGAAATACCTTCAGAGTGTAGATAGTGTAGATACATTGAGTGAGCTTCCCCAAGTAGAGCAGCTCCTTGAAAAGCTTTTGTGTGCAGTTCAGCAGTAAGGGATTTTCATACTATCTACTTAAAAGTCCAAAAAATTCAGACCCATTATATTATCCATGGATAGTCCTTCTGGCAATAATAAGAGACGTAAAGGAAAGTAAGAACACAAGAATCAGTAGTACAGTCTTCTTCCCCATTGTCCCAGCTTTCTCCCTCCCCATTTCCTCCTCCTCTCCCTCTCCTCCTCCCTCTTTCCCAAACTTTCTTCTTCTCCTTACCTCCCCACTTCTCCTTACCTTCTTTAAGGAGAGTTCTAACCTTTCTTTTGTTTTGCAGTAGGCATTTTTGGCAATATGGTAAAGCTTATGGACTTCTTTTCAGAATACTGTTTTTAAAAACATAAAATTACATGGGTTATATAGGGAAATAATTCTGTTAACATGTAGTTATTTAAATTTTTGTTAATATAGAAATTTATGGTCTTCTATATTAGTGCATATAATAATATGAAGAGTGCCATGATAAAATACTATAATTTCAAAGAAGTGACAAGTGAAAATGATTTTTAGGGCTATATTCAACAAGTGTATAGTGGTATATAAATATCTAGGATATCTTTTGCTTAAAAATGTCATGGTATTCCTTTTTACCTTGCTTTTTAACTTGTGTTAGTCATTGTGCATAAGTCAAAATATAGATATAAATTCCAGATTCCTGGTCAATTTTTCCTTAATATGATACTTCATTTTCTATGCTCAAAATAAAAGTAAGCAATTCATTTTCATAATGCATAACATAGTTAAGAGTTCATAGTAAATGACAACTTAAGATGAATGGGAAGGAATAAAAATTACTAGATATAGGTCACTATCAGTATAAATAAATTAAAACACAGGAATTGAGCTTTCTTACAATAGTTAAAATCTCTCTTAGATAATTTCTTTACTTGTTGTGCTTGATCATTCTGGGTCATTGTCTCTCTCTATCATTGGGAAAATGCACTGCACTAGTGAATCTTGCTCTAGAAATATGGTTAAAAGAAGACTGAGTTTATTATTGATTTTCAAGTTTGTTATTATTTAAGGCTGTGCTCTACACCCTGGGTTCTGTCCTGTCACCCTCTTCACTGCCCCTGTCCTACCCTCTGGGTTTGGATGTGCTTTTGCCCTCTGAACCTTGACCATGGTTCCATCCCTCCCTCATGGTCTTGGTCTGGCTTCTCTGACTGGCCTGTCCCAATTATTTAATTTTAATTTTAGTGACTTAAAACATTTATTATTTCACAGTTTTCTGTTGGTTAGGAATCCAGTTGTGGCTTACTTGGGTCCTTTGCTTCATATATCGGAGAGGCTGCGGTCAAGACATTTACTGAATGTTTGGTCTCATTTGAAGGCTTGACTGGGGAAGCATCTGCTTACAAGCTTTCTCATGTAGCTGTTGGATTGTTGATCTTAGTTCCTCACTGGCTGGTGAGTTGGAGGCCATACTTAATCCCTCACTCCCTGATAAAGTAGTCCTATTTTTCAGGGAATTATGTAAGAAGAACTACAGAAAGAATGTTAGGAAGATGGAAATATCAGTCTTTTATAACTTACCTCAGAAGTGATACCTCATCACTTTCATCACATTTTATTCAGTAGGCCCTAGGTCCAGTCCATACTCAATAGATGGGATTGCACAAGGTGTGAATTAGGAGATGAGATATAGTATATATACTAGTTGGTCTTCTAAAATGGCTTTCAGTTGACTCCTCCTACTACATCTTATGAACACACCTGGGTTTAAACATTACCTTTGTTAAAGTATAAGTTTGTAACTTTTTAAATCATTTAATCTCACCATTCTTCAATTAAATGCATATTTTAAGGGGCGCCTGGGTGGCTCAGTGGGTTAAGCCGCTGCCTTCGGCTCAGGTCATGATCTCAGAGTCCTGGGATCGAGTCCCGCATCGGGCTCTCTGCTCAGTGGAGAGCCTGCTTCCCTCTCTCTCTGGCTGTCTCTCCGTCTACTTGTGATTTCTCTCTGTCAAATTAATAAATAAAATCTTTAGACAAAAATTCATATTTTAAGTCAAAGTTCATATTCTCATAACTAATACAGATTCATGGAGGGATGGGATTCGTTTTAATAATAAAAAAAAAAAAACTCTGGTCACAATTTAAAGTAAAAGTCATTCTATTCAACATGTTGTTATTGTTGTTTCCCTTAACTTTATCTTATTAGGAGCACCTATATGATTGTTGCTAAAATGCCACAGCAAGGTGGGAAGAGGCCATCTAATCTCTTGTCCTTGGTTGTCATACTTCAGTATCCACCAGGTTGTCCATCTTTGTATCTGGTTGCTCATGCTGTTGTCAACTTAGATGTTTGCATTCTCACATTGTCTCTCTATTTCTTTTATTCTTGCATGCACTTCCACATTCTACTTACTGTAACTACAAATTCTCTCCTTTATCTTGGTTCTCAGTGTCATATTCTTTTAGTTAAAAGGAGAGATCACCTAGTTCTTTTTTCCTTGCTGAGCTGTACAAGGACTACATTTGCTTTCACTTCATATGCTTATACACTGTACATAATCATCTTACATAACCTATACTATTTGTATTTTAGCCTGGATGTTGTTTCTTCTTTGTGAGGTTTACCTGTTCTCCTATATTTTAATTAGAAAATGAGGCTCTTATAATAACCCTGTTGAGTAGGTTTCCCAAATAGTGCCTTTTATTTGTTCCATCTACAAACTATTCTTTAAAAGATTACCTGCAAGTTAGAGAAGGAGAAAGCAGTTCTCTTGAGACCTAGTCCATTTTCAGCATGTTCTGATGTCCGCTTGACTACTTTGTTTCATTAAGACAAGAAAATTTCTCCTTTTAAAAGCTTTTAGTGAGGGGCATGGGGGTGGCTCAGTTGGTTAAATGTCTGCCTTTGGCTCAGGTCATGATCCCAGGGTCCTGGGATCAAGTCCACAGAGTGGGGAGCCTGCTTCTCCCTCTCCTCCCTGCTAGTGCTCTCTCCACTCATGCTGTCTCTTACTATCTGTCTCTCTCTCTCTCAAATAAATAAAATCATTTAAAAAAAGTAAATTAAAGCTTTTCATGAGAAGGAGAGTGGCAAACGCTGTCTCAAATTTAGGATATGTATGTGTGTGTGTGTTTGTGTGTGTGTGTGTATAAAATATATATTTCCATATTCTTTTTTTTTTTTTTTGTCAGAGAGAGAGAGTGTGAACACAGGCAGACAGAATGGCAGGCAGAGGCAGAGAGAGAAGCAGATTCCCTGCCGAGCAAGGAGCCTGATGTGGGACTCGATCCCAGGACGCTGGGATCATGACCTCAGCCAAAGGCAGCTGCTTAACCAACTGAGCCACCCAGGCGTCCCTGTATTTCCATATTCTTAACCTCCCTGGTTCTATCTTTAAAACATTAAAAGTTAAGAACTTCTTTCACTCTCACAAAAAACCGAAGTCTAGAAGGTCCAGAAGATCTAGGGGCAGGAAGTGGCATAGAGTGAAAGGAATGAATGAAAATGAATGCTCATTAGTTAATAGATCAAAATCTTATTCTATCATTATGTGAGAGTAATTTGTAAATTCTGAAGCTACACACAAGCACACTTATTGGCATACTATACAAACAAATATAGTTGGGCTATTGGAATTATATACTATTTTTTAACATAAAAAGCCTGATCGTTAGCAGTATTTACATTGGTAATGCTTCTCAGTCATCTTATAGTTCAAACCAAGTTGTAAAATTCTTGTTCTTTATTCATACAAAACCTGATTTTTTAAAAAAAAAATACTATGACAACAAATTTATTGATTTTGTTATTTTATCATCATAAATTATATTTAAGCACATACACAAAATTTGAGACATCAAATTATATTAACAACCTATTCCAGAGAGCAAAAATAAGGCTTACAAATCATGCATTCATAATTATTGCTAGTAATATTTGATAACAATAGTATTTTATCAAATGTATGAGTTGTGGGCTGCCTGGGTGGCTAAGTCAGTTAGTATCTGCTTTAGGCTCAGGTCATGATCCTGGAGTCTGGAACAGAGCCCTGCTTCAGACTTCCTGCTCAACCAGGAGTTTGCTTCTCCCTTTGTCCTTCTCTCCCCACTCCCTCTCTCTTTCTCACTCTCTCACAAACCAAATAAATAAAATCTTTAATAAAAAAACAAAACAAAACAAAAACACTCAAATGTATGAGTTTTCAACTAAATGATGAAAAAAGTGATGGATTACAGAAAAATCTGAGCACCAGATATTGTATGGAAGTTTTGAGCCACTATATTATATATCTGAAACAAATATTATGCCGCATGTTAACTAACTGGAATTTAGAAAAAAATTTTAAAAAAGAAGTCATTGGAGTGGGCTCTGAGAGGTTAAAAAAACTAATCAAAATATGTAAACATATTAAGGCAATAATAAAAATCTTATACTCATGTGAAGTAGTAAAAACAGGAACAAAAATAGTAATATAACATAATCTCATTTTAATTGCAATTCTGTTTGTTTACTTTATGACACTATAGTTTCATTTTTTTATTATATGGGGAATGACACTAAGTTACCATTTTATTAAACTGTGGGTGTATATTTATGTCAAGCAGATATTCACATTATTACTAATGATTTAAAGACCTCCATATAAAGTTTTTTAAATACCTTATTATTTTAATGGAAACTGGAAAATATTCTAGACATCTGCTCCTTTACCTTACATTCTGGAATCTGATTCATTTCTAAGGGGAAAAAAATCAAAATCTTTGAATTGTTATCTATGTTTCCTTGACATAAAACAGAACATAATAGATATTGTACTTCCTGCAAAGACTGTGCTTCACCCTTACTAGAATATCCACGATTGTCCTGGCACCAAACTCCTTTCTCTGTGGCTGTTAATTTGCACTCTAGTCATCTCTTTTTCAAAGTAATCACACTGGAACATTATTATAGAAGAGTCCCATGATGTCACAGGGAGAAGACACTTGGAGAGACAAGCAAAATATAATTAATATCCCAGAAAACTATATGTGATCTAGACTCATCAGATTTTATAAGAAAAACAGGTCATGAAAAATATATTAAGCTTTTTTAAAAGCAACATATTATTAACCCTCTTATTAGCTACACTGAGTAACTGTTTCAAAATAAATAATATATTTATAAAGTTTCTAACACTGTAACAGTAACTAATATATTTTTTTAATTTTTTATTTTTTATAAACATATATTTTTATCCCCAGGGGTACAGGTCTGTGAATCACCAGGTTTACACACTTCACAGCACTCACCAAAGCACATACCCTCCCCATTGTCCATAATCCCACCCCCTTCTCCCAAACCCCCTCCCCCCAGCAACCCTCAGTTTGTTTTGTGAGATTAAGAGTCACTTATGGTTTGTCTCCCTCCCAATCCCATCTTGTTTCATTTATTCTTCTCCTACAATAGGTGGGCAATATATATAGCTTTCTCCCTTATCCATTCTCTTCTGTTGATTCAAATGCCAAGTTATCTCCTATATGAGTAATTTGAAATTTTTTCTTAAAGTCACCAATTTTTTTTTTTTTGCCTTAGTTTGCCCATCATCAATTCTGAACCTCCCCGTCGTTGGGAAATAGGGGCTACATCTGTCTCATTGCTCAATTTAAACTTCAGAGTTGTCACTGATGACTCTTTTGTTCTTCAAATTTGTCTCCTACCAATTAACTTATCAATGATACCTCACTAATCAATCCATTTTACCCTACCTCTTCACTGTAACTACACAGAACAAATCATCATGATCCTCAGCCAGGACTATAGTGTATGCTGTAACTGAAACATTTTGTATATTAGTCATACCTCTATAAAGTGATTTAAAAAATCTTTTAACATCTCTCATTGAAATGCATGGTCATTTACCATAGAGAAGACCCACAAAATGTGGGTCCTATCTGCTTTTATAACTTTATGTCTTACTAGTCTCCCCTTTGTGAATAGATGTATGTGTGCATGTATGTGTATTTTGTTTTGTGATGATAACCAGCTCTTTATTGTATTCACATTTTGTTAATTTTATGGTATTCAGCCAGGGATACCTTTCCCTGAATCTTTGAATGTCAGGTAATTTAGACAGCTTGTATCTCAATTTAAATGTATACTTATACTCATTGTATACATAGATATTAATCACAATATTATTTGCAACTGCCCATCAGATTTGAGTAGATAAAATGAGGTACAATTATTAGGTGAAAAACTGTAGAGCAATACAAATAAATGAAAACATTACCATTCAATATAACGTACATGAAAGCCACAAACATTGATTAAAAAAGGCATTCACAAAATAATGTTCTATGAATCTACTTACAAAAAGCTGAAAACTAGTAAAAATTCATTATGATTTAGTATTGTGTCTACTGGAGAGGAGAAATAGCATAGTGTTGGGAAAGGAAGGCAAGGAGACTTTTGTGGTATGCAACTAATGTTCTATTTATTGAGCTGCAAGGAGTTTAAATGATGTGTTCACTTTGAGATAATTCATTGAGCTTATTTCTAATTAGTGGTATTTTTCTGTATGAAGGTTACGCTTCATCTTAAAATGTTTATTAAAATGACTAGTGTTTAGGTAGTTAGCAAAGAGAATAAGGGTGTCAAACTTGATTAAGAATACATGTTTTTGTAATTAGTTGGTAGCTACAAAATCCATGTAAAGGATAACAGGAGGATGTTTTCAGTTAAAGCTAAGATGGGGCTGTGAAGAATACTGAATCCTAAATTAAGAGTGTAAGTTTTAGCTTACAAATAATGAAAAACTATTGAAATTTTTATTCCATTTCACTAGGTTAAGAAATTGTCCCAAGACATAAATTATTCCCTCTTGGAAAAGGTAGTTATGTAATTCAAAAATGAAATTGATATATTAGTGATTATGTCAGAAGTCAATTATCAGGCCTAGTTTTCATTTGCACAGGTGTCTCTTCTTTCTCTCTTCAGCATAGGCAAACAACTAACTGTGCCTGCACTGCAGGCAGGATCAAAAGTGTCTTCACTTACTGAGCTAAACTATGCCTAGATCCTGCACTCTGTCAGCAACCTACCTTTTCCCCATTGTCACTTATGGGGAATTCCATAGACTTTCCATCTCAGGGAATGAAATCTTGCAGACCACTGTTTACATTTTGGTAGACTTCTGTCCTCTTTTAGTTTAACTCTGTATTTAATATGGAGAATGACTATCTCGTGACTTTATATTGGATTAAATCACACTGGTTTCTTGGGATTTTCCTCCTACCTCATTTGACATTTGTACTTTACCCAATATCTTACCGTGAAGAAGCTCATCGGGTTCCAGTCCAGAGTTTTCTTTCCCTTCCAGTCAACCTAATTTCCTTCCTTCCTGCCTACCTTTCTTCCTTCCTTTCTCTTTATGGTTGAGTTATCTCATCCATTCCTGTGGTTTTATATACAAATCCTAGGCTGATCTCCCTGGCTTGTGACAGATGTTTCACACTTGTAAAATTATAATCATAAGCCATAAATATCTTTAATTTAGCCTTGATGGATTTGATTAACACCATATGCCACATGCCAATGGCAGAAAACTTGACAGGACACAAATGCTTTTGAGAATTCAAAGCACTTAACAATTAGTGCTTATTTGGATAGAAAAGTAAGCATATTAATGAATATTTACAGAGCAGTTATCCTACAATTTTATTGGAATTCAATGTGTTATCTGTCTTGATATCTAAAATATATATTTATAATCTATTTTGATAACATCAAAAACATTTCTGGAACATCAGTGTTTTTTTTGTTTGTTTTTAACTTGTTCTAAGAAATGTTTATAATCTTATAATAAAAAATTTAAGCTTACAGCTCACTTAGAGTTGTATCTGTTTTCCCCATACATGATACATATTAGAAACTGACACTGTGATAACAGTACATTAACTCTAGCCTCAAGAATCTATTACTAATAAACTCAATAAATTATTTTAATAATTACCATTAGTAACATTGCCAAAGTAAATTTATCTTTTAAAAATCCCAAATAAAATGCAGTAGCCTAATTCATGAAATTATATATGTATATTAAATTATATATGTATGTTATATAATATATATTAAATTATATATGCATATGCAGATATGTAAGCATACATATATACAATTTTAGGTATTACATATATATTGCATGTATGTGTTCGATTTATCTGTGTATGCATGTCTTCAGATATATGGTTACAGGGTTGAATAACTTACTTAATATTTTAATGGAGATTTTTACTAATCCTCTCAAGGTTAACTTATTAAAATGAAACTCCATAGTTTGCTCCCAAAACTTCCTTAGCAAATATCTCCCATTCTAGTAAATTGCATTGGCATCTGTCCAGTTAATTAGAAACCTAATAATAACTCATCCTTGTTTCATCTTTCTCCTCCCCCATCCATTCCATTAGCAGTTCTTGCCCTGTCTCATTTTTATTTGACTCTGCATTTTACTGCAATTAAGCTAATCAAAGCCACCATACTCTTCTACAAAACTGCTTTTATTCATGTTCCATTCAGCATTACCCATCTGCAGGAAGTCATCTTAAAAATATTTATATATGATAATATTACTCCCTTTTTTAAATCCCTAGATGATTTTCATTGTTCTTTTTAAAGTCTAAACTACCTACCCTAGCTTTTAAGATTTTTCCAAAATCAGCTTCCACCCTTTACTTGGTAAGCTCTTTCTGTCAAAATACCATAATTCTGTTCTCTACGCATCAAGCCTCTCTACTCTTTATAATCCGTGAACTCACTGTTCTGTCTTAGAAATACTATTTTACAATATTCTGAACATAGTTGACTCCTATTTTATAGTTATCAGTGCCCGTGTTGTCTTCTGAAATTGTAGCTCACTGCAGACTGCAGACATATTCTGAGTGAGTCTTTTTCTTTCACCCTTTCCCTTAATACTTACTTTTTTTTTTTAAGATTTATCTTTTTTAGTTAGTGAGAGAGAGGAGAGGCAGAGGGAGAGGAAGAAAATCTCAAGTAGACTTCCCTCTAAGCTTGGAGCCCAACTTGGAGCTTCATCTCTGGAGCCTCAGTTCATGATCTGAGCAGAAATAAAAAATAGGATGCTTAAAGGACTGAGTCACCCAGGTGCCCCTCCCTTGATAGTTACTTTGGATCTAATTTTGTTTTTTTCTTTTTAAAATTTCCTTTAGTGATACTAAAATTTAAGCTTTTTCAGGACAAGAAGCCTTTTCTTTCTTTGTTTCATCATCCATTGCTAACACCTAGCAAAGATACTATCATACAGTAGTGAAGGAAACCAGAATTCGTTACCCTTAAATTTATTGACATTAAAGGTTCTTTTAAACTGAAGGCAGTATAAAGAAGCAGAAAATACAAGAAAAGCTTCCTCTACTCTCTCCCTTTTTGCCTAAGGAAGGGTGTAAATTTTCCCTATAGTGGAGACAGATTATCAGCACAGAGATGGCACCAGAGGAATCGGCAAACATACTTTACTTCAATTTTCCTCTACCTGGCATTTCTCTATAAAATTATTGTTCTTTGTTGAAGATGTTATATAAGCTGGAGTTGTGAGCTCCCACTTTGTGTTACTTTTTGTTTAGGTTTCTCCTGTATCATGTCCACTGCACTTGTTAATGGAGGGGTTTCCTCTTATTAATCTTTTTGTTACAGCATCAGCCAAAAATTTTTCTAAGATGAAGTTTTATCTCTCCTGTAGCAGGTGTCATAGTTTCCTATCTCTGTTATAAGAAACTACCACAAATTTAATGGCTGGAAAACACGAGTTTATTACTGTATAGTTCTAGAGTTTGAAAGTCCAAAATGAGTACAAATGGGCTAAAGCCAAGGTGTTAGCAGACAGGGTTGTGTTTTTTCCAAAGGCTGCAGAGAGAGCCAATTTCCTAGATTTTCACAGCTTCAAGAAGCTGCCCACATTCCTTGGTTCATGGCTCCAGTCCTCCTCTGCATATATCTGGATCAACATTGAATTGAGTATTCATCACAGTACTGTCTCTCTGGTCCTTTCTCTTTTGCTTTCCTTTTCCACTTATAGGGAACTTCATGATCAT
Organism: Mustela nigripes; assembly: GCF_022355385.1. NCBI lineage: Eukaryota > Metazoa > Chordata > Mammalia > Carnivora > Mustelidae > Mustela > Mustela nigripes. Next base: position 58,954,546 of record NC_081571.1, read on the forward strand.
ATTACACCCAGCTGGATAATCCAGGATAATCTTCCCATCTCAGGGCCCCTAATCATCAACCTTAATTTCATTTGCACCTTTAATTCTCCATTGTCGTATAACTTTACACATGCATATATATTGAGAAGTAGGACATGTATATATTTGGAGGCCCATTATTCTGCCTTACCACAGTAGGTAATGGTTAAGTTTGTTTTGTTTTTCAGTGAATGAAGAAGGGATAAGATTTTCCTTTAAGTACCCATCTATTAACTCTTTGCTATGAATGTTTGGATAGGTGAATTAGGTGACATTGCGTTACCTTTAAGCATATATTCAGAATTAATAAAATTAGATATTTACAAAATTTGCTTTTTACTTACACATTTTTTATTTGACAGTGTTCTCCCAAAAAAACAAAAACAGAATTATCCTAAGTGTATAAAGCAACATAGTGCTGCGGACAAGTTTTGGTCTTGGAGAAAAAAGAGGTGAAATTGAAATGTCCCCTAAAATTATTCAAGTGACTATAAAATCATAGCCAACTAATAAAGCATTCTTTAAAAGATATTATTTACTTATATGACAGAGAGAGAGCACACAAGGAGGAGGAGGAACAACAGGCAGAGGGAGGAGGAGAAGTAGGCTCCCCTAGGAGCAGAGAGTCTGATGCGAGGCTCCATGTATGTGGAGGATCATGACCTGAGCTGAATGCAGACACTTAACTGACTGAACCACCCAGACGCCCCTCATAAAGCATTTCTATTTATAAGTCTGTTAATACACAAAATAGGGATATTAATCATTTTTAATATTTCAGTTCTATTTATGGGAAGTATTTTTCAGAGGGTAGGTGTCAGTAACTACTATTAGTTTCAGGAACCCCCAACTATATGGTCAATTAATCTTCGACAAAGCAGGAAAGAATGTCTAATGGAGAAAAGACAGTCTCTACAACAAATGGTGTTGGGAAAACTGGGCAGCAACGTGCAGAAGAATGAAACTGGACCACTTTCTAAAGCAACAGTTTCTACCCAGTTAGTGACTTGGCAGGTTGTGTCTGTCAAAAGTACACTAAAGAAAAAGTCACTGAAAATATTATTCCAGTTCTCTAATACCCGTTATTTCTTCTCAGATGTTGGTTTCATTTCCTTTAAACATCTGCTCTGAAATAATTTACCATTTCAGCTCTGTTTAACTTCTAGCATTTGTGACTCATTCTGTTTTTCTTAATCACTTCCAAAAAGGAGTCATCATCTCCCTCAATGGCTTGGGGGAGAGGAAGTAGAACACATTTATTCCTTTTCATCGCAATTTAAACTGGATGCAAATCATGTTCATAAAAATAATTTTCAAATGATGACAAGTAAAACAATTATTTTTTAATTTTTTAAAAGATTTTATTTCTATATTTATTTGAGAGAGAGAGAGAGAGAGAGAGCATGAGAAGGGAGAAGGTCAGAGGAAGAAGCAGACTCCTTGCTGAGCTGGAAGCCCAATGCAGGACTTGATGCAGGCACTCCAGGATCATGACCAGAGCCGAAGGAAGTCACTTAACTAGCTGAGCCACCCAGGCACCCTAAACACTTATTTTTACATCTCCTTTGATAAGAATATATTGTATCTATATGTTTTTAAAAACTTAAAGGAGACAAATGTTATAATTTCTATGTCCCAATCCAGTCCTCTTTGTTAGCCTTTTCATGTGAGCTGTAAAACATCCTAAGTGCCATTAAAATTGCTTCCCTGTGTGGGTTTGGGTGTTTTTACTAGCTATACATAGACATATACATAGGTTTGTATTTTCACTACCTTTAAACATGAAGTTTATTTCACTTTATCTGTCCTGTGCTTACTTGTTTTATAAATTAAGGGCCTTTTTTTCTCAGTTGTACTTTTAAGTTGCTTTTTTCATATTTGAGTGATAAATATACACAGTGTTAAAGTCATGTAGTGCAGTGAGCTTGTAAAGAATCAATAGCAAGGGCATCTAATTGGCTCAGTTGGTTAAGTGTCTGCCTTTGGCTCAGGTCATGATCTTGGGGTCCTGGGATTGAGTCCTTCATCAGGCTCCCTCCTCAGCAGGGAACCTGCTTCTCCCTCTCATGCCTACTGCTCCCGCTGCTTGTGCTCTTGCTCTCTCTCCCACTCTCTTGCAAATAAATAAATACAGTCTTTAAAAAAAAAATCAGTAATGTATGTTTACTGGCTTCTTTTACTCTGAAAATCATCCCACTTTCTAGAGGCACTACTTTTCATTGTTTTAACTCTTGTCATGCACTGTTGCATCTTTATTTACCATGTTATACATTATCATTTGGGTTCCAATTGTAGAAGATGGGGATTGTAGTTTTCTATATTCTTAGCACTTCCCTTTCATAGTCATGACAACATTTTTCTTTGAAAAGAATATCTTTTCCTAACATTTTTCCAAAGAGGACATCCAGATGTCTAACAGACATGTGAATAGAGGTTCCACATTACTCATCATCAGGGAAGTACAAATCAATACTATGACGTGATGTCACCTCACTCCTGTCAGAATGGCTAAAATTAACAACACAGGAAACAACAGATGTTGGCCAGGATGGGGGGAAAGGGGAACCCTCTTGCACTGTTGGTGGGAAGGTGAACTGGTACAGCCACTCCAGAGAACAGTATGGCGGTTCCTCAAAAGGTTAAAATAGAACTACCCTACAACTCAGCAGTTACACTAGTAGGTATTTACCCAAAGGATACAAAAATACACATCAAAGGGGTACATGCACTCCAGTGTTTATAGCCAAACTGTGGAGATAGTCCAAATGTCCTTCAACTGATGAATGGATAAAGAAGTGGTATATATGTAACACACACACACACACGCACACACATATACATATACGTACAATGGAATATTACTCAGCCATTAAAAAAATGAAATCTTGCCATTTGCAACAACATGGGTGGAACTAGAGTGTATTATGCTAATTGAAATAAGTCAGTCAGAAAAGACAAATACCATATGATTCCACTCATAATGTGGAACTGAAGAAAGAAAACAAATGAACATATGGGGAGGGGAACAGAAAAAAACAGAGAGAGTGAAACAAGTGATTAGAGACTCTTAACCATAGAGAAAAAACTGAGGGGTGATGGAGGGCAGTGGGTGGGGGATTTGCTAGATGGATGATGGGTATTAAGGAGGGCACTTGTTATGATGAGCACTGGGTGTTTTTTGTAAATGATGAATCGCTGAATTCTACTCCAGAAACCAATATTGTGCTGTATGTTAACTACCTAAAATTAAATAAAAAAGAAAGAACCAGAGAGAAAGAAAGGAATTTATAGTCCAATATCGCTTATTAACCAAGAGGCCAAAATCCTGAATAAAATGCTAATCATCTAGTAATTTAAAAGGATAGCCCACATACCTCTGAATTCTCTCCTATTCTTTCCCAGTTTCTCTTCAGCACTGAAGCAGTCATTGCTGGAGTTTCTTTAACTACAGATGATTTTTATCTATTCTAGAAGGTGTGGCACCATACAATATGCATTTTTGGCTGTCTAACTTTTTCATTCACTATAATGTACTTGAATTCATCCATTTTGTGTAAAGTGGTAGTTGGTTACTTTTCGTTGCTGTTGCTGACTAATATTTCCTCATATGTATATATCATTCTCTTGTTAATGGATATTTGTTTTCTGTCATGAATAGTTATAATGAATAAAGGCACTGTGAACCTTAAAACAAAAGAAAATGGTTAGTAAGGGTCCATAGTAAGGGAAATAAAAATGGTAGTGCTTTATATTATTCTTATTGTTCTTATTATTCACATATGTATGTATACAGCATATTCCAACAGAAATATAAAATGCATATAT
>NC_081571.1:58958398-58970887 GCF_022355385.1 Mustela nigripes
TATATGCATATATTTAGTATGCATATATATTATCTATAATACTATACATGTTAAATTTACGTGTAATATTGGCTACTTACTATAGTAAAGGAGAAGGCTTCAGTTACCTGAGAAAGTTCTGAATGTGATCTCCGCAGTTATCTCTGATAACCTCAGTGTGGTTAATAGAAATATTTAGATACTGAATGTTTCTGAAGTATCAAAATTTCTACTGTTAAATTATGGCTAGCTTTGGAATACAGCTCAGTGAATTTAACTGACTAATTATTGGTTGAATAATTGTTTAGTCTTTCAAACTATAGATAATTCAACAGGTAAGATTCAGGAGAGGTTGTTTTAATAATAACTCATAAGTCCCTATTTCTTTTATTATTATTTTTTTTTAGTGTCCAGGGTATAAAAGGGTTATTTTGGTTATATAAATACAAATCTTTAACAGGAAAAAAATAACCTTTTAATTAAGATTTAAGAATCTTATTTTATAGCTAAGATTTTAATATTCCCAATGAGAGTTTAGATGCATAATTCCTTTTTAAATACATGTTAACTTTCAGAAAATACTAGTATCAAATGTGTAAAAGCAAAATAATAATAATAATAAGAAGTAGGGAAGAAGAGAGGAAGAAAAACATACTTGGATTTTTTTCTGAATTTACTTCTCTCTTTTACATAAATTTCATTATAACTAAACTGTTCTGTGGTAACTTGTTTTATAACTTATAATAATGTGTGTAGTCTCTTAAACGAAAAGGTACAGAAGGTTAAAGAGCTCTTCTGCTTTCAAAAAATATTATTTGCATATTTTTAGCTCTTAAACTATTAGAAAACCCTGTTAATGCAAATTAAGACCCAGAATAGAAAATAATGATTTTTCTTATATTACAAAATGTGGAATATTATAGAATTCTATTGAAATGACTTTATTATAATTTAAATAAATTCCACATTTTGAGTCAAATTTTGTTCTGAGCAAATTGAAAATACTGAAAAACTGTTTCTATAATCACTCCCAACACATATTTAAAGTATTTGTTAATTCTTTGTGGAATTTTCCCTTCAGGTAATATAGACATTAAGCCAGAGACGCTAGATTTAGCAACATTATTCACAACGGCATGAATAATAGAACCTAGCATATGAGAAGTAAGGACTTTGAGACTTCTTTCATCTTTCCAAATTCTTCAAATAGGCAAACATAATTTTCCTGATAAGATTTTGGCTAAGAGGGACGCCTGGGTGGCTCAGTTGGTTAAGCAGCTGCCTTCGGCTCAGGTCATGATCCCAGCGTCCTGGGATCGAGTCCCACATTGGGCTCCTTGCTCGGCAGGGAGCCTGCTTCTCCCTCTGCCTCTCCCTGCCATTCTGTCTGCCTGTGCTTACTCTCTCTTCCTCTTCTTTCTGACAAATAAATAAAATCTTTAAAAAAAAAAAAAGATTTTGGCTAAGATTTTTCTTACGGGAAATTGAATCAGACAAAGGACCTAATGATCAGGAGTTCTTCCCAAAAACCTAGTGGCTTTCCTTTCAATAAAGTCAGTCATTGAAAGCATCATATATACAGAGTTTCCATTGAATCTTTTGGGTAACATTAAATGTAAAAGAGTAACCAAAAATCACCTACATTTTGAGGAAATGTCCCAGTATGAAACAATGATACCTAAAACTAGCAAACAAACAGAAACACAAAAAAGTAACTCATTAGAAATACAGAAGTGAAATATCTGGAAAAAAGATTCATATCTTTTAATTTTCAGAGAGATAATAGAGCAGATTTAATCTGTGACACAGACAAGAAAGTATACACACTCACACACAAAAAAAATCAGAGACACAAAGCATAGTTCCTAGAAAATAAAACAAAATTGTTGTTCCTCTTTTTTAAATAACTGGTTTTGGAAGATATATTTTAAAAGCATTCCAAAAAGTAGAACAAAAACATACAGCTATGATAAAGAAGGGAGAAATTATGGGATATTAAATAGTAAATCTACATGTTCAACACATAACCTACAAACTTTAGAATAATAAATTGAAGAAAATCATGGGAAGGAGATTATCCAAGAAAATAAAATATAGGGGTCAATTTTGAACAGCTTTGGTCTCTACTTAATTGTCCTTTGGATGTTTTGCACAATTAATTAAAAATAAAATCATACATACTGCTTTAAAATTCTGATTTCAAGTGTTTTGGATGTATACTCAGAAGTCGGATATCTGGATCACATGGTAGTTCTAATTTGAATTTCTAGAGGAACCTCCACACTGTTTTACATAAGACTCTACCAATTTATAATCCCAGCAACCATGTACAAGACTTCCCTTTTATGCCACATCCTCACCAATACTTGTCATTTTGCTTATTTTCTGTTTGATAATAGCCTTTTAGACAGTTGTGAGGTGATATCTCATTGTGGCTTTGATTTGCATTCCTGATCAGTACTGATATTGAGCAATTTGTCACTAACTCCTGGCCATTTGTATGTCATCTTCAGAGAAATATATGTTTCTTTTTTCACTTTTTAATTAAGTTGTTTTTTGCTAAAAATATATAGTTTTAATTTTAATGTACCTTCTGGTGTATGATCTTGGATTTAGTGAAGCTGAGGCAGAAAAAAATAATGTCCCCACCATTTATAACAAAATCACATTCCTTTTACTATTTCTAATCATACGAAATTATACGAAATTTTAAGATTTAAAGTTATACGAAATTATATGAAAGTTTAAGCTTTAAAGTAATTTAGGAATCCTTAAATACACTTCAAAAATAAATTTGTTTAATAAAATAATTACTGATATATAATTATAACTGGTATTTATGGTCCATGCATAGATTTGAGACTCTTAAAGAATTGGCATGATGACAACTTTATCCCATAAATCTTAGAGCAAATAAATATCCAAATATGCAGGAGAACATGAAATCAATCAAAAGCAAGGTGGTTCATTTAAACAGAAAAGTAAATAAGTTTTCTTCACATTTAGTTTTGCATATTTTATGAAGCAAATGAGTCCTTAAATTTTTAAGCATATATGAATGTTGCTTTTGATCTTTGTGAATTAAACATTTCTATATAAATTATAATTGGCAAAACTAAGGACTTCTCATTGTTTTGTTTGTTTGTTTCCAGCTAGCCCACTAGCTAAACCATGTTTGTTGCTTACTTTCCTTCTTTTAAACAGCTTTGCTAAAGTGCAGATGATATACAAAAAAGGAAAAGAAAAAAAAATCCTGCACATATTTAAAATATGCAACTTCATAATTTAGGGCATAAGCATTTATCTGTGAAACCATGACCACAATCAGAATAATAGATATATCCATCACTGTTAAAAGTTTCCTTGCGCCTTTATGTTTTTTTATAGTAGTTTGTGTGTGCGTGTGTGTGCATGTGTGTGTATTTTGTTTTATTTTATTTAATTATTTGTTAATTTAAATTCAATTAGCCAAGGTATAGTACATCATTAGTTTTTGATAGAATGTTCAGTGGTTCATTAGTTGAATATAACATCCAGTGCTCGTCATATTACATGCCCCCTTGAAAGCCCATCACCGAATTTTCCCATCTTCCCATCCTCCTCCCTTTCTGTAACCCTCAGTTTGTTTCCAGAAGTCAAGTCTTAGGTGCTTTGTCCCGCTCTCTGATTTCTTCCCATTCAGTGTTCTCTCCCTTCCCCTATGTACTTGTTTTTAAAGAACACTTATGTTTCCTACCCTCTTAACAATTTTGTAGGTGCACAATGCAGCATTCTAAACTATTAGCACTGTAATTACAACAGATCTCTAGAATTTTCTCATTTTACGTAACTGAAATTATATACCTGTTGAACAAGAACTCATCGTTTTCACCTTCTTCCAGCCCTTGGCAACCACAGTTTATTCTCTGATGCTGTGAGTTTGACAATTTACCTTATATAAGTGAAATCATGTAGTTGTCTTGTTTGCAACTGGCTTATGTTATTTAACATATGTCCTCAGGGTTCATCCATGTGATCACAGATGGCAGGATTTCCTTCTTTTTTAGGGCTATTTTATGAATATTGAATGAATATACCACATTTTCTTTATCCATTCATCTGTGAGTAGAAACTTAAATTGTTGCATATTTTGGCTATTGTGAATAATGCTATAATGAACATGGTAGTACAGATATCTCTTGAAGATCCTGATTTCATTTTCTTTGGATATATACTCAGAAGTGGGATTGCTGGATCATATGGTAGTTTAATTTTTAATTTTTAAGGAACCTCCATAATGTTTTCCATACAGCTGCTCCACTTATGGCTTAGATTTGCATTTCCCTGATGATTAGTTATGTTCCACCACTTCTTATATACTTTTTGGCCATTTGTATATTTTTCTGGACAAATTCCTATGAAGGTCCATTTTCCATTTTATAATCATGTATTTTTTCTGTTTAGTGAGAAATTCTTTTTTTAATATATTTTGGATATTAGCCCCTTATCAGATATATGTTTTGCAAACTTTTATTCCTATTCCATGGGTTTCCTTTTTGCTATTAAAATGTTGTATGGGGTGCCTGGGTGGCTCAGTGGGTTAAAGCCTCTGCCTTTGGCTCTGGTCATGATCTCAGGGTCCTGGGATGGAGCCCCACTTTGGGCTCTCTGCCCAGCGGGGAGCCTGCTTCCCCCCTCTCTCTCTGCCTGCCTCTCTGCCTACTTGTGATCTCTATCAGATGAATAAATAAAATCTTAAAAAAAAATAAAATGTTGTAATACCTAAGCATTTTTATGACATAATAGTTAGGTGTAGTAAGCTCACATAAAAGGCCTTTTAAAATCAAAATGAGATTTACATGAAGGACTAGGAACTTGTAATTGGTTTAAATACATAGTACCCAATCATTTCCAGTTCTGAATCACATCTCATCCTAAGATACAGTTGAAGAGTCTCAAATTTAGAGTTTGGATAACTTTCAACTGTCATTTAAATAACTGATGGAAATTTGGATTGAAAAATAAACCATAAATCTCACTGACTGGTGAAATTTTCTCAATACTTAAACTAATGTAATGAATAATTATGAATTATGGCTTACAGTCTGTGATTTGTGGCCCCAAGTTGAATAGTCTTGCTACCACATGAACATTCACAATAATGAAAAAGTCATAGGAACTGTTCTTAGGGCATGAGTGTTTCAGGAATTCACAATAGAATCACAGAAAGAATTTTTAAAATTTCAATTTCTTTAAAAGCCTCTTAATCTTTTTATTAAACAAAGAGATGTATAACTTCAAGTCTCATGTCAGACTCATTTTATATTGCCAAACTCTGAATTGTTTAAGATATGCTCAGTGGGTTAAAGCCCCTGCTTTCAGTTCAGGTCATGATACCAGGGTTCTGGAACTGAGCCCCGCATCGGGTTCTCTGTTCAGCAAGGTGCCTGCTTCCCCCCTTCTCTCTGCCTGTCTCTCTACCTACATGTGATCTCTGTCAAATAAATAAATAAAATCTTTTTAGAAAAGATATATAATAATAATAATAAATAGGTCAGATATATTTAGCAGAAATCCCATTTATACAGTAAAATGATTTATAAAGCCAATTGCTGTATAAGTGGCCTGCTTAGATCTGATTCATTTTGAATTTTCTGAACAGATACAGGTGACTGAAGATTTTGATTCATCCCATTTTTGACATAGGCCATTCATTTCATTATAAGCAAAAATCTGTGAGATAGGCCTTCAAATGGATATTTAGTCTCACTTTGTCTTCATTTTTCTTTTCCACTCAGTTTCAGGCATTGAGTTAAGGAAAGGTTCCACTATCAATAAAATAGCTAGGAATTGAAGAGCTTATACTTCATTTTTGTGGGTAAAAATAAAAACTATGTTCTGAATTATAGGCAACTTGAATTATAATTAAGTGAAAGAAATTAAAATTCACTTTTTTAGGGAAAACTAGTGAAAGAAAGGAAGAAAAATTTTAAGAGTGCCTGATTACAAGGATTTTTCTGGTTTCATCTAAAGACAAGAGCAGATCAGAGTTAATGACCCCAAACCAAGATCAAACAAGTTTGAGACAGGACTGAACCTGATTATAAAACAAATTGTCAAAAGAAGGTAATTAAGTAAGGAGAGAAATTTCTCAGAGTTAGTCTGGAATAACTTGAGCTTAAAATTTTTTTATGTTACTTTCAAATGATTCATTAAGCTATAGCAGAGCACACACACACACAAAAAAAAAACTATAGCAGAGCACTTCTCTATGAATATAATTGATCATCCTGAAAGTATGTGTGTATTAATAGTATAGTAAGTATATAAATATTTATTGAAATAACTTATAATTAATGGTATTTTTAATCTTTCTTGAAATTAGTTACAACTTAGAGGATCAATAAAATATCAGAATATGATAAATTACAAAGAATAAAGCTAAGCAGTATCACTCTACTTTTCAAATAGTATCATTTGAATCATTTTTCTTTTTCCAATAGTGAAACTAAAGAGACTAAAGAGGTTTTTCTTTTTCATTTTCTTTTATTTAATTCTGTTTTGTATTTGGTGACTAGATAGGGTTTTTAATCTCCTAGGAAAAATTAGAAGAATTAGTCATTTACGACAATAAAAATAGCATGGTTTCTACTCAGAGAGTGTCCCCAAGTAATCATTCCTGCATAATACCATTTTCTTCAAGGTAGTGAGAATTCTATAATTGATGATTTGGGTATGGAATTATTATGTACTAATAACAGTGCATGGCCTATTATCATGTGATATCTCCTGCTGCTTTATAATTAGCTCTGTGCATGGTTTGGACAAGTGGCTGTGTACTTCACAGACTGTTCACCAGGTAGACTATAATGGCTCCTTGGGAGCCAATTAGTTGGGACTGTCAAGGCCAATTTCAGCAATGTTTAGTTTGTGGATTATAAGCCAAAAGCTATAATTGTGACAAACATATAGACAAGTTGATGTGATAGAAAATAATATCCACTTTGGCAATATAAATTCTTTTCCATTCATGTTTGTTTGTTATTGTATCAAAGAATTATTGCTTAGAAGTCTAAGATTTTGAAATTGTGGAATGTTTAGCTGAAAATGAGTAGTAACTAACAATTCTTATTTTTTTAGGATAGAATTTTACTTTTGAATGAAAATAAGAGAGCAAAGGGAAGTGAGCTTTGTATTTCCTTTTGCAAAGACAATAATAATAATACCTGTTAGGTATACTAACAGTTTCTTTAAGAATTAAATTCAAGATAAAGCAAGCAGCACAAAAATAAGTCCTATGTCATAATATTTTTATTTTGTTTTTTTTGCTGTTTTTATTTCAAAACTAGCATTTTCCACAAACTTAGGATCATTCTGTATGAATGGTAAGTGTAAATTTTGCACAAGACTGTGCTAGTGGGATCTGGCAATTATGTGTATAAATTATATATATATATATATATATATATATATATAAATAGTATATAGATTATGTATATTAAACAAATATTTTATCAACCCTTTTCTTTTCTAACAGCAAGAAACTGATGAATGTTCTCAGTCTTCCTCTTTATATTACAAATGAAAAGAGGACATACCTGCAAACCAGACACCACTCTATTCATAGGGAGAATATTAACACCTACATGATGTGAATTAAGTGGTGACACAAGGGCCAGACTGCATCAAAAATCCTTTATCAAAAATCACCACATCTAAAATTTCCAATATTAGACCAATTTACAGAATAAAATATTGTCTTAGAATGTTGCTGATGAATGCAAAGTAGAAATAGTGTACAGGCAACTTCCTAAAGGCATTGTCACATATTTTAAAAGAAAATGGTTAAACTGTTGACTAGTCAATATGTATAGAGTCAGCTCTGTTACTAAAGTTATAGAGAAATCTATCCATGTCAAATATAAACCAAAGAAGTAATGTGATACATATTTACATATGAAATAGTAAAAATGTGGGTTTGGGGATGCCTGGGTTTTCAGTTCATTAAGCATCTGCTTTAGGCTCAGGTCATAACCCCAGGGTCCTGGGGTGGAGTCTGCATCAGGCTACTTGCTCAGTGAGGATCCTGCTTCTTCCTCCGCCTGAACTCCCCCTGCTTGTGCACTCACTGTCCCATACCCTCTCTCTTTCTCTCATTCTCTCTGACAAATAAATACATTTTTTTAAAATGTGGGTTTTGTTATAGCACTCAATCTTGTAAATTACTAAAATTGTGCAAATTACTATACTTTAGTAATTAGACTCTTATCTAAGAAGTTTCTTAGAGTAATTTGCCTATTATAAACTACATTCCATTTCTTTAACCATCTTCTACATTGTCAGACAGCATGACTATTTTTACAAAGTCATATATTGTTTTTATTTTTCTCTATAAGAAATTTATTAATAGTACCATGAATTTCATAAAATTCAGTAATAACTGCACAATTTTCCTGGGCGATATTCTAAAAATATTCCTTCAACTTCCTCACTCTTTTGTTTCTTAAGTAATATTCTTTTAAAACAATTATGATACAGTAGTGTTATACCTAAAACAGTTTTTTAAGTAGTAATTTTGGCTATTGACAAAATAGAGAAGACAATACATGTGTGGGTCAGTCATATAAATTGTATATGTTTTTAAAATTCTGTTTGGAATTAAAGAAATAAAAATTATCAATGTTTGCTTGTTACCATTTAGACATGACAAAAACGAATATTCCTTAAAAAAAATACCCCAATTAAAATAATACCCAATTTTTGTCATTATATATTATTCTGGCTATATGAATTTAATTTTAGAGAAGGAATTATGGTGCATGAATTTTAAACTTCTAATTATTTAAGCCAGTTATACTTATTAAAATATTTTGTGGACAAAGCCAAATATAAATTAATAGTGATAAGTTGCATTTCATTATTATCCTATGTTTGGATTTCAGTAAAGTCATTAAAATGGTAATAACTAGAAAACAATTGTTGTATTATTAAGATATTAACAGATATTAAGAAGTATACCTGAACTGCAATTTTAATACTATAACGTTATTGGTTTAAGACATGATGCACCAAGATATGGAATATCTTTGTGCACAAGCAAAACTGCATAAATTGCAAAGAACTAAAAGAATGTGTAAGGTCTACTTTAACAGTTAATAACAAGAATATACCTAAAAAACCCCAAATAGCTTGGAAGTTGAGAATTACATTTCTATACACACCATAGGATTAAAAAGATATCAAGAAAAATTAAAACAAAAACATTGAAATTGAATGATAATAAAATTATAATATATAAACAGGTATTATAAGCTACATTGTGCTTGATTTTGAGTGACAGCTGGAACATTTTAATATTGTAACTTAAAGTGTTTACTTGAAGTTAGAATTACTATTAGTACTTCTTTTAAGTTGAGGTAGCTCTGTATTTTAATTGGGTTTCTCATTTGAAAATGTGGGTAAAACTATTTAATACATAACAGCAAGGAAAACATTTTGCATTTTTTATTTCAGAAAATAAGTGAACATTTTTTCTTTTTATTTTATGAAATTATAAAGTGTTAGTTATCACCTTTAAAACAATGTAATTTTGATTTTATAGGCTCTTGTTATGATTAAACAAATAGTTTAATAGTTTAGTGAAACCATGTATCAGTTGTTTATTTTTCTTTCTTTATTTTTCTTAAATATGTATGTTCTTTATTAGTTAATAGCAGGAAGGATGTAGTTGTTGTAACTGAGTCATTAAAAATAAATACCTGGGGTACCCGGGTGGCTCAGTCATTAAGTGTCATTAAGTGCCTTAGACTCAGGTCAGGATCCCAGGGTTCTGGGATAGAGCCCTGCATTAGGCTCCCTACTTTGCGGGGAGCCTGCTTCTCCCTCTTCCACTCTGCCTGCTTGTGTTCCCTCTCTTGCTGTGTCTCCCATACATAAATAAATAAATACATAAATAAAATTTATAAATACAAAAATACATACATACATACTCACAAATGGTACCCAACTACCTTGATAACAATCTGAACAATCAACTGGTTTATGTACTCTAATCTAGTTCGCCTCGTGCAGGCTTCCATCATGTTCTTGAGACTTCGAAGTATCACTTTTAATGTTGAAATTGCCGTAGTAGGTGTTAGGGTTTTTAAATGTAGTATTGCTAGACAATATTTATTCTAAAAACACACATATGGATTAGAATTAATTCTAAAAGCTGATTCAAAGTACCAGTAAGTGGCATACTTTTACTACCTAAGGTCTTTGTAGGTTTACTCATACTGAGCTATTGTTTGCAATTTGATAGTCTTGTTATCCATTTAGAATAATTGTAGCATATCAACGAACTCTACTGAGTAAATTATTAGATCTTGATGTCATTATATATTCATTAGGTTTTTATTCAGTTTCATTAAATACATCTTATTGACTTTGCTGATTGGCTTACATTGATTTCACTAATATTTTTCATTTTTGTTTGTGAATGTCACTGAGTGTACTTATGAATAAAATTGGTTTTAGGATCTGTTGATTAACCAGGAAGGTGTATCTGAAACACCACTAGTAGATTTATTTTAATGGCACTGGGTCTTTTTTATTGATTTAGTTTTACTTATTAAGAGCTATTTTTCACTAAAGAGTCAAATCTCTAAGAACTATTAATGACAAGGGCATCTCAGTAATTAAAATATTAAGAAAGAAAACAGGTAGATACAATTAAACATTATTCAATATATAGCTAATTTTTTTGAAGAGTTTAGAGTTTTCTCTGGGATTTTTCGCAGTTTTAACGCTTTTATAATACAGTTTTAAAAGATAAGCCATTTGCTTGTCAGGTATTTTGGCTCTGTGGGCTAATTAAAACCTCACTACATTGGGAAAGAGATGCAAATAAAATGTTCCATCGAGTGGGAATTAAAGTTCCTGATTATTCTTAGTGCAGAGATTTAATTATCTTTAAATTTTAACTTTAAATTTTAAATCATTCGTATTTAAGTTGTTTATATACTTGTGCACAATTTGCCTTATTTGAAAGTAAAATTTGGCATATTTTTTATGGTCTTTTTTCAATAAAATGAAGTTATTTTGTTGTCTTCACTGGGTTTGAAAGATTTCGGCCATAGTAACTCAGGAGCTTCCCCTAGTGACAATCATAATTGACATCCAAGTGTTCTGGTAACAATCCATACAGTTAACCAGCTAATATGTGCACCTTGAACCAGCTCATGTCTATAGGCTGGTGTCTGACCCTTGAGTTTTCCAGGTATCATTTCTGACACAATGACCTGTGTCATAGTGGCAGATTCTGACAGCATGAATCCTAATAGACTCTGAGCTTCCTCTCTTGGGGCTTATCACCAATTACTCACATGAAATATCTACAAAACTGCAAGTTCACTATCCATTCGTCTGTCGATGGATATCTGGGCTCCTTCCATAATTTGGCTATTGTGGAATTGCTGCTATAATCATTGGGGTGCAGGTGCCCCTTTGGTTCACTACATTTATATCTCTGGGGTAAATACCCAGTAGTGCAGTTGTTGGGTCATAGGGTAAAGAAGACATGGTATATATATACAATGGAATATAATGCAGCCATCAAAAATCGAAATCTTGCCATTCGCAATGACATGGATAGAACTAGAAGGTATTATGCTAAGTGAAATAAGTCAATCACAGAAAGACAGTTATCATATGATCTCACTGATGTGGAATTCAAGAAACAAGGCAGAGGATCATGGAGGAAGGGAGGAAAAAAATGAAACAAGATGAAACCAGAGAGGGAGACAAACAATAAGAGACTCTTAATCTCAGGAAACAAATTGAGGGTTGCTGAAGTGGAGGCGAGTGGGAGGGATGGCATGGCTGGGTGATGGACGTTGTGAGGTTATGTGTTGTGGTGAGTGCTGTGTATTGTGTAAGACTGATGAATGACAGACCTGTATACCTGAATCAAATAATACCTTATATGTTTAAAAAAAAAGAAGAATATAAGTTCGCTGTTTCTGTCCTCAGGCTGCTTACCATCCAAACAGCTTCCTGATTGCTCATTAGTCACCTTGCCTAGCACAGCTCCAATAAAAAGCCTTCTGGTGGCCTCTGGTAGACTAAAACTGATATTTTTTTTAAAAAGTGAGAAATGAGAAACACACACACCTTAGAGATGGTACCACTAAGGAGATGAGCTAAGAATATTCAGAGTTATGGACAATAATACAAAAAGAAAAAAATAAAAATTATTACTTATAAAATTTAGAAGTGTGTCCTAGCATTTTCAGGGAAGGGATGTCCAGCTCTTTTGTGTGCTGCAGTGGCTTGTCATAACTGAACCATGCCAATATTAAATACGTTGGAGAAAGAAATAACCAATTCATATTAGCAATTAGCCAGTTGGAGAAAGTCTTGTTTTTGGCAAAGATAAAGCTGACTCCCATTGTGAAGCTCTTCTTTTTAGTTTTGTCATACATTATATGTTTTAATTGATTTTTATAAATATCTTTAATTTATAATACTGTCTTGAGCTTAAAAAATAAA
>NC_081571.1:58970987-58978834 GCF_022355385.1 Mustela nigripes
TTTATTTTTTAAGCTCAAGACAGTATTATAAATTAAAGATATTTATATTGAAGTCTGAAATGGGTCTCCTGTAGGCAGCATATAGATGGGTCTTCTTTTTATTGCCTTCTGACACACTGTGATTTTTTTGGGTGGGGGGGAGCATTTAGTCCCTTTACATTGAGAGTAATTATTGATAGATATGAATTTAGTGTCACTTTATTACTTGTTTTTGGAGATTTTCTCTGTTCCTTTCTAGTCTTTGTTACTTTTGATCTTTTTCACTCAAAAAATCCCCTTCAATTTTCTTGCAGGGCTGGGTTTAGTGGTCACAAACTCCATTAGCTTTTGTTTATTAAGCTCTTTATCACTCCTATTCTGAATGACAGCCTTGTTGGATAGGAGTATTCTTGACTACATATATTTCCTTTCAGCATATTAAATATATCATGTCATTCTCTTCTGGCCTGCCATATATTCTGCAGAGAGGTGTGCTACTAACCTGATTTGTCTTCCCTTGTAAGTTAAGGATTTCTTTTCTCTCACTGCTTTTAGGATGTTTTCTTTATGTCTGTGTTTTGCAGATGTAACTATATGTCTTGGGTTTAGCCTGCTTTCCTTGATTTTGATGGGAGTCCTCTGGGCCTCCTGGATTTGGATGTCTGTTTCCCAGATTATGGTAGTTTTCAGTTATAATTTGCTCAAATAAACCTTTTGCCCCTTTTCCCCCTCTTTTTCTTCTAGGACTCCTATGATATAAATGTTATTACACTTGATGGGGTTGTTGAATTCCCTAAGTCTACATTTGTGTTACAGTATATTTCCTTCCCTCTGATTTGCAGCTTTAGTATTTTCCATAATTTTATTTTCTATATTGCTTATTCATTCCTCTGCTTCTTCCTTCCTGTGTTCATTACGTCCAGTTATTGCATTTTTCATTACAGTCTGACCGCATTTTACGCCTTTTATCTCTGCACTAAGGGTCTCCCTGGGAGACCCTTGTATGCTCTTCTCAAGTCCAGCTATTATCTTTATGATTGTTGCTTTATATTCTGGATCAGACATATTACTTACATCTGTTTCAATTTGATCCCTGGCCATGAACTTTCTTGTTCTTTCTTTTGGGGTGATTTCCTCCATCTTAGCATTTTGTCTAGGTCTTTGTTGTCAGTTATCTGCAGAGTTTCTGCTTGGCCTGTAGTGGGGAATGTTTGGATCATGTGTAGTGTGTGGGAAGTTCCAATTAAGTGTACTGTGGTCTGTTTGTTAAAGGCGACTTGCTGCTATTTCCAGTACAATTGAAGCTTTGCAGTACCCTATGGTCAGTAGATGTTATATGTGCCAGGGGTTTATGCTGGTCTTCTGGGGGAGGGCCCTGCTGCTCTGGCAATGCAACACCTTCCCACCTGGCAATGCAATGCACCTTAGGGTCTATCCCAGGAATACTGGCTGAGTTTTAAAACTCTGGACTTTAGGGACCTGGTGTGGCAGGGAAACTTCTGATCCTCTGGGGGTTGGTCTTTTTTTTTTTTTTTTTTTTCTTAAGATTTTATTTACTTGATATATAGAGAGAGATCACAAGTAGGCAGAGAGGCAGGCAGAGGGAGAGGGTGAAGCAGGCTCCCTGCTGAACAGAGAGCCTGATGCAGGGCTTGATCCCAGGACCCTGAGACCATGACCTAAGCCGAAGGCAGAGGCTTAACCCACTGAGCCACCCAGGCACCCCTGGGCATTGGTCTTACCATGCTGGCACTAATGCAGGTTTATCCCAGAAGGGCCATCACAAGTGCAAGGGTGTAGAGTTTGGATTAAAGCACAGCAAACAGCCAGTGTCCGATTAATCATCCTCAGTAGGTGTCTAAGTACTTGTGGTGAGGGGTGAGGGAGGGAAATTGCACCTGTAGGCTCTTTTGTCCCCTAAGAGGCAATGACATCTTTCCCAGGTGGGCTAAAGAAGAGGGAACCCTCTCTCGCAGTGTACTCCAGGGGATCCTAAATTCAAGCTATCTGCTCCCATACTATCTGCCCTTCTCCTCCAGAGGACCACTGCAACACTCTCAGGGCCCCACATTGGCTTTGCCACAGACCTCCAAATCTCTAGTCTTTGAGACCTGATGGTAGTAAAAACTTAAGAAAATCATCTCTCTCAAAGTCATCTCAAAGTCAATGACTTTGGGGAAGTGTTTTCCTTTTATGATCACATATGTGCTCTTTTCTGTCTTGTGCACACTCGTGGTGTCTGTCTCTCTCTCTCTCTATCTCTCTCTCTCTCTCTCTCCATGATTCGGACTCCTTCCCCTCTACACACCTGTGATCCGTTTCTCCCCCAAACCATGTCTCCTCACCTTCTACCCTCCACAATGTGACCTCTTCTCTCCCACTAGTTGTGCAGTTCATTCTGTTAGTCCTCAGATTGACTTCTTAGGTATTAAGAATAATTTGATATTTATCTAGCTGTGTTTGACAGATAAAGCAAGCCTAGGGTCCTCCTACTACTTTGCCATTTTAGTTCCTCCTCTTCAAATATAATAAATGTTTTAAAAAAATATGTATTTATTAATTTTGGAGGAGGGAGGAGGGGCATAGGAGTAAAAGAGAGAAAGAATCTCAGGCAGACTTCCTGGGGCTCAGTCCCACAACCCACAACATCTTGACCTGAGCTGAAGCCATGAGTCTGAGGCTTAACCAGTTGAGTCACCCAGGCACCCCAACTGTAATAAGCTCTTAACTTTAAAATAGTTTTAGATTTATAGACAAGTTCCAGTAATATTACAGAGTTCCTATATACCTGTGGTCAGATATCCCTAGTATTACTCTGGTACATTTGTCATAACTAGTGAACAAGTGTGGATATGTTGTTATTATTATCTACAGTTCAAATTTTATTTGATTTTTCAAGTTTTTACCATATTACATTTAGTTGTTGTGTTTCCTTAGGATTCTTTAGGGTGTTGAAGTTTCCCAGACTTGCCTTCTTTTGGTGACCTTGATTTTTTTAAGGAGTATGTTTTGTAGAATGTCTTTTGGTTTGGGTTGATCTTACAATTTTTCTCCTGGTTGTGTAGCGGTTCTGGGTTTGGGGGATGAAGACCAAAGAGGTTAAGTGCCATTCTCAACAATTCCTTTCAAAAGTATATAGGCTATGCTATCAACATAATTTATCACAGCTGATACTGACCTTTATTACCTTGCTGGAATTAGTGTTTGTCAGATACCCAAGTATGAAACTATTGCTCTTTAGAATAAAGTCACTTTGCTCAATTGACACTTAAGGGATAAGAGTTATGCCTCACATCCTGGGGCGATATTATCTTCAATAATTTTTTGGATTTCTTTTATGAAGGAAATTTCTCATTTGTTCCTTATTTATTTATTTATTTAATTACTCATTATGTCAGTATGGTCTAAAGGATATTCATCTTATATTTTGGTTATCATCCAATACTATATAATTTTCTTTGGTGCTGAGATCATTCTAGCTTTGAAGCCTTCACTTCCTGTGTCTCTTTGTTTTACCTCCATTTTGTTTGTTTTGTTACCATTCCCTGACCTCCTGGCTCTGTGCTTTGCCGTGTTTGATGTATAATTTGATCAAATATATTTGTGAGATGAATAAATCTAGGGCAATATTTAGATTAGAACATTGATGGTAATAACATTACCTGGAAACAAAAAGCATTGACCTTGCTTTCAGGAAATTTGGTTTCTAACCTCAGAAGTGTGGTTTCCAGGCTTTCTGACCTATAGTGAGAGACTATACTCTCCTGGAGCTTTTCACAGTCTGAAAGTGAGCATAGGAATTAGATGATTTCCAAGCTTCTTTTTGTTACAAAAATTTTGTAATTCCAATACTTTCCCCTTTGAATGACTTTTCTTCCAGTTTTATATTTGTTATGTTTATATGAGAAAGAACTGCAAAATTGGCATCTTTTCCAATATTCATTTTTCTGCTGTGCAATCCCCAATCTATCATGGTGCTCTATACCACCAGCAGCAATTAACTTTGTACTATCGAACCCCACTGTTAGTTTGGCATGGAGCTATTCACCTACAGTGCTTTTAATTATTGATGCATTTTCTCTTTTTCAAAATGTCAGACAGTGTTTATGTGTAATCATCTGGTTTACCACCTGTGGCTACTCTATCCACTAGTGCAAATATGGACAATCACAAATTTCCCTCATTTCATTTGAACCTCTGAGTCTCATGAATTCTTAGAACAAAAACACTGTGTCTCTACAATATTTAAATTATGTTTCCTAATTACCTCAATGAATTATGCATCTGGTTGTGATTACTAAGCCTAGAAAGATGCTGCCTGATTGGTGATTATATAGCAATTTTTTATTTTCCATTGATTATGTTAATTTCCTTTATATTATATTTGATTATTGTACTGAGTGAAAAATTGCTAGCACCTGCCTCTCATATCATGAAAAATACTTTGCTATTATGATTGACCTAGAGATCTTATTTTGCTTGTAGATTTGGTATACAGCAGTTTTAAAAGATAACATTTTTCATAACAAAATTGTTTTGTCCTTTGGCATTTCTCTTCCTAGTAATTTGGTGTCTGTATAATTTTAGGTAATGATGCTCAGAGAAGAGGAAAATATTCACCTTAGGGTAAATAAGTCTTTTAGAACTATGTCTTTTGTCTTTTGTATTTTTACTGATATACAACTGTTACACACTTGCTTCCTTCTTTCTTAGCTTTATATTAATATGTTCCATTATTTTTGATATCTTTTCAATGATGTTAAAGTAAATAATTATAGCATTATCCTAAAAATGAAATACTGTGTATATTTATACTCAACACGTACTTTTCATGTGTTAGTTCATTCATCCATTTTTTTCCTTTTTAAATACAAAATGTTCATGACTCTTTAAGTTTAATTCAGTCCTCTTTTTCTATTGTTTTTGTATTGTTTTGTCTCCATGATTTGGAGACAGACTGTATATCAGCTATAAGGTTTCTCTAAAAAGTAAAATATTAATTATTTCTTTCCAAGAGTGTTTTCAGATAATAGTGTACCAAGATATAATAAACTCTTTAGAATGTTCAGCAACAGAAATGTAAAAGTTTAACTTTATGAGACCAACTATTGTCACATGTGCCTTTGTGTCTTTGAGCAATACCAGGAAGTAGAGATGATTGTTGGAGTGTTTCTTTATCTAATCCCCCCTGGTTTCTATCACTGTCTCTCTTTGTAAGCTCCATTTGTCTGCCCAACACTGAGACTAAATAATTTAAGGCTTAGGCATGTCCCAGTTTCTAAATAATGTTTCTCAAAGGAAGCTTCAGAAACAACCTGCATGAAAAAAACCTTTTAATGTTAATTTAGGATAAAATGTGGAGTCTACCCCAGACCTACTGAATTAGAATATCTGAAGAAGATGCCCAGAAATTTGCATCTTTCTGAAGTACCACAGATGCTTCTTAGGCACAGTGAATTTTGAGAACCACTGTTCTATGGTAAAAAAATGTATGAAAAGAAACTATGAAATAATTGCATTTTTTTTTTTTGGATTTTGTGTTATCACCCTTGCTATTCATCTCATCTTGATATTGTAATCAATTTCCAATATATACTCTTGACTCTGTCTCAGATCTAGTTTCCAAATCATATTCCAGATCTGATGAACAGAATGTTTTGTAAAAGTTAATGTTTGAGTCTGATATTTGATTGTTGATTTTTCTACTCTTCTTAGATGGGAAGCCAGCTTACTCTCTGTCTCTCATACTAGTGAGATTATCTTTGTTCCCATGTTTTTTGTTTTAAGCAAGATTTTCTGCTTCTGTTTGGGTACTATGTGGGGATTTCCTGTCATTAACTGTATTCCTGTGTTGGGGAATATAATGATTCAGGTTTGTGATTAAAAAAAAAAACTAAATGAAATTATTTTTGCTAACAACCTTATATTTATTATTGTATAACCTAAACTTCTGCAGTACAGTATTGTCAACTATAATCAATTCTATACAATTTTTCCTCAGAACTTATTCATTTCTTTAAAATTTTTATGTTTATTTATTTATGTAATCTCTACACTCAATGTCAAGCTCTAACTCATGAGTCTGAGATCAAGGGTTGGCTGCTCTTCTGACTGAGCCAGCCAGGTGCCCCAGAATTTATTAATTTTAAAAACTGAAAGTTTGTTTCCTTTGGTCAGCATCTTTCCATTTCCCCCAACTCCCAGACCCTGGTAAACAGCATTTTACTCTGTGTTTCTATGAATTTGGCTTATTTATTTATTTATTTAAATTTTTTTTGAATTTTTTTTAAAGATTTTATTTATTTATTTGACAGACAGAGATCACAAGTAAGCAGAGAGGCAGGCAGAGAGAGAGAGGAAGGGAAGCAGGCTCCCCGCCAAGCAGAGAGCCTGATGCGGGGCATGATCCCAGGACCCTGAGACCATGACCTGAGCCGAAGGCAGAGGCCCAACCACTGAGCCACCCATGCGCCCCATGAATTTGGCTTATTTAATTCCACAAATAAGTGAGATCATAACAGTATTTGTCTTTATCTGTCTGAATAGTTTCACTTAGCATAATCTTTCAAGTTCTGTCAATGTTGCAAAGGAAGATTTCATTGTTTCTCATTGCTGAAAAGTATTTATAATTTTTCTTTTCCTGGATCATATGGTGATTTTATATACAACTTCTTGAGGAACCTCCATACTGTTTTCTGAAGTGGCTGTAGCAATTTACGTTCCCACCAGCAATATTATAGTGTTCCCTGTTCTCAATATCCTTGCCCATATTTCTTACCTCTTGTCTCTTTGACAACAGACACTCTAATATGTGTGAAGTGATTTCAGATTGTGGTTTTGATTTGCATTTCTATGATGATTACTGATGCTGAGCACCTTTTATTGTACCTATTATTTATTTGTACATCTTCTCTGGAAAAATGTCTATTCATGTTCGTTGCCCGTATTAATCCCTTATTAGATGATATATATAGTGTGCCATATATTTTCTGTCATATTGTAAATTCCTGTTTCATTTTGTTGATGATTTCCTTTGATGTGTAGAAGTTTTTCCATTTGATGTAGCCCTGCTTTTTTATTTTTACTAATGTTGTTTTGAATTTTGTTGTCAAGTCCAAAAAATCATTGCCAAGACCAGCATCAAGGAATTTACCCCCTATGTTTTCTTCTAGGAGTTTTACCGTTTTAGGTATTTCTTTTAAGTCTTTAATATATTTCTGAGTTGATTTCCATGTATGGTGTGATAAAGGAGTCTAATTTCATTTTTTTTTTTTTTTGGCATGGTGGTATCCACTTTTCTAAGCAGCAATTATTGAACAGACTCTTTTTTCACCATTATATATTCTGTGTTTATTTATCCATTTATTTTGCACATCCAATTCTGTTGCATTAATGTGTTTGCTTTTATGCCAGTAAAATACTGTATAAATCACTGAAGCTTTATGATACGGTATGAAGTCAGAAGGTCTGATGCCTTCAACTTTGTTTTCTTTCTTGAGGTTGCTTTGGCTATTTGTATTCTTTTGAGGTTCTGTAGGAATTTTAGGATTGTTTTTCTTTCTTTGAAAAATGCCATTGGGATTTTTAATAAGAATTGCATTAAATTTATAGAATTCTTTGAGTAGTGTGGACATTTTAACAATATTTATTTTCCTGAACCATGAACATGGAATAACTTTTTAAAAGTTTTTGTCGACTGTAGAGTTGAGGGTCTATTTCTGGGCTCTCTATTCTGTTCCATTGAATCTTCGACAAAGCAGGAAAGAATGTCCAATGGAAAAAAGACAGCCTCTTTAATAAATGGTGCTGGGAAAATTGGACAGCCACATGCAGAAAAATGAAATTGGACCATTTCCTTACACCACACA
>NC_081571.1:58978934-59065810 GCF_022355385.1 Mustela nigripes
GGTCTTGGCTGGATTTCTTGTTGATCTTCTGGGGGAGGGGCCTGTTGTAGTGATTCTCAATTTTCTTTGCCCAGGTGTAATTGCACCACCCTTACCAAGGGTCGGACTGAGTAATCCACTCAGGTTTGCTTTCAGGAGCTTTTGTTCCCTGAGTGCTTTCCACAGAGTTCCAGAGGACAGGAATACAAATGGCGGCCTCCTGGTCTCTGGCCCAGAGGAGCCGAGAGCCTGGGGCCCCACTCCTCTGTGCACCCTCAGAGAACAGTGCCCAGTAACTCCTGTCTGCCTGACCTCCGGCAGTGATCCGAGGTCACTGAGCCTGCGACCGGTTCAAGGTACCCCCGAGCTGTGAGCTCACTGTCGGCTGTGTCTCTGTAGCTGACTTCCCCGTTCTAATACCTGTAAGCTCTGCGACACTCAGACACCCCTGATCCTTCTGTGAACCTGCAGGACCAGAGGCCACGCTGACCCCGTGTGGGCTTCGCCCCGGTTTAGCCTCTGGAGTGATGTTCCTCAGCGGACCAGACTTTTAAAAGTCCTGATTTTGTGCTCAGTTGCTCGGCCGCTTGCCGGGAGCCGGCCCCTCTCCCTGGGTCTATCTTCCCATCTCTTTGGATTCACTTCTCTGCCAGTCATACCTTTCAGAAAGTGGTTGTTTTTCTGTTTCTAGAATTGCTGTTCTTCTCTTCAATCTGCCAATGGATTTGTAGGTGTTTGCAATCTTTTGATAAGCTATCTAGCTGATCTCCTGCTAGCTGAAGTAGTCTCAGCCTGCTACTTCTCCGCCATCTTGACTCCTCCAGTAAATGGAATTATTTTCTTAGTTTCTCTCTCTCTCTCTTTTTTAAACATTTTATTTATTTATTTAAGAGAGAGAGAGATCATGAGCAGGGAGTAAGGGCAGAAGGAGAAGCAAGGTCAGAACTGAGCAGGAAGCCCGATGACGGCTAGATCCTAGAACCCTGGAATAATGACCTGAGCCAAAGACAGATGCTTAACTGACTGCACCACCTAGGCACCCCTATTTTTTTTCTCTAATAGTTTATTGTTAGTGTATAGAAATGCAACTGATTTTGTATCCTGCATTTTTATGGAATATATTAGTTCTAACAGGTTTCTGAAGGAGTCTTTAGGATTTTCTGTCTGTGACATGGCATCCACAACAGACAATTTTTCTTTTTCTTTTCCATCACATGCCTTTTAGCTCCCCTTTTCTTGCAGTGTTGCTCTGGCTGAGACTTCCAGTATTGTGTTTCAAAAGTAGCATGACTAAGCTTCTTTATTTTGCATATGATTTTTGAGGAAAACTTTCAGCTTTTCGCCATTCAGTATGATGTTAATTGTGGACTTGTAACATATAGGTTTATTATGTTGAGGTACATTCCTTCTGTACCTAGTTTGTTGAGCGTTTTGATCATAAAGGAATGTTGGATTTTGTCATTTGATTTTTTCTGAATCTATCTAGATGATCATATAGTTTTCATCCTTTATTTTGCTAAAGTGATGTGTCACATATATTGATTTACATATGGCAAACTATCTTTTCATCCTTGGAATATAATCTACCAGATATTTAAGGAAGAAATTATAGCATTTCTCTACAATTTCTTTCAATGTATAAAAGCAAATGGAATGCATTCTAACGCATTCTATGATGCTGGTATTACCTGCATACCAAAGTTAGACAAAAATTTTATAAGAAAACTATAGACCAATGTATCTCACATAGATGCGAAAGCTTTCAAAGGCACCTGGGTGGCTCAGTGGGTTAAAGCCTCTGCCTTCGGCTCAGGTCATGATCCCAGGGTCCTGGGATCGAGCCCTGCATCAGGCTCTCTGCTCCATGGGGAGCCTGCATCCTCCTCTGTCTTTGCCTGCCTCTCTGCCTACTTGTGATCTCTGTCAAATAAATAAATAAAATCTTAAAAAAAAGGATATTACCAAATTGAACCAAACAATTTATGAAAAGAATTATATGCCATTACCAAGAGGGATTTAACCTCATGTATGCAAAATTGGATACGTTTGAAAATCAATTAATGCAATACATTAACAGGCTAAAATAGAAAAATCAGATGATTATATCAGTACATGCTGGAGAAGTTTGACAAGACTCAGTACCCATTCATGATAAAACTCAGTAAACTAAGAATAGAGGGGACCTTTTCAACTTGGCAATGGCTATAAGAAAACCACAGCTAACATCATACTCAGTGGTGAGAAACTGGAAGCTTTCCCTCTTAGATCATATGTAAGCAAGGATATCCCCTTTCACAACTTCATTTTAACATCATACTGGAAATTCTATTTAACAAGAGGAAATAAAAGTTATACAGATTAGAAAAAAAAGAGAGATAAATTTGTCTTGGTTTACAGATAACATGATTGTCTTGAAGAAATTCTGAAAAAC
The DNA here is from genome assembly GCF_022355385.1 of Mustela nigripes. NCBI lineage: Eukaryota > Metazoa > Chordata > Mammalia > Carnivora > Mustelidae > Mustela > Mustela nigripes. The sequence goes on from NC_081571.1 coordinate 58,981,345, forward strand.
TTGGAAAAACACTGTGGAAATAATAAGGGATTATAGTAAATTTCCAGGATATAAAACTAATATAAAGTCAACCACTGGGACTCCTGGATGGCTCAGTCAGTTAAATGTCTGCCTTTGGCTCTGGTCATGATCCTGGAGTCTTGAGATCTAGCTAAGTTGGGAGCCTGCTTCTCCTTCTCCCTCTGCTCTCTCTCATGCTCTCTCAAATAAATAAATCTTAAAAAAAAAAAAAGTCACTGACTTTTTGGGGGGGCACATGGGTGACTTAGTCAGTTAAGGCCCTTCCCAGCATCCTGGAATGGAGCCCTGTGTCAGGCTGCTCAGCGGGGATTCTCTTTTCTCTCTCTCTCTCTCTGCCTGCTTCTCACACACACTCTGTCTCTCATGCACAGGTGTGAATGTTCTCGCTCTCTCAAATAAATAAATGAAATTTAAAAAAAAAAAAAAGCCAACCACATTTCTACATACCAATGAATAAGTGGAATTGTAAATTAGAAACATAATACCAATTACATTAGTACCCCAAAATATATCTCTAACAAAATATATACAGCTTATTTATGAGGGAAAAAAATGGCAAAATTCCAATGAAAGTAATCAAAGAAAGACTAAGTCAGTGGAGAAATTTTCCATGTTTATGGTTAGGAATACTCAGTATTGTCTCCCCAGAAAATGTATCTGGTATTTGAGAAGTACCTGAGGAAATTGCTGATTATAATGGACATTTTATAAAGATTTATGTATTTATTTTAGAGAGAGACAGTGAGACAAAGAGTATATGTGTATGACCAGGGGAAGAGGCAGAGGAACAGAGAGAATTCTGAAGTAGATTTGCAGCTATTTATGCAGCCCAGTGAAGGATTAATCCCAGGACCCCCTGAGATTGTGACCTGAGCCAAAATCAAGAGTTAGTTGCATAATCAATTGAGCCACCTAGGTGCCCCTATAATGGAAATATTATAAACTCATACATAGTATAGTGCATACATAGTATAGTACCAATTTCTTCCATTTAACAACCAGATTCAATTAATACTAGTTTACTACCTGTTGTGCACCAGGGATTGTGTTGGGTGATGGGAATACAGCAGTGAGGAAAAGAAAAAAAGTTCCTACTCTCCATCAAGTCCCCATCTAGTCTTCCTGGGAGATACAGACTAAGTCAAAAACATTAGCTAATGTTAAGTTTTACAAAGAATGATACAAATAATTATGAAAAATGCAGTGTTATTTTATATATGGTAGTCATGAAAATTCCTCAGATACTGAAGCTATTTAGCAGTTTAACTATTTATCACTACCTAAGGGAAGTGACGAGAGTGTCTTATAAATATCTGAGGAAAAGAGAATGAAAAAGAGTTGGTTAGGCCCTAAAGCAAGGGTGTGCTAGGCATGTCCAAGAAATAAAGAGCAGGCAAGTAAAATTGAACAGAGTAAACAAAATGGAGAGCAGGAAGAGCTGATCTTGTAATTATAGGTGGGGAGTGTATCATAAGTGACGATATAGGCCATGGTGATTTCTTTGGGGTTCTGCTGCATGAGATGCAGAGTAAAGATAAGATCTCTTTGCAGCTGCTTTGAGTTGCAGTTTTAAAGGATGTCTCTAGTTTTTGTATGAAAAAAAATGTAAGTGCACAGAGATCACATATGAGGTTGTTCAAACAATATATGGAAAGTATTAAGAGGTTAGAATATAGGTAAAGGTTAAAATAATTTGTTTTCTTAATACATTCTAAAGAATAGTTAATAAATTTTGGATTAGAATTGGTGTATGGCAAAAAGAAGTCAAAATGTTACTACCACATTTGTGAACTGAAAAACTGAAAAAATTATTAATGTTGTTGTTGTTGTTGTTGTTGTTAATCAGATGGGAAATAGGGAAAGAAGCAAAAGGTATGAAAATGATAGGCAAGAAAAAAGAATTAATCTTTGGAAATGTTAATATTTTTATGCTTATTAGATATATTGGTGATGTTTGTTAGGTAGACGGTGTAAATTTTCACTTTTTTTTTAAGGTTTATTTATTTATTTATTTATTTGAGAGAGAACATGTGTATGAGAGAGGAGAGGGGCAGAGGGTGAGGGAGAGACAGAATCTGAAGCAGACTCTGCATTGAGTGGGGAGCTGATATGGGGCTCAATCCTACGATCCTGAGATCATGACCTGAGCTGAAATCAAGAGTCAGACACTTAACTGACTAGGCCACCCAGATGCCCCTAAATATTCACATTTTTTAACTTATGGATTTTTTCATGTTTTATACTGCTACATCAGAGAATTAATTTTTTCATTTAACATAAAATAAGAATATCTTTCTTACACATGATCTTGAATTACCAGAATGCTTATTTTCTTATCTTTTATGACTATATCTTTATAGCTTTATATCTTTTTATGACTATTTTCTTATCTTTTATGACTATTTTCTAGGTTACCATGATGATACTGTGTAACATTCAAGCATTACTATGAGAAAATATAGTGTAGAAATGGACAGCGTGATGCTTTTATCCAACCAAGGTAAGAGGAAAAACTGGAATATTGCTCTTTCAGAAACCATTTACTCTGGTCAATATTAGCTGAAAAAATATTTTTTACCTCAAAATTCAAATATATATTTTAAGTTTATTTTAAATGTATTTATTTTATCTTAAATTTGTTTTGAATAGAAAAACTTGGAAAAAACAGTATGTTTTTCAGGAATATCTCAGTGGCTGGAACTGATTTGATTTTAGAAGTAGAAGGCATGATTCCTATGTCCCATCTTTAATATACACTCTTCCCAGTTGACTAGGAATTAGACTGAATTATATTCCTACAGGGATAATAGAAATTCTCCTACCTCCTAAGTTTTTAGTATGTTATGGACACGCAAGTTGAGATTTGTCATTTCATAATACTGGATGTGGCAGGAAAGAAGAAATTTTAGTTGATTATTAATATAGTGTTCCAGGTGGCATCTTAAGATTATGATGATGGCAGCATACACCCTGTAAGTGAAACTAACCCTGGTTTCATTACTTCTGGCCATACAACAAGAGATGAACATGAACACTGACTTGGGTGATCTCTGAAGAAAGGTACTGATCAGAATTCTTTTTAAGAGCTCTTACTATAAGAAAAGATCCTTAGAATCCTTCCTAGTCAAATATAACTCCTTTGAATTTATTTCATCCTCACACATCTATAGAAATGAGGATATGGAGGAGTAGGGAAAGTTACAAATGGTAAACACCTTTGTGAAAAGTTGTGTCGTGGGACACCTGGGTGGCTCAGTTGGTTGGACGACTGCCTTCGGCTCAGGTCATGATCCTGGAGTTCCGGGATCTAGTCCCGCATCAGGCTCCCAGCTCCGTGGGAGTCTGCTTCTCCCTCTGACCTTCTCCTCGCTCATGCTCTTTCTCACTGTCTCTCTCTCAAATAAATAAATAAAATCTTTAAAAAAAAAAAAAGAAAAAGAAAAGTTGTGTTGTGGGGAAGGGTTCAGACAACTATCATAAAAAAGTTATTATAATTAGTGGCATGTGCTGCTTTTGAATACTTCCATGTCCCTATCTGTGAACTTTGTGATTTAAAGTTGGTCGATGAACCGTGAAACAAATTTTCAAAAATTTCCGTGTTGACATTTCTCTTTTAATTTCAAGTGTCAGTATGACAGCACCTATTTTAATATTTTACATTGCAAATGTTCAGCATTTCAGAAATGTGCAGTAATGATTTTCTGTATGCTAATCTGGGAAAATAGCCAAGATTTATTATACTGTTTCCCAACTGTAAACAACACACTGACTCACAGGCACACTTCTTGTATACCTGTGTCTTCTTTGATTATTGGAGATGATTTTTTTCTTAAACTTTGCTTTCCACCTGTCAGGTATTAAAATAAGATGTAGATAAATAAGGCCCTCAAATTCATGAGTCCCTCAAATTCATTCTTAGTTTAATGATAAGATTTTATTTTTGTAGTTCAAATTATAGTCCTTTGAATAGAATACCTACAATGTATGCTAGGCACTTACAAGTAGCCTTTTAGATTATTAACATAGTAAATTAGATTTGAAACCTTAGGTTATTATGTGGGTTGTCGCTGCTATATAATACTAAGAAGGACTCTAGAACATATCTAAATGCTGACCTTTAGTTGAAACTATGTCCTTATCCAGAGAACATCTGCTCTAACAAGTGTGTATCTTTTAGACAGACCATTAACATAGATGATGATTAATATGGCATTGTAAATGATTTAGCAGGTGGCAAATATTAAATTGTTTAACAGGATTTGACTCAATTGTGGAAATCAAAAACTATGAATAGGATGTTTTAATGACTTTCCAGTAATTGTACTAAATGACTAATACGACATTAGCCATTTTTCAGATTAAATTCAGATGTGAAAACATGAATGTTTACTACCTTTAAAAACTTCTTTTAGATTTAGTGTTAGATCCATGTATTTCTCTCTGCAAAATGAATAATCATTACACCACTTCATAACATTCCCTTGCTTTCAAAATTATTGAACCAAATGTAACAGATCAAACTATGATCTAATTTTCTGCTAAATTTCACATGAAGTACTCAAAAATTTGTTAGAATATCATATCTTTTTTTAGTATTTTGATTTATACCTATGGTATACAATTATTTTTTATAATATAAAGTCATAAAACTAATATTCTTTTTTTTAAAAAAAGATTTTATTATTTGACAGAGAGAGAGTGTGAAAGAGCACAAGTGGAGGAGTGGCAGAGGGAGAGGAAAAAGCGGGCTTCCTCTCTCAAATAAGTAAATAAATCTTTTAAAAAAAAGTATCCATGGTCAATTTAATTTTAATGTAGAATTTGAAACACAAAAATATTGATTCATCTTAGTTAACAGTGAATAAATATAAGTATATATAAGAATATTTGTTTTATTACTTTAAAATTATTCATATATTTATTTTCAAAATAATAAACATTTATTAATCCACTATCCTATCCAATATAAGAATTAGAGTACTGCCAGTATATGTAGATATCTATATACTCCTCCCTGAAGCTGTGAAGTGCACCACCCTTCCCAACTTGGTAAGCACTATCTTGTTTAAATGTTTATCATTCCCCTTTCTTATTTCTCAACAATCATCACATATTTATGCATGGTTATGCAATATTTTAGTTATATATATTTCTAGAGATATGGAATATGGAACACTATATAATTCACTTAGAGTTGTTTTACTCACCCAGTATCCCATATTTTGTTCTTAAAGTCCAATCACAGTGCTGCATTTCATGACAGCCTTTAATTTTTACTGCTATACACTATTTCATTCTTTGACTACACTATAGTTTATTCATATCCTGAAAGTGAATGTTGTATGGGTTTTAAGGTTTTTCTATTTTGAGAAGTGGTGCTATGAAATTTTTTCATGAAAAGATCTCTTTTTTCATGAAGTCGGTTTGTCTGATACTAGTTTCATTATTTAAAAATTAAAGATTTTATGTTAAGATAATTATGGATTCACATACTATTGTAAGAAATAATTCAGAGAGATTCTGTGTCTTTTTACTATTTTACTATCATTTATATTGGTCAATACTTATTTAGTTTTAGGTTAATATCAATGTCAATTTAGATTAAAAAGTATAATTTCACTAGGAACCTTAAACAATGACCTGTTTTTCTAATTATAAAAAAAAAAGTAAAATACAGTTAAAAAATGTATAAGAAAGAAGAGGACAATCTTGGGTTAGGCACACTTTTCTTTTTTTTTTTTTTTAAGATTTTATTTAATTATTTGACAGACAGAGATCACAAGTAGGCAGAGAAGCAGGCAGAGAGAGAGAGTGAGAGAGAAAGCAGGCTCCCTGCGGAGCAGAGAGCCCGATGCGGGGCTTGATCCCAGGACCCTGAGATCATGACCTGAGCCGAAGGCAGCAGCTTAACCCACTGAGCCACTCAGGCGCCCCTAGGCACACTTTTCTTAAATTGGATACAAAAGTGCTTTTCCAAAAAAGGAAACCTTTAATGAATTGAATTTCATTAAAATTAAGATCTGTTCAAATATTTAGAACAGTTACGAAGGCTGAAATACTGAGAAACATTTTGTGATACATTTTGTGATTGAGATACATTTTGTGATACATAAACCTCACATACATAGGTCTCACATAGGTCTTTTTTTTTTTTAAGATTTTATCTATTTATTTGATAGACAGAGATCACAAGTAGGCAGAAAGGCAGGCAGAGATAAGGGGAAGCAGGCTCCCCGCTGAGCAGAAAGCCCAATGCAGGGCTAGATCCCAAGACCATGGGATCATGACCTGAGCTGAAGGCAGAGGCTTTAACCCACTGAGCCACCCAGGCACCCCTCACATAGGTCTTTTATATAGATATAGGTCTTTTATATAGAACCCATAAATAATTGTTATCAACTAATTATAAAAAGACATGTGTAAATTAAAAATATCAAAATATTTGACAGGTCATGAGAAGTATTCAGATGGCCAGCAAATACACAAAAATATATCCTAATTACAAGGACTCAATTCAAATTTAAATCTAATTTATAGTGAGATACCATAGTGCCTACCAGAATGACTAAATGAATTTTTCTTCTAATTACCAGGTGTTTTCAAGAATATAGTTTGACACTCAGCCAACTGGGTGGCTCCGTAAGTTGATTATCTAACTCTTGATTTAAGCTCAGGTCATGATCTCAGGGTTGTGGAATGAAACCCCATGTTGGGTTCCAAGTGTAGCATGGAATCTGCTTGTCTCTCTCCCTTTCCTTCTTGTGCTCTCTCTCTCTCTCAAATAAATAAATAAATAAATAAATAAATAAAATCTTTAAAAAATAAAAAAAAGATTGTAATTTGTAATTACATATGCTATTACTAGAGTGTGAATAGAGATGTTCACTTTGAAAGTATCAACTAAGGATCAGCACACACGTGTATCAGCAGAAATTCCTCTCTTGGTGACATATATAAGAAAAATGTGTACATAAGTGCAATATTAGACACACACAAAACATATATGGGGCATTATTTTACAACCCAAATATATATCACATGTATAAACATGTATGAAATGGATATACTTATATAATTGTTTACTATATAACAATAAGTAGAGTGAATCTCATAACCATAATAATGAAAGAAATTAGGAAAACATGAAAGTACTTGTGCAGTGATGACATTTTTTCAAAGTCAAAAGGAAACAAAATGAAATGACTGTTATTAATCAAGATAATAGTTGCCTTTATGGAGGGAGAGAGAGATAATGATTGGGAGAGGGCAGAAGGGAACTTCCGAATTGTTATTTCTTTTTCTATTTCTTGACCTTTGACAGTTGTAGTTACAGAGATGGGATCGTGTTGTGGTATTCCACTGACCTGCAGAGTTAATGAATTGTGCTGTGCTCGCTTCGGCAGCACATATACTAAAATTAGAATTGTGCATATTTCTCTTTGTATTCCATGCTTCAAAAGCATTTAGTAATGTTATAAACATCTTAAAAATTATCCTCGTTCATTTATACAATTTTCAACACTAAACCTGTAATTTCAACACTAAAAAAATAACAATTTTCTTTTATGAAGAAGCTATAACAATTTATAATCATACAAATAAGTCAAAATGATGACTACTTTCTTGTTTATATTGGCAGCTGTTTTATTTTTAAAAAGAGTTGCCTATCTTGTCATCTTCATTTGTTTTTGTCTGATTATTGATAATATTAAAAATGTCTTCATTCATTTACTTCCCAATTTCATCACCTAATATCCAAGATATTTAGGGCATTATGTAAACACCATGTACTTGAATTTATATTTTCCTGTCTATCTGTACTATAATGTGAAGTTCACAAAAGATGCCTCATTTTTTTAATGTGTGAATATTCATGTTTTTGCTGTATTTAAAACTAACTTTACTACCAGAAATGTTCCTTTTTGGTAAAAATGTTTTCTTTTAAGGAGTTCACCTCAGAGTTGTAGACAGGGCATAATAAATATGATTGGAAGGGTGCTTGGGTGACTTAATCAGTTAAGCATCTGCTTTCAGCTTAGGGCATGATCCCGGAGTCTTGGGATTGAGCCCCACATCAGCCTCCTTACTCAGCAGTGAGTCTGTTTCTCTCCTTCTGCCCTTCACCTACTTGTGCTCAATCTCTCTCTCTCTAAAATAAATAAAATCTTTTAAACAAACAAATAAATAGATGTTGGAAAGTATCAGGAGATTCTAGTATTAATAAAATTTTTCATAAGTTTCACAAAACAAATTATATAAGTAATGCATTACATAGTAGTAGGAGCAACCAATCAAAATACTGCAAATGCAATTTGCAGACTAATAGTCTGACTAATAAAATGTAAGGTTAACTCATAGCTCCTGCTACTATTTTATTTAGCAGATAGGCTAAACCAACAAAATTGATAAGGTGCTTCAATTCCCCTGGTCTGTCCAGCTGAGCTGGCTATGAATCAACACAAGCTGATCACAAGGTGATTCCATTCGTTTGAGAAACAAATGTTACTAAACCCACCAGCTGAGGACCGACAGCAGGCAAAGCAAAGAGACAGCTGAAAGAATCCCTTGTTGGAAAAGATAAAATGAAAGTTTTGCCAGCTAAGTGGTTTACTTCCACCTTGCAGATCTCAAATGCAGGCCTTTGGTTGATCTTGATTTGTTGTTTCTCCGAATCCTTTAATTGTCAATGAGATGGCAGGTCCTTAAGATGAGGATCTTGAGAAACTGATCTCTACCTTAGCAGAAATGTTGCTTTGAATATTAATTACTTCTGCTGGATGTGCTGGAAATACTTAAGAGTAAGTGTAGAAATATAGGTTCTGTGAGAGATGGTTAGCTGTTTTAATAAAGAGAGAGATGGAAAAAATTTCTTAGAAATCATCCCATGGTAACCCATAAAAAGCTTACTAAAATGTTAGAAAAAAAAGCCACATATTTTTTTGGGAAGTAATGTCACAAAATCATAAAAACTTTTGAAAGAAATAGAATCAGAAAAAAAAGGGGGGGGAAGTAAGTAAGCAATATGACCACTATAAGAACTATAAGCAGTTATAATGTAGTATTAATTATGGTATTAACCATTAAGCAGCAGTGGGCCAATCACCATCACCAGCAGATGATTGGTTTCCAGGAGCTATGCCTTTTTTTTTTTTTAATTATTTATTTATTTATTTGACAGAGAGAAATCACAAGTAGATGGAGAGGCAGGCAGAGAGAGAGGGAAGCAGGCTCCCTGCTGAGCAGAGAGCCTGATGCGGGACTTGATCCCAGGACCCTGAGATCATGACCTGAGCCGAAGGCAGCGGCTTAACCCACTGAGCCACCCAGGCACCCCAGGAGCTATGCCTTTTAAATTTCTGAGAAAAAGCCTAAGTAGAAGAAATCGAGAAAACAAAGTTACTGTTCCAGGGTACGTAACAGGCGGATTCATAAGATCTGGGAAAGTTGTGCCAAGACGTAGGAAAGAATCTCCATGATTATTGACTTTATTAAAAAAGGGAGCTGATTCAGTCTTTTTTATCAGTACCAGAAGTGGTAGTTATAAGAAATACAATCAGAAATAAGGGATTCTTTCAGATCCTGAATGCAGTAGCTTCCCATGAGAAAGACAAACTGTCTTTTAAATTAGGTATATGAAGCATGGAAGCACTGATGGCCAGCACCTGATATGAATTGCATAACAACTAGACCTTGGAAAAAAATATAAGAGGTTATCAAATAGAAACTAAATTAGATATGATTGAATGGAAATATAAGCCATAAACTAAGCCGGTATTCCAAAGATCATGACAAGTAGGAAAATTTCTAATAGGTTATTATCAAATTGAACCTACAATGCATGAAAGAAAAATTACTACCAAATGTTTATTTCAGGAATGTAATGATGGTTTCATATTTGGAAATTAATAACTTTGGTTTAGCTGGACCTTTGATCTAGATAATGAGAATACTCACACAATAGATAAACATCAAGATAAATAGAGAAATGGCCATGGGTGTAAATTAATTTGATTTATAAGGCATTTAAAGTTTATTTATGGTGAATTACATTTGACAAATATATTGTACTGATTATGTAGACTGGTAAATGATGCCTAAACCTGCACTTAAGTTTAGTTCTGAAAATTAATAATTTAGCAACTATTGCTACATCAATTTAAAAACTGTGTTGTGAGAAAAAGACAGTATTAATAATTCTTCATAGTGTTGTGATGGAGTTAAAATAACCTTACCATTTGATATATGCACACACATCCATTAACTGTGTAAAGTCAGAATTATTAGCTTGCTTTATTATTATTGGGATAATAATATGGGCATTTGTTCTTATACTCATATTGATATCAGCCATCAATTATTTGACTTGCAATATATTCTGTTGCATTTGTTGCTGGAAATAGACATGCATAGACAGCATTTAGACCATTACCAAATTTCAAAATCTTTATTTTATTTTATGAAGTATAGAAATTAGTTATCAGTAATGCAGATCAGGTTCCAAAAGTAATTACTTTTGATTTTCTCCACTTGTTACACCTCATAAAACACATTCATACAAATATAAAATAAGCAGATACGGCTATTGAGATATCTTATCATATTCTTCTGTATAGAAGCAAATCATCCTGCTGACACTGCATTCTCAAGAACTAATGAGGGGCACTCATGGCATTCCTATTTAAGCTTGTGCATGTGAATGTATACAGCTAGAATGGAAGTGAAGTGAAACCAATAATTAAAAATAAAAAGAATTCTAGGAATATGAAAGCTAAATCAAAAAGAACAAGGAGAAGCTTTTAAAATGATAGTAAGACAACTCAGTGTTTTAGCTTCATTTCTATGTTTCCCAAAATTTGATCAACAGGACACCATTAGAAATTTATTTCTAGACAACTTTCTGGTCCAAATTTATTTTCAAACCATGGAGTCATTTGGGAGTAATAATTTCTGCATCTTTAATAAGCCTCCAAGTGACAGTTTTTCACAATACAGTTTGAGAACTACTGTTCCTTCTTGACATTAGAAAACTTCCGTTTCTGATTTTGAGAGGAATTTTTTGATGCTCAACAGCTGAAGTCAAAGAATGAAATGGACAGCAAAACCTTTATCCCATTTGAAATAGTCATTTTCAGCTCAACATTATTAAATTTTGAGTAGAGATCATTATAATGATGATTTAATCACAAACAAACTTCTCATATATAGGAGAAGGAGGAAAGCTCCCTGGCATTTGAGTTTTATATGAGAAAATATGTGGAATGCACTGGTTTCTATATACTGCTACTATTTCACTTGAAATGGTAATGAGCCAGAAAATAAGATGTAATGATTGAGGTGACACCAAAATATCTCTGTTATGATCAGACTTCCTAGGGTATGGTTTCAGGTGGAGTTGTCAAAAATTCTCATGTTTAAGCATGCAACTTAGAACTCCAGATGAAGATAGAAAACAGTGAAACTGTTTTTAAAAAGTGTAGAAGGGGTATTCCAGTTAATAACACTGCATAATAATGTACACATTAATTAGTAACTTGCAATCACAGCCCTCCTTTTATTATTTCTCATGGTTTTGCATATCAGGATTTGAACAAGGTTTCATCTAGATTTCTGGCCTAGGAACTCTCATGGAGTTAATGAGGCATATCTGGAGCTGAAATGGGAGAGGTTTGGGTGGGATAGATGTATTCAGGCTGGGCATTTCTCTCTTTGTGTTGTTTCAGTTCTTCTCCATGGAGTCTTTTTTAAAAATTTATTTATTTATTTATTTATTTATTTATTTATTTATTTGACAGAGAGAGAGATCACAAGTAGGGAGAGAAGCAGGCAGAGAGAGAGGGGGAAGTGGGCTCCCTGCTGAGCAGAGAGCCTGATGTGGGGCTCCATCCCAGGACCCTAAGATCATGACCTTAGCCGAAGGCAGAGGCTTTAACCCACTCAGCCACCCAGGTGCCTCTCCATGGATTCTTTCTTCTTTTCTGTTTTTGCATTTTCTTATAGCGTAACCACTTCTTGTGAGTGAGATTACTTTTACACCAAGGTAAGGAGAGTAAAACACAGGAAGCATTGCCAGATAAAAATAGGACACAATGGGCGCCTGGGTGGCTCAGTGGGTTAAGCTGCTGCCTTTGGCTCAGGTCATGATCTCAGGGTCTTAGGATCGAGTCCCACATTGGGCTCTCTGTGCAGCAGGTAGCCTGCTTCCCTCTCTCTCTCTGCCTGCCTCTCTGCCTACTTGTGATCTCTCTCTGTCAAATAAATAAATAAAATATTTTAAAAAATAGGACACAGTTAAATTGAATTTCAGATAAATATGAATAACTTTTTATATATATATATATATATATATATATATATATATATATATATATATATGGTCTGGACAATATTTGGGAACAAATTAAACTTCAGAGAAAAAGGTGTTTGTTGTTTATCTGAAATTCAAATGTAACTAGGCATTCTGTATTTTTATTTACTGCATCTCATAACCATGGACCAACTCTGGGTGGTCTTCTGTTTTCATAAATAAAATTTAAGTGGGACACAGCCAAACCAAATCATTTAGGTATTGTCTGTCGAAGTTTTAGTGCTGCAAGAATAGAGTTGAATAGTTGCAGCACAGACCGCATGCTTGGCAGAGTCTAAAATATTTACTATCTGACCTTTATAGAACAAGGTTTGCCAGTTTCTGCCTTGTAAGGCAGCTTTCCAGTAAGAAAGGTCAAAGCTATACATGCTTTCATAACTAAACCTGGGAGGTCTCATACCTTACTTCTGCCAAAACTAAGGTGAGAGGAATTAAACTTTGGTTTGCAAAAAGGAAAGGGAAGTTTCCATAAAAACATGACAGTAAATCTTTTGTAGCTCCTCTTAGAAAATACAAATCTCTACTTACTGGATTTTGACTCGTCTTAAGACAGCATTCTGAAAACAAATGGGGCAATTCACAAACAAGAAAAGTGATTTCTTTCTTTCTTTCTTTTTTTTTTTTTTTCAGTATTTTTTTTTTTTTTCAGTAATCTCTACACCCAATGTGGGGCTCAAATACACAGTCCTGGGATCAATAGTTGCATGTTCTACCCAACTAAGCCAGCCAGGCACCCCAAGAAAAGTGATTTCTATTTGAAAGTTGTCTACCATAAAAATTTGGAGATGTGTGGATTAGAGATGTTTCTAATATAATTCATAGAAAATATAATAAAATATAGTATTGTTTTTTAAATAAAGCCTCAATTTATATTCATGCCTCAGACAATTTTACTTTAAGAGTAGAGAAGAGAGAGACATATTGAGCCTTAGTGAAAATGTCAAGTTTTCACTAATACAGGTTTCCTGACACTTCTAATTTGCCTACTTAAGGAACTATGTAAGATATGACTAGTGTCATATCTTAAGGTACTAAATAATTGAGCTTGGACTTAATTCAGAATGTTTAAATTTCAAAATCGTATTGTTATTTTTATATTTTTCTGAAGTAATATATATAAATTTAGTATTTATAAATTTAACCTCCCTTAAATCAAGTTTAGGTCTTCATAAACCAACAATATGTTGAATTGTAGCAAATATAAAAGTAATAATAAGATAATCTGATTGATTTATAAAACCAATGAAGATGTTAAGTCATAATATTTTAAATCCTATAACAACATTTTTCCATATGGATGTTTAATGCTTGACTTAATCCAGATGTCTCTTCATTGTTTTTAATCTTCACATAAACTCTGAATACTGTGTATCTAAGATAAATAATAACATTAATTATATAAAATGATCTCATTTTAGTATTTAATAAATACTTGCACATAAAACAGATTAAAGACCATCATATCACTGAAATAATACAGAACTTGATACATGTCTATATTATTTGTTCAATAGTAAAAATTACAAATAACTCACTCCCAATTTTAAACATGCAACCTATCCACTGAACAGAACGCAGTCTATTTACCTATCCAATTTTTTTAAGTTAGTAATGATATAGTAAAAATAACTGGAGCTCTTATAATTTGTAACCAGTAGCTCACATTGATTAACAATAGAAAAAAAAAAGAAAATGCTAAGATGCAGTTGTATGTGGTTATCAGTTTGATTCCCCAGAACAACTTATCTAATTAATTACATGGAAAGTTATTAATTATCTTCAAATAAAACAATCATCTACATTGTGTGCTATTATGTCAGTTGATTCATATACCTATATATTTAGGAGAGAAAAAGTAAAGCTTCCAGTGTCATATCAATTACTCAACAAGTGTATATAAGTAAAATATACCTCAGAAATATTGTTAAAACTCTGCACAGTTTAATTTTCTAGACACCTACATTTTAATTTTTTTTTTACTTAATTCTAAGAAATACAGAGTTTATATTTAAGATTTTCATTTTTAAACTCTTTTTGGCCATTTAGAGATTAAATGTCGCAAATCTTCTTCAGATGGTATTATTGCTTTTATAGTATAGGTGCCCCAAGATAGCTGCTTGGGGTGCCTGGGTGGCACAGCTAGTTAAGTGGCCAACTTTTGGTTTCAGCTCAGGTCATGATCTCAGAGTTATGATCTTGTGCTCATGAGATCAGCTCCAGGTGGAGCCCTGCATTGGGCTCTGAGCTCAGAGTAGAGTCTGCTTGAGTTTCTCTCTCTCTCTCTCCCCTTTTCCCTCTGCCCTTCCCTGCTCTCTTGTGGTGTCTCTCTCAAATAAATAAATAAATGTTAAAAAAAAATAACAATATTAGAAAAGTACCATTATTCTGTACAGGGTACTGGCACAAAAACAGACACATAGATCAATGGAACAGAATAGAGAGAGCCCAGAAATAGACCCTCAACTCTATGGTCAACTAATCTTCGACAAAGCAGGAAAGAATGTCCTATGGAAAAAGACAGTCTCTTCAACAAACGGTGTTCGGAAAATTGGACAGCCCCATGCAGAAAAATGAAATTGGACCATTTCCTTATACCACACATGAAAATAGACTCAAAATGGATGAAGGACCTCCATGTGAGAAAGGAGTCCATCCAAATCCTTGAGGAGAATGCAGGCGGCAACCTCTTCGACCTCAGCCACAGCAACTTCTTCCTAGGAACATCACCAGAGGCAAGGGAAGCAAGGGCAAAAGTGAACTATTGGGACTTCATCAAGATCAAAATCTTTTCCATAGCAAAGTAAACAGTTAACAAAACCAAAAGACAACTGACAGAATGGGAGAAGACATTTTCAAACAGCATATCAGATAAAAGGCTAGTATCCAAAATCTATAAAGCACTTATCAAATTCAACACCTAAAGAACAAATAATCCAATCAAGAAGTGGGCAGAGGACATGAACAGACATTTCTGCAAAGAAGACATCCAGATGGCCAACAGACACATGAAAAAGTGCTCCACATCACTCGGCATCAGGGAAATACAAATCAAAACCACAGTGAGATATCACCTCACACCAGTCAGAATGGCTAAAATTAACAAGTCGGGAAATGACAGATGGTGGCGAGGATGCAGAGAAAGGGGAACCCTCCTACACTGTTGGTGGGAATGCAAGCTGGTGCAACCTCTCTGGAAAACAACGTGGAGGTTCCTCAAAATGTTGAAAATAGATCTACCCTATGACCCAGGAATTGCACTACTGGGTATTTACCCTAAAGATACAAACATAGTGATCCGAAGGGGCACGTGCACCCGAATGTTTATAGCAGCAATGTCTACAATAGCCAAACTATGGAAAGAACCTAGATGTCCATCAACAGATGAATGGATAAAGAAGTTGTTGTGGTATATATATATGGCATACTATGCAGCCATCAAAAGAAATGAAATCTTGCCATTTGTGACGACGTGGATGGAACTAGAGGACATTATGCTTAGCGAAATAAGTCAAGCAGAGAAAGACAACTATCATATGATCTCCCTGATATGAGGAAGTAGAGATGCAACATGGGGGGTTAAGAGGGTAGGAGAAGAATAAATGAAACATGGGATTGGGAGGGAGGCAAACCATAAGTGGCTCTTAATCTCACAAAACAAACAAAGGGTTGCTGGGGGGAGGGGGGTTATGGACATTGGGGAGGGTATGTGCTATGGTGAGTGCTGTGAATTGTGTAAACTTGGTGATTCACAGACCTGTACCCCTGGGGATAAATATATATGTTTATAAAAGATAAAAAATAAAATTTTAAAAAAAGGAATATAAAAAAAACATAGCACAAGGCTACTCCTTTTAAAGGAGCTAAATATTTACACAAGGTATAAAGAACATGGAAAAACCATGTGAGTCAAACTTATATTTACTCACCTACTATCCAGCTAAGAAATAATTTCCCTTAAGGTCCATAATTTATCATTACACCTAATAATAAATTACTTAAATGCACTATACTTGTCTTGCTTGATCTTTACTTAACATCAAAAGCAGATTCCTACATCTTTTGGCCCAACATTTTAATTTTATTTTAGAAAGAAAGCCATCTAGCTGTAGAAAGTAAAATATAGTGCATGCTAAGTCAAGTGTATCTGCTTTGCATTTTCCAAAGAAATTATTTTCATCATCAAATATGGGTATTATGCAAAAAGGAAGCATGATTAAAATACAGTTGCACCCGGTGGCCCAAAGAGAAGAAGCCAGTCTGTCAAAAATAAAAATAAATATTCAAAAGAGCAAAATGAAGTTAAGAAAGGATAAAAAAAATGTTGGTATTATATAAAACAAACCAATGAGAATATCAAATAGTTTGAATGCTACACTATTCATTTATAAAAAAAGAACTTAGGGGGAAAAATAGCAAAACTAGTAACAACTTTTCTCACAGTCAGAGAAAACTACTGAAATAGATTTAATATTATTCAACAGAATAGTTAAATTACTAAAACAGTGCCTTATTTAATCTTTTTAAACTATTATCACTGCATTGACACCTGGAGTCATATAGCCTTATTAGAAAGCCAAGATTGAAAGTATAGTTGACCCTTGAACAGTATAGGTTTGAACTATGCAGGTCCACTTATTCACAGATTTTTTACAGTACAATACTGTAAATGTATTTTCAATTCCTTAGGATTTTCTTAATAATGTTGTTACTCTAGCTTACTTTATGTAAGACTATGGTATATAATACAGGTAACATGAAATATGTGTTAAACAACTTTGTATTTTGGTAAGCCTTCCA
Organism: Mustela nigripes; assembly: GCF_022355385.1. Classification (NCBI taxonomy): domain Eukaryota; kingdom Metazoa; phylum Chordata; class Mammalia; order Carnivora; family Mustelidae; genus Mustela; species Mustela nigripes. The sequence continues at coordinate 58,998,527 of NC_081571.1, forward strand.
GGTAACTGTAGGCTATTAGTAGGAAAGTTTTTGGAGAGTAAAAAGTTACACGAGGATTTTTCACTATGTGCAATATCAGTGTCCCTAACCATTTCAATGGATCAGTAACCAAGTTCCCTTTAATCTCTTTTCACTCAATCAAAATTTTCATAAATATTTCTTGAACACCTGCTGTTTTCCAAGCCTTGCTGAAGTTGCTGGTGACAGAAGAGTCAATAAAATTGATGATATATCTACTCTCATGAGACTCACTATTTAATGGAGACAAAAAAGACAATATACTTTAGGAAGCAGAACAAGAAATAAATGTTTTGTCCATTTAGGGATAAATCCTCTGAAAAAATAATAGACAAAAATGAATACATAGAAAATGGAATTCCTTGTTTTATAAGGAATTATTATTTTATTAGTAATAATCACTCTGATGAAGTAAAATTTGAGTAGAGAATGAAGGTTATGTAAAAGGAAATCATGTCCATATTTGGGTGTTACAGGTTGAAGTTTGTCCCCAACAACTTATGTTGAAATTCTAACTCTCTGATAACTGGATTTGATTTTATTTGGAAACAAAATCTTTGGACATGTGATCAAATGAAGATGATGTCTTTAGGATGAGCCCTGGTGCAATATGGCCAGTGTTCTTAGAACAGAAGACAGTGGCACAACAGCAAGAATGCCATGTGACAGTAGAGGCAGAGACTGACGTGCTGCATCTGCACACCAGGGAACCCCAAGAGTTGCTGACAAACTGCTAGAATCTAGAAAAGACAAGGAAGTGGGCTCCCCTAGAGTTTCAGAGAGAGCCTGGACCTGCCAATACCACAATTTTGGACTTCTAGATTCCAGACTGTGAGACAGTAAATTGCTGTTGTGTTAAACCACCCAGTGTGTGGTACTTTGTTATGGCTACCCTAGGAAGGAAACTAACATGATGAGAGAAGATAATTAAAGGTTATAGAAACAGCAAGTGCAAGAAGCAACTTATAAATATTCTAGCAGAAAGAAAAGTACAGCTAAGGTGGTATAGGATACAGAGAGGGCTCATGAATTAAAACCACTAATTCAGTCAATTTCATTAATAATCAAAAAGTTACTTTGTAATTAAAAATAATCAAGATTAGGGGTGCCTGGGTGACTCGGTGGATTGAGCCTCTGCCTTTGGCTCAGATCATGGTCTCAGGGTCCTGGGATCGAGCCCCACATCAGGCTCTGCTCAGCAGGAAGCCTGCTTCCCCATCTCTCTGCTAGCCTCTCTGCCTATTTGTGATCTCTCTCTCTCTGTGTCAAATAAATAAATAAAATCTTCAAAAAAAAATCTAGATTAGGAAAATATAACACAGTACTAAAAAATAAAGCCTAAACTTGTCTATAAATTTGAGTGTTTTTATTAAGTGTGATAATGAAAGAACACTAGAAAATTCAAGAAAACTATAAAGAAGGAAAATATTGAATCTGCAAATAAAAGACAATATGTTGCAGTAGAATTAAATTAACAAACAAAAATAATAGATATGACAAAATAAATATATTTTATTAAAGAAAATTACAAAATTTAAAAAAATCACATACTATCTACTTACTGATAGTGCGTTTTCCTTTGTGTCCTAGGCATATAACAAATCTAAATTGGTCCAAAGATAAATAGGCAAATGACCTAAACAAGGCAAAAGAAAAACAATCATTAAGATTTTTCATGTAGGGATGCTTGGGTGGCTCAGTCGGTTAAGCATCTGCCTTCAGCTCAGGTCATGATCCCAGGGTCCTGGGATGGAGTCCCACATCGGGCTCCTTGCTCAGTGGGGAGTCTGCTTCTATCTTTGCCTCTGCTGCCCACCCCCCCGACCCCGCTTGTAGTCTCAAGCTATCTTTCTCTCTCTCTGGCAAATAAATAAATAAAATATTATTATTATTATTTTGTAATCTAAACCACAGGATGCTTATAAGTGTGCCTAAGTAAGGGAATTTTATTACATATGCCATTAGGAGCAGTGACTCTGATGGGTTAATAGGAATCATAAGGGCATATTAATATTGAAAATTTATAGGCTATAAAGCACTTTATATCTATCTTGCTATGTGCCCCTTAGAATAGAACTCCACTAACAGCTTAAAATTGTTTTTTCAACTTTTTTGCAATTTTTTTCCCCAGTAAGTATTTATTTTGCCAGTGTCCTATTACTGTTTTTGTAATGGACACATAAAGTATGAAAAACATAAAAATTTAGGGAAATAATCAATGGGAATGATTTTATTCAAAATAAATTACAGCAGCCATTAAAGGAATTAATTTTGCCTGTCTCTATCCAGATTTTGGGAAGACTGTCTTGTGAACACATTCTGTTAGATTTCACACACACACACACACACACACACACACAAAATAATTGATTAGATGCTTATTTTTTTTCTTGTAAGAGGTATTCTTTTTCTTTGCTTTTCTTCTTTTGTTTTTCTTTTCTACATGTTTATGCAGAAACCAAAAGCCTTTTTCTTTTTTATTTTATCTAACTGCCTCTCTGTAATGATAATAAATAGAACCCCCAAAGAATAGCCTGCTCTCAAGAAAAAGGATGATGAATTAAGTGGTGTGATAAAATTCAGAATATAGTTACTCATATAGCAGGGCTTTGCCTGGAAAGGACATGAAAGATCTCAAGGGGTGATAAAAATTTTCAGTGTCTTGATTTGGATGCCATTTACACAGAGTGTGCCTATGTTCCTGTGTACTCAAGATTTATGTACTTTTTATAAAATATACCTCATAAAAATATTTTTAAATAAATATAGAAATAGTTTTATTTCTTAATTATTAGTTATTCCATGTGTGTGTTTTCAAAATTGAATCACTACTATGCTGAATCAAGCAGAAGCAGCCTCACAAAGTCATGATTAGTAGAATAGCAACTTTGTGTGAAGGAAAAGGCATTCATTGCCCTTTATTGAGCAACCCTAAATCAGAAGTACAAAACTTGTAGAGCAAAACATGGGTTGTTTTCTCCTCCTGTTACCTGCTAGGGCAAGACACAAATTGCTCAATGCGTGCAGCTGCCCTGATCAATAGTCTAAAGATTGGGAGGAGAGGAGGACAACATAAAATCTAACTTTAAGAATTTACCCGACAAGATAGCAAACTAATACATGCTACCCCCAGTATGCAGAGCCCTTCTCTTTTAAATACATCAGTAATATAAAATATTTTCATATTAAATTTGTTATAAATTACTATTCTTTTTTTTTTTTAAGATTTTATTTATTTATTTGAGAGAAAGAGAGCAAGCAAGAGAGCAATGGCAGGGTGGGGGGAGGGAGAAGGAGAAATACACTTCCCTGCTGAGTGGGGAGCCCAAGCAGGGGCTGAATCCAGGACCCTGGGATCATGACCTAAACCAAAGGCAGATACTTAACCAACTGAGCCACCCAGGCACCCCATAAATTATTATTCTTATGGTGAAAGGAATTTTGAGGCTGTTTGGATATTCAAAAGAGGGAAATACTGATTGTATTCAAGGTAAGTGAAGATGTCTCCATGTGCCACATATACCACAGCTAGGCTTTTTACCATTTTTATGCTTCCATTTTTATGCTTCCTAGCTGCTTCCATATACCACAGCAAGGCTTTTTACCATTTTTATCTCTGTATTTAAACCTAGTACGTGTGTCCTGGACAATTGTCTGTGTTTTCATTTAAAATACATTTGAATAGGGCATATTTTCACATGACTAAAAAAATAATCTATGAATGTGAATGCCCCCTTCCCTGATGATATTTTTTTGTACTTTTGCAGTGTTAATGTTTGTGGAAGCGTAGAAATAAATCCTTACCTTCCTTTGTTTAAAAGTTTTTATTTAAACTCTTGTTAGTTGACATACAGTATAATAATAGTTTCAGGTGTACAATTTAGTCATTGAACATTTCCACACAACACCCAATGGTCATCACAAGTCCTTAATCCCCATCACTTCTTTTTAATAAAGGAAGTATGACATTTGATACCCTGTTTCTCACATGATTGTTTGGTTAACAATATATCTAGGAGAAGATTCAGTATCTTCCATAGTGTGCCCCTTCCTTCCGTGGTGCATATTATTACATTTGTGGATATACCATGATTTATTTAACCAGTTATCTATGACTGCATATTTGAGTTGCTGAGAATACTTTGCTGTTTCAAACAAAGCTAAATGAATAAACTATTAAATATACCATCTCACATGTGTAATAATTTCCATAAGATAAATCTGCAGACATAAAATTTCTGGATGAAGCTGTATATACACTTATAATTTTGATATATACTGCCAGGTTCCCCTCAGGAAAGTTTGTGCCAATGTACACTCTCAGCAGTAATATATGAGATACACTGTTTCACAAAAAAAAGGTGTTACCATCATTGGTCAGGTGGATGGTTAGAATACTGTATGACAGAGTAGTTTGCTTTATTTTTTATTGAGGTAGAATTTACACATAGTAACAAGCATAAATCTTAAATGTACAACTTAATAGAGTTTTTAGATATGTATGAATTTTCACATATGTTCACCATATGAACACCACCCTTGTCAAGATATAAAGCAGTCCCAGCGTCCTGGAAGGCTCCTCGGTGCTGCTCTCTAGTAGTACAACTTTAAGGACAACCAGTATTCTGTCTTCTACCATCAAATATTAGTTTTTCTCATTTTGCAGTTAATATAAGTGGACTATAATAACATTAGTGTTGTGGTATATCTGGCTTTTTCCCTCAATATTATGTCTGTGATATTTACTCATGGTATTGTGTACACAAACTTTTCATTCACTTTCAATGTTACAGTATCCCATTGCATGAATATGTCACAATTCATCTGTTTAATGAATAATTAGTTCTCGAAGCAGTTCTATTCTTTGCTATTAAAAAAATAATCTCCTAGATGTGCTTTATGTGCAGCCAACAATATTTAATATATTGACTTTCATAATCGTTACATTGAAAACATTTGTTTACTCATATTTGATTTCTTCTTACCCATAGGTTATACAGATTTATGTAGCTCAGTTTCTAAACATTTGAAGATTTTCCAGTTAGCCTTTTAATGCTGCATTCTAGTTTGACTGCACATATTAAGAGAATATACACACAAGTAATTTAAAGTTTTAGTATTGATTGCTACAGGTTTTATATTTGAAAATGTTAATTTCAACATGCATTTGAAAAGATATTTTGCAGATGTTGGATATGGTGTTTCACATAACTTAAATAAATCAACACTTAACCCTGTTATTTAAATTTCTATGTTTTTAATGATTTGTTTGCTTATCAGTTTTGAAGAGAGATCTGTTAAAGTACTTATTGTGGAATTTTCTTCTTCAGCATTATTCTGTCAAATCTTTGTTTTGGGAAAAATACTCTCATTAAGTGTATAAAATTTAGGATTAGTACATCTTCTTCTACAAGTAATATTTTGAATCATAATAATGTATCTCTTTACCACCTGTATTTTTTTTTGTTTTAAATTTTATCTAATATTTAGATGGCCATCTTTGCTTCCTTTCAGTTAACATTTGCATCATAATTTTTCTGTATATTTATTTTCAATTCTTCTGTACCCTAATGTATGTGGGTATGTTTTATAAATAGTATGAATGTTTATAAGTCATAGTAAATGTGGTGTACTTTCTCTTTAATCTAGCCTGAAAATTTATTCACTTTATGAAGTTTAGAAAATTTGCATTTACTATATTTGCTGGTAGTTTCATATTTAAATTTATTATCTTGCTGTTTGTTTTCTATTTTTCCAGAGTGATCTTTGTTATTTTATTCTTCCTTATTTTCCTCATGGTAACAATACTTACTTTTCTTATTATATTTTAATTCTGTTTTTTTTCTGTGCATATTGAATATAACTATTTTAATGTGTACCCTGGAATATTTTATTTATTTGATTACAAATGAGCTTAACAATATTTTCATAGGTTTAAGATATTTACCCTTTTTTGTGTATGTGAGCTGTCTGTTCATATCCTTCAGCCATTTTATTCACTTGTAGATTTTTTATTTTTTAATTTTGTGAAAGATCTTTATCAGGGGTTAAAACCTTTTGCCATGATATGTCTTCAGAGAAAGACTTCTTTCCTTGCAGTTTTGCGACTGGATTTTTAAACTTAATTTTGTAAATAGAGTAGTATAAATTTACATTTAGTTGTGAGAAATAATACAGAAAACTGTCATATCATTTATCCTTTAGCCCGTTTCCCTAATGGTAACATCTTGCAAAACGAAATGCAATATCACAACCAGAATATTTGAAACAGTCCTTGTACTTTATTTAGATTTCCTTAATTTAACATGTACTCGTGTGTGTGTGTGTGTGTGTCTTTAGTTTTATTCAACTATATTACATTTCTAGATTCAGGTGTCTACTACCACAGTCAGGATATTGAAAAATTCTATCATTGCAAAGTTCCTCCTGTAATGCTTGTATACAAAATAACCTCACCTCCATCATCTATCTGTAATCTCTTGGCTTTTTTTTTTTTCTTTTTTAACTCATCACAATTATCTTGTGATTATTCTGTTTTTTAAATTATCAAATGCATTTTCATTCTTCTTCCTTCCTTTCTTTTAAAGGGCTAAATAGTATTTTGTAGTACGTATGGATTTCCCATAGTTTATTTAGCCTTTCAACCACTAAAAGACAATTGGCTTGTTTCCAGTTTTTGCTACCTCAAATAAAACTGCTATGAGCATTCATGGACAGGTTTTGTGTAAAAAAATTTTATATCTCTGGGATAAACAAGTGTGCAATCATTGAGTCATGTGATAACTTCATCTTTATTTTTATAGGAAATTTTGAAATTGTTTTCTGTAGTAGAAATACATTTTTTATTCTCACCAGCAGTATATGAGTGATCTGTTTTCTCCTCCTTCTTAATTGCATTTAGTGCTGTCATTATTTAGTACTGTCACCGAAGGGAATCAAGGCAAAAGGTACTTATGTGGTACTTAGGAAATTTTTGGAGTCTATAAGACGAAAAGCAAACCATCATATAATGATTAGTCTAGTTGATAAAGTCTTTTATAGGTATATGTTAACAATTTTGGAACAGCTATATGTATTTTTTTTTATTAAACAACTAAATAAGTGAAAAGTGCATAGATCAGCCAGGATTCTCACTGTTGACATTGGATGGGTTAGAGTTAAGCAAGGAAGGTAGGCTAAGATGATCTATTTGGTAATGGATTAGGGTAGATGACATCAGCATGAACTTATGTTTAGCTTCATATGGATACAGATGACTATATAAAAATATTTATAAATTGTATACATATGCAGTACATACTGCATATAGTATACACATATATTTTCTTATCCTTCAGCTGAAAAAGATAGAGAAGCAATGCTGTCCCAAGAGCAACAAGCACAACTAACAGTAAGAAGCTGGTTTCTAATACCATTGCGCAGTAAAGAATATCAAGGCTCCTTAGAGAAATGGCATGTTCTCTTTAGAGAAATGGCTTGTGGGATATATATAGGATGAACCTGGCACATATTATGCCAGAAAGAAAGGCAGTACTCAAAGAAAATTTAAAGGATGAGTGTGTGTCAAAGAGACATAGAAGCCATGAATGACATTCCAGTGACCAAAGCTAGAAATAATTTAAGCAACAAAGTATAGTACAGCTTCACCAGATTATCAAAAATTAACAATGACACCGAAGCTCCATTTTTGTGTGTGCAGAGAAAGGCACTCTTGAAAGAGTATTTGAATAGAGCAATAGTAACACATTTCAGCACAAGAGGAAATGACATTTTGGGGGTATAATATCCTTCCAAATTCCACGTGATAAAATTGACTTGATGGCTTTGTACAGTGTACCACTAATATAATTACCACATTGCTCATAAATATACAATGCCAGCAAAATCATACCAGAGAAAAAGACCTATTACAACTTTCTACTTCATCTACCCTAACCTATAGGAGCAGCGATTGTATTAGTGTTATGGCAGGAAGGCTTTTGAAGTATCTTTAAAACTGGAAAAATCCACATTTAGTAGATATATCTAGAGAGTCTTGAAATAATACATTTTATATACTAGGTAACTTTATATATTTTAGAGGAAGCTATTTTTTTTTTAATTAGGTAGGCTCCACACCCAACATGTGGCTTGAAATCCTGAAATCAAGGGTCACATGCTCTACCCCCTGAGCCAGCTAGGTACCCCTAGAGGAAGCTTATTCTTTTTTTTTTTTTTTTTTTAAAGATTTTATTTATTTATTTGACAGAGAGAAATCACAAGTAGGCAGAGAGCCAGGCAGAGAGAGAGAGAGAGGAGGAAGCAGGCTCCCTGCCGAGCAGAGAGCCCGATGCGGGACTCGATCCCAGGACCCTGAGATCATGACCTGAGCCGAAGGCAGCGGCTTAACCACTGAGCCACCCAGGCGCCCCGAGGAAGCTTATTCTTGAAAGAAAGAAATTATTAAGCATAGGCAGAAGAAACTTAGGTTTAAAAGACCATGAGAATCCTGATAGCAGTTTCAAGGAAAAGTAAATTGGAGAAAGCACTTCAGTTTACTTTAAAGACCATATAGAAATTGTCTTAGTTCCAATACAGACATTATGAGGTCCTTCCAGAGAAATTGAAAGCCTAATAGAAAATATCCACTCCAAGTCAAATAGCTCTTTATCATCTGCTAGTAGCTTAAGAAAGACAATGTGTTTTAATCAATCAAATACTTCGTACCTCCATTTACTTCGTAAATCCATACAAGTACATCAAACCAATACAATCAAAATTCAGACTACTCTAGAAAATTATATCAATAGGCTCTACAGATTGGGTTCTCAGTCTTTAACTCACTGTCCAACCAAGGAGTCCTAGGATTTAAAAAAAAAAAATCCTCCTTATATGTTACTGGACAACTAATAATGTGTACCCTAACTTTGTTTACTTCTATTTCCATTTTTTTCTTTTATAATAAAGCATAGCATTCATGAATATACAAATAAGCAGAATAATCCCTCTTGAAACATGTAGTTTAACTAGTCTGAGTAAATTGAGCAGGGTAATTTTCATGTAATGCACATACAACAATAAATGGATAACTTCCTTTCAGTTGATAATCACTCTTTGTGGAAAAAAACATGCAAACCAAAGTGAATGTCATAGAAGTCTAAAAACAACAAAAATTCCAAAAAATAGTTCATTCATGAAGTAGTTCAGTTTAGGCAAATTATGTCTTGCAGAATACTTATAACGTTTCACTCTTGGTGTGATAATATGATGCTAAGGCACTGCATTGGCTTCTTTGACTCAGGTGTCCCTCAAGCCTAATTCCATTATTAGACTGATAACTGTCTCTCCTATAGTAATATAGCAATAATGCTTTTTCTTACAGACCACCTAGCCATGAGACCTGAGATCTTTGTCCTATTACATGTTGAGATACAAAAAAGGAAAAAGAAAAGAGATCATGTTAAGAGGCAAAAGAGATAAGTTAGACCTATTTTAATTAACACATTTAGCGAAGAATCCTCAGGAAATTTGGTAGAGGATCATGTAGATATCTGTGATAGCATTTCTACCAGAAACCAGCAAGTGCAAAGGCTTTGACCATGGGTATTGTTTTGAAAAGTATCAAGTAGGTCACTGAATATGAAATGAATGAACAAGAGGGAAAGTGGTAGAAGATGACCCTATATCATATAACTAGTAATTTGGATTTTACTCTGGCTTCAAACGGAAGACATTGGAGCTTTTTGAACAGAAGAATAAATAATATCATGTGTTTAAAAAAGAAGCTATTTTGGATGCATTCTGAGAAAAGTTTCTTCTCTCTGTCTCTGCCCCACATCTGTATGTGTGTGTGTGTGCATATAAATAAATCCATATATATGTATTATATATAAACTGATATATAATATTTTATGTACATAAAACATATATATAACACATATATAATTTTTAAAATATATAATACTTGGCATCCTGTGTTTTTAAGATAAATATTCTGAATGTCTGGCAATCCAAGTGTTTAGAATAAACACTAATTACACCAACTAAATGAATTAAATAAATAAATGAAAGAATGAACAAATAAGTGAATGAATGAACAAATAGATTAGTGAATGATTTGGATAGTATGTTTATATAATATAAGTAATTTATGGTACAGATGAGCACAAGATACATTATGTTTTGGATTAGTCAAGTAATGCTAGGCAATTAGTTTGGAGGAATAATTTGCCTAATTTACATATATTTGCACTTGGAGTTTAGGAGAGTCTAAGTATTAGCACAAAAAACAATTAGCATGCTGAATTTGTTTTCAGAGTCATTATTTACTGCAGAACACAAATTAAGTCACATTTTAAACCAAGAATTTCTATCATGTGCTTAATAAGAAATTCTTATTAATTTATGCTCATAAATTCTCAATTTATGAGTTCTTAGTTTAATATATCTGGATGAACTAATACACTACATTTGAAAACTTTTCTATGTCCTGTATCTGATCTGTCCTTGGTCTTCAACCACTTCTATATATTGTACTACTTATTTTTTGTGAGCTCTCCATTTGGTAATATATGATACAATAACTCAACCTTCTAATTTTGTTCCTTCTATAAGAAAAAAAAAGATTAAATTACATACCTACAATTACAAATATAGACATTTTCAATACACAGTTCTCTTAAATCTATCACCAAATACATGAACAACCACCCTTTTTTAATCAACTACTTGATTATAAATACACTTATTATGTCACTTTACATTTAAATACATTGCTTTGCTTATATATATGTCATTACCCACCGTACTGTAAACCCATACAATAAATGCTGATATTTTTCTTGCCTTTATATTTTGTGTATCTGCAAATTGTAGTAAATAAGTAGTGAAGTAAATTTTAATATTTTTATCGTTGTCATTCAAATTCCATAAATATTCACTTTTTTCAAGTTTATATAGCACAGTGAATTTCATTATATTTATACAGTTCTGAAAGTACCATCACAATCTAATTTTAGAACATTTCTGTAATTTTAAAAAGAAAACTTGTGACAATTTATAGTCATTACCCATCTCCACTCCCTAGGAATATAAAAACATTATTTTCTCTTACTATAGAACTGGCTTTTTTTGGATATTTCATATGGATGAAATTTTTCAATATATACTTTCTGTGCATTGTGCTTTTCTTGCTAAACAACATAATTTTGAGATTCATGAATGTTCTCATATATATCAGTTCTTCATTCCTTCCTATTGCCAAATAATATCCCACTGTATGGATGTACCACATTTTGTTTATCTCCTATTGATGAGCCTTTAGGTTGTTTCCACTTTGGTCGATTATGAATAATGCTGCTGTGAACATTATTGCATAAATTTTTGTGTGGACATATGTATAATTTTTCCTGGATAGATATGTAGTAGTATACTCTTTTGGTCATATGGCAATCTATTTTTAGCTAAATAAGAACTTGTCTAGTTTTTTTTAAAATAACTGCATGGACAATATATGAGGGTTCCTATTTTATGCATCATTACTAGTTATTGTTGATCTGTTCATTATAAAAACCCTCAACAAAGTAGAATAGAAGGAATCTTTTTCGAACGTATGATGAGCCTCTATGAAGAATCTGCCAGTGCCATCATATCTAAAGATGAAAGACTGAATTATTTTCCCCTAATCTCAAAAACATAACAAGGATATACTCTCATTATTTCTATTAATCTTTTTGCTAGAGATTCCACGTAGTAGTGCAATAAGTAAAAAAAAAAAAAGAGGGGGGGATTAAGGCATTCAAATTGTAAAGGAAGAAGTGAAAGTTTTTGTAGTCAGATGACATTATCATTTTTGCAGAATGTCCTAAGGAACATTCAAAAAGTTAAAGCAACCAAATAGTGAGTTCAGCAAGTTTATAGCAAGTATATATATTCAACATACAAAAATAAATTTAATTTTTATAAACTTTCACTGAAGAGTCAGATTTTATAATTTAGAAAATCACCAGATAGCATCAAAATTATGAAGGAGAAATCTGTTGAAAGATATGGAAGAATTCTATTCTGAACATTATAAAACGTTGATGAGAAACATTAAAATACACAAATTAGATACACTGTGATCATGATCAAAGATTCTATGTTGTTAATATATCAGTTCTCCTCAAATTAATCTATAGCTTTAAAGCCATCTAATAAAAATTCCACTGTTTTTTTCCTCCTTTTTTTTGGTAGAAGTTAACAAATTTTAAAATGTATATAAAATTTATGAAATAGAAGACAGCCACAACAAATATGAAAAAGAAGATCCATGTTAGAAAACTGACTATGATATTCAGACCAATTTTAAAGCTTCAGTAATCAAGATGATGAGATATTGGCATACAGACAGAATAATAGGTCAATGAAATTGCAAAAAGAGAACCTCAAATAGAGGCATACATATATGCTAAAATGATTTTTGAGAAAGTACAAAAACAATGCAGTGGAGGAAGAGTAGTCTTTTGTACAAATACGAGTAGAAAGATTGGATCTCTACCTGCAAAAAACCAACCAAACAAACAAACAAAAAATTCTACATATATACCTCTATCCATTCATTACAACATACATAAGTATTTCCTCAAATGTAGCAGAGATCTCACTATAAAGTTGTAAGCTATAAAACTTTTAGAAGAAAGCATAGGACATAATTTTTGTGACATTGAGTTAAACAAATTTCTTAGGTAGGAAACAAAAAAGTACAATTCGTGTGAAGGTAATTGATAATTAGACTTCGTCAAATTAAAAACTGCTGTCTTTTTTTTTTTTTTTTTAAGATTTTATTTATTTATTTATTTCATAGAGAGAGAGAGCACAAGCAGAGGGAGCAGCAGCAGGCAGAGGAAGGGGGAGAAGCAGGCCCCCCATGGAGCAAGGAGCTCAATGCTAGGCTAGATCCCAGGAAGTCAGGATCATGATCTGAGCCTGACCCCAAGGCAAATGCTTAACCAAGTGAGCCAGATACACGCCCAAAACTGCTTCTCTTTGGCATGAAAACCAAAAGAATGTTCTCACTGACAGGTACTGCCATATATTATACTCATTGAAAGCTTATAATATTTATGATTTCTGAAACTTACCGTAAATGATATTTCTGTTTCATCTTTGCATTAACAACTCAATTTATTGGTCATGAGGAGAAAATAGTTTCTTGGAATGCTTATAATTATTTTTTCTTAACATCAGCATGTGCTATAATTTAATTTCTACTTAAAATATACTAATAGAGAGAGAGGAAATAATACACATTCTTTTCTCAAGCAGAAAAGTATGGTAATCACAACAGTATCTAATGTTTTGTAGATGTTAGACTAACTTCTTTTGTCTGTATTTCATTAAGAAACTGTTTTTTTATTTGACAATCCAATTTCTGTAAATTGGATTATTATCCAATTATCTGTAAATTATCCCATCCCAAATCAAGTAATAATAGATAAATCAAGCTACTATATAGATTTTAATCTAATATTGGATAGTTTGTATAAAAATTATATCAAAGAGAGTTTAGTATATTATTATACTACTTTTGCTTAATTGGTCTGCCCAATAGAGCAATTAAGCAAAAAGGAGTAAAATAATAACTACTGAAGTCATAGTAGTCATTATTGTCAATATGTAATTACATGAATAAAGCTCAAACTTCCAACTGTTTTATGAAAATGTGAAATTGCATTTCTTTAAGTTATCACATGCTATCTATTGTCAACTATGTCTCAAGTTTGTGTGCTGTGCATCAAAATTACTCCATATTTGAGTATCAGCTTTAACACTTGGGTTAAATGCAGCATGATATGAATATGCTCTTGTGTTTTTGAGGTAGAAATTGACTATGCTGACCTTATCCTATTTTAAAAAATCAACACATATATTGCAGCCTACACCATCATCAAGTAACATTTAAAGGCTTTAAATAACATGTTTTTGAAGAATGAATTCCAGTACAAGAACCTGAGTAATTGAATCTGAATCGACTGGTTGTATTGGTTGGGGGGAAAAATAGAGTTTATTATGACAACTCAATTCAAAATTGTCTAGTTAAGTGTAAAGTGAGAATCTCTATTATAGAATTTGTCTTCAGGGATTATTTTTTAGGCTAAGACTTGATAGATGTTTTTGATTAATTTGTTAATTTATTATTCTTCAATTTAATAAAATGATATATTAATGGATATTAGCAATTTTATTTTAAAACCCAAACTTCAAATAAATGAATAAAGGAATAATTTCCACTCATCTTTTCTGTACCTTTTTCTATTTTTTCTCCATCAAAACTAAGCAATATTTCAACTGAATTACCAAGCAGTGTTGTGATAAAAGACTGAAAGCCTTGGGATTGAGAGTAAAATAATTCAGTTTCTTTTAAAGCAGGAATACATCAGAGCCATCAAATATTTTAAAAAATGCAATGATCTATCATGTACAATTAGCCTAATTCCATGTGACCATGAACATTATTTTCTCACTTCTCTGAATAGGTCATTATTTTGAATTTAATAATTCTAAAATTCCCAAGAATACCATAGAAATTGATTTTCCCCCCTTACAATCCTTTTTGAAAGAAAACGATTCATGTATAATGAGACTTGTACTCCTGTCTGATTCAATTTGACTTTAAGAGGAATTCATTATTCAGTGTATGTAGTAGGTTCTATTTAATATAGCAATTCTTCAATTATAAAAGGAAACTTAAGCAAGTCTTGTCTTCTCAACTCTCTAAAGTCTTTGGAAATTTTTACTTGCTAAGTGTGTAATTTTTTTCCTTATACAACAGCCCCTATTATTTCTGTTCACCAGTAACTGGATTTTAGTGGCTGCTTTGATTCTAAAATGTCATGAAAATAATACTTAGTTATGTTAGCTGAAAAACAAAGCGACACTTTAGTACAAAATGAACTACATAAAATCATAATTGGTCTTGCATTTATTGCTATAAGGTTATAGCAGAATAGCATGATGGAGTTATTCTGTAAAACACATCGTTTTATTTCAAACTCCATTTAGTCATGCATCTAATACTTGAGCTTCTTAAAAGATGCAATTTATTTTACTATATGTGATTTTATTAGTACAATCATTTTAGAAAACAAAAGTAATGCTAACCTATGTTCCGTAATATTAAGTTACCCACATTATAATATAACCATAATATTAATTTACCCACATTTTTACTTATTCCACTACATTTTGTCAGAATTCTATAGGAAAAAAAAAAAGTATGACTTTAATTTCTTTGTATATTTTTCAGTGCAACGTTCAAATATTTAAAACAATATGATGGCAAGTAGCAGAACATTTTCTTTTTTTCTTCACTTAATGCTTTTAGGATTCTTTAAGTTTAACTTAATGTATTTATTCAGATGAATACAGAGCTGACTTAACAGTACCATTTCTCTTTACTATCCTAGAGGGCATCTGTTTAAAACCTAATGCTTCATTGTTGAATGAATGGCTATTTGGGCACAATTTTAATCACATTCTCTTAGTATCTGGTGTTAATCTTATATTTATCTATCCATCATCATCTACCTGTCATTTCTATTTCTAGCCTTTTTTTTTTTTTGAGTGTTAACTAGATTAGATCACAATAAATGGTTAATGATGTATATGGGTTATGTTCAATAAAAATTCCACTTAATAAACCATTTTATCCATTCAATTACTAATTTCTAAAATCCCCCATATATACTGAAAGAAAAAAGAAAACTGCTGAAGATGGAAATTATTGGAAAACCCTCATTTAAAAAAATTTTTTTTATTAACTTATAATGTATTATTAGACCCAGGGGTACAGGTCTGTGAATTGCCAGGTTTACACACTTCACAGCACTCACTATAGCACATACCTTCCCCATTGTCCATAACCCAACCACCCTCTCCCTACCCGCCTAACCCCGGCAACCCACAGTTTGTTTTGTGAGATTAAGAGTCTCTTATAGTTTGTCTTCCTCCCAATCCCATTTTGTTTCATTTATTCCTTTCCTAACACCCAAACCCCCTACATTGCCCCTCAACTTTGTCATATCAGGGAGATCATATGATAATTGTCTTTTTCTGATTAACTTATTTCACTCAGCATAATACCATCTAGTATTTGTCTTCAGGGATTATTTTTTAGGCTAAGACTTGATAGATGTTTTTGATTAATTTGTTAATTTATTATTCTTCAATTTAATGAAATGATATATTAATGGATATTAATATATGACAGGATTTCATTTATTTTGATGGCTGCATAGTATTTCCATTGTATATATATACCACATCTTCTTTATCCATTCATCTGTTGATAGACATCTAGGTTCTTTCCATAGTTTGGCTATTGTGGACACTGCTGCTATAAATATTTGGATGCATGTGCCCCTTTGGATCACTACATCTGTATTTTTGGGTAAATACCCAGTAGTGCAAGAGCTGGGTCATAGGGTAGCTCTGTTTTCAACTTTTTGAAGAACATTCATGCTATTTTCCAGAGTGGTTGCACCAGCTTGTATTCCCACCAACAGCGTAGCAGGGTTCCCCCTATCTCTGCAACCTTGCCAGCATCTGTCATTTCCTGCCTTACTAATTTTAGCTATTCTGACTGGTGTGAGGTGGTATCTCATTGTGGTTTTGATTTGTATTTCCCTGATGCCAAGTGATGTGGAACACTTTTTCATGTGTCTGTTGGCCATCTGGATGTCTTCTTTGCAGAAATGTCTGTTCATGTCCTCTGCCCATTTCTTGATTGCATTATTTGTTCTTTGGGTGTTGAGTTTGGTAAGTGCTTTATAGATTTCGGATACTAGCCCTTTATCTGATGTGTTGTTTGCAAATGTCTTCTCCCATTGTGTCAGCTGTCTTTTGGTTTTGTTAACTGTTTACTTTGCAATGGAAAAGCTTTTGATCTTGATGAAGTCCCAATAGTTCACTTTTGCCCTTGCTTCCCTTGCCTCTGGTGATGTTCCTAGGAAGAAGTTGCTGTGGCTGAGGTCAAAGAGGTTGCCGCCTGCATTCTCCTCAAGGATTTGGTTGGATTCCTTTCTCACATGGAGGTCCTTCATCCATTTTGAGTCTATTTTCGAGTGTGGTATAAGGAAATGGTCCAGTTTCATTTTTCTGCATGTGGCTGTCCAGTTTTCCCAACACCATTTGTCAAAGAGATTGTCTTTTTTCCATTGGACATTCCTTCCTGCTTTGCCGAAGATTAGTTGACCATAGAGTTGAGGGTCTATTTCTGGGCTCTCTATTCTGTTCCATTGATCTATTGATCTGTTTTTATGCCAGTACCATACTGTCTTGATGATGACAGCTTTGTAATAGAGCTTGAAGTCTGGAATTGTGATGCCACCAACTTTGGCTTTCTTTTTCAACATTCCTCTGGCTATTCGAGGTCTTTCCTGGTTCCATATAAATTTTAGGATTATTTCTTCTATTTCTTTGAAAAAAATGGATGGGATTTTGATAGGGTATACATTAAATGTGTAGATTGCTTTTAGGTAGCACAGATTTATTCACAATATCTGTTCTTCCAATCCAGGAGCATGGAACATTTTTCCATTTCTTTGTGTTTTCCTTAATTTCTTTCATTACTACTTCATAATTTTCTGAGTAGAGATTCTTTGCCTCTTTGGTTAGGTTTATTTCTAGGTATCTTATGGTTTTGGGTGTAATTGTAAATGGGATTGACTCCTTAATTTCTCTTTCTTCTGTCTTGTTGTTGCTGTATAAAAATGCAACTGATTTTTGTGCATTGATTTCATATCCTGAGACTTGACTGAATTCCTGTACAAGTTCTAGCAGATTTGGAGTGAAGTCTTCGGAGTTTTCCACATATTGTATCATATCATCTGCAAAGAGTGGGAGTTTGACTTCTTTGCCAATTTGGATGCCTTTAATTTCTTTTTGTTTTCTGATTGCTGAGCCTAGGACTTCTAGTATGATGTTGAATAGCAGTGCTAATAATGAACATCCCTGCCATGTTCCTGACCCTAGCGGAAAAGCTCTCAATTTTTCTCCATTGAGAATGATATTCACTACGGTTTTTCATAGATGGCTTTATTGATATTGAGGTATGTACCCTCTATCCCTACACCTTGAAGAGTTTTGATCAAGAAAGGATGTTGTACTTTGTCAAATGTTTTTTCAGCATCTATTGAGAGTACCATATGGTTCCTGTTCTTTTTTTTTTTATTAATGTATCATATCACATTGATTTGTGGATGTTGAGCCAACTTTGCAACCCTGAAATAAATCCCATTTTGTCTTGGTGAATAATCCTTTTAATGTACTGTTGGATCCTATTGGCTAGTATTTTGGTGAGAATTTTCGCATCGACTTTCATCAAGGATATTGGTCTGTAATTCTCTTTTTTGATGTGATCCTTGTCGGGTTTTGGGATCAAGGTGATGCTGGCCTCATAAAATGAGTTTGAAAGTTTTTCTTCCATTTTTATTTTTTGGAACAGTTTCAGGAGAATAGGAGTTAATTCTTCTTTAAATGCTTGATGGAATTCCCAGGAAACCATATGGCCCTGGGCCTTTGTTTATTTGGAGATTTTTGATGACTGCTTTAATCTCCTTGCTGGTTATTGCTCTGTTCAGGTTTTCTGTTTCTTCCTGGTTCCGTTTTGGTAGTTTATATGTCTCTAGGAATGAATCCATTTCTTCCAGATTGTCAAATTTGCTGGAGTATAGTTGCTCATAATATGTTCTTAAAATTGTTTGTATTTCTTTGGTGTTGGTTGTGATCTCTTCTTTTTCACTCATGATTTTACTTATTTGGGTCCTTTCTCTTTTCTTGTTGATATGTCTGGCCGGGAGTTTATCAATCTTATTAATTCTTTCAAAGAACCAGCTCCTAGTTTCATTGATTTGTACTATTGTGTTTTTGTTGTTGTTGTTGTTTCTATTTCATTGATTTCTGCTCTGATCTTAATTATTTCTCTTCTACTGCTGGGTTTAGGCTTTCTTTGCTGTTCTTTCTCCAGCTCCCTTACGTGTAGGGTTAGGTTGTGTACTTGAGACCTTTTTTGTTTCTTGAGAAAGGCTTGTATTGCTAAATACATTCCTCTCAGCAACTCCTTTGCTGTGTCCCACAGATTTTGAAGAGTTGTGCTTTCATTTTCGTTTGTTTCCATGAATTTTTAAAATTCTTCCTTAATTTCCTGGTTGACCCATTTATTCTTTAGTAGGATGCTCTTTAGCCTCATGTACTTGAATTCTTTCTGACTTTCCTCTTGTGGTTGAGTTCTAGTTTCAGAGCATTGTGGTCTGAAAATATGCAGGGAATGATCCCAATCTTTTAGTACCATTGAGACCTGCTTTGTACCTAGCATGTGATCTGTTATGGAGACTGTTCCATGTACACTAGAGAAGAATGTGTTTTCTGCTGCTTTGGGATGGAATATTCTGAATATATCTGTGATGTCCATCTGGTCCAATGTGTCATTTAAGGCCTTTCTTTCCTTGTAGATCTTTAGCTTGGATGATCTGTCCATTTCAGTGAGGGGAGTGTTAAAGTCCCCTACTATTGTTGTATTATTGTCGATGTGTTTCTTTGATTTTGTTATTGATTGGTTTATATAGTTGGCTGCTCCCATGTTAGGGGCATAGATATTTTAAATGGTTATGTCTTCTTGTTGGACAGACCCTTTAATTATGATATAGTGTCCTTCCTCTTCTCTTATTATAGTCTTTGGCTTAAAATGTAATTGTTCTGACATAAGGATTGCCACCCCAGCTTGCTTTTGATGTCCATTACCATGGTAAATTGTTTTCCACCCCCTCACTTTAAATCTGGAGGGGTCTTTGGGTCTAAAATGAGTTTCTTGTAGACAACATATTGATGGGTTTTGGATTTTTATCCATTCTGATACCCTGTGTCTTTTGATTGAGGCATTTAGCCCACTTATATTCAGGGTAATTATTGAGACATATGATTTCAGTGCCATTGTATTGCCTGTAAGGTGACATTACTGTATATTGTCTCTGTTCCTTTCTGGTCTACTACTTTTAGGCTCTCTCTTTGCTTAGAGGACCCCTTTCAATGTTTCCTATGAAGCTGGTTTGGTGTTTACAAATTCTTTTAGTTTTTGTTTGTCCTGGAAGCTTTTTGTCTCTCCTTCTATTTTCAATGATAGCCTAGCTGGATATAGTATTCTTGGCTGCATGTTTTTCTCGTTTGGTGCTCTGAATATATCATGGCAGTACTTTCTGGGTGCCAGGTCTCTGTGGATAAGTCAGCTGCCAATCTAATATTTTGACCATTGTCTGTTATAGACTTCTTGTCCCGGGCTGCTTACAGGATTTTCTCTTTGTCACTAAGACTTGTAAGTTTTACTATTAGATGATGGGGTATGGACCTATTCTTACTGATTTTGAAGGGGGTTCTCTGTGTTTCCTGAATTTTGATGCTTGTTCCCTTTGCCATATTAGGGGAATTCTTTACAAAAATTTGCTCCAGTATAACTTCTGCCCCCCTCTTTCTTTCTTCTTCTTCTCGGATCCCAGTTATCAAATGTTGCTTCGTCTTATGATATCACTTATCTCTCGAATTCTCCCCTTGTGGTCCAGTAGCGTTTGTCTTTCTTTTGCTCAGCTTCTTTATTCTCTGTCATTTGGTCTTCTATGTCACTAATTCTCTCTTCTGCTTCATTTATCCTAGCAGTAAGAGCCTCCATTTTTTTATTGCACCTCATTAATAGCTTCTTTTCATTTTAGCTTGGTTAGATTTTGTTCTTTTATTTCTCCAGAAAGGGCTTTTATTTCTCTGAACAGCATTTCTCTAATATCTTCCATGCCTTTTTTGAGTCCAGCTAGCACCTTGAAAATCATCATTCTGAACTCTGGATCTGACATATTACCCATGTCCATATTGATTAGATCCCTAGCCTTTGGTACTTATTGCCTCTTGTTCTTTTTTTGTGGTGAGTTTTTCTGCCTTGTCATTTTATCCAGGTAAGAATATATGAATGAGAGGATAAAATACTAAAAGGTGACAAAGACCCCAGAAAAATGTTCATTAACCAAATCATAAGAGACCCCAAATCATGGGGAAAAGAAAGGTGGTAAAAATAATTTTTAAAAAATTAATTAAATATATATATATATATATATATATATTAGACTTGTGAATAGAAAAGAGCCACCCCCTTAATTTTGGCAGTCTTTTGGTCTCTTAAAAAACTATCTCCCAAAACTTTAAAGAAAGAAAAAAAATATATATATATATACACACACACATACATACACACACACACAGAGAGAAATAAGGGTAACCATGATGAAGGGATGGAATATGACTATTAAGATGAAAGTTTTTAAAAAATTCTAAAAATGGAATTGATAACTTGGTTAGGAATAGAAAATAAAAGAAAGTGGAGAGAATTTTCTCAGGCTTGAGAGTAGAACAAAGCCCTGTGCTAGATTTAGGGTATATTTTGATCTGCTAGAAAAAGTTGTATCCCACAATTTTTAAGAAGAAAAAACCCTATGTGTATACAAAAAATAAAGTTAGATTCAATGAAGGATAAAATATGTTTATAATAATGAAGGTTCAAAAGATTTTTTAAGTAGGTATTGTTAAGATAAATTGTTAAAAGAGGCTGTGACACCTGGGTGGCTCAGTGGGTTAAGCCACTGCCTTCAGCTCAGGTCATGATCTCAGGGTCCTGGGATCAAGTCCCACATCGGGCTCTCTGCTGAGCAGGGAGCCTGCTTTCCTCTCTTTCTCTCTCTCTGCCTGCCTCTCTGTCTACTTGTGATGTTGCTCTGTCAAATAAATAAATAAAATCTTTAAAAAAAATGTTAAAAGAGGAAAGAGTAAAAGTTTTTTTAAGAAAATTAGTATAAGAAAAAAAAAATTAAAAAAATTTAATTAACTTTGCAAGACTAAAAATCATGGGGAGAAAGCCATGAATTTCATGCTTTGCTTTCCCCTCCTCTGGAATTCTGCTATTCTCCTTGATTAGTGAGCTGGATCTCTTGTTGGATTTCTGGGTGTTCAGAATAGTTTGATAAACTATCTAGCTGATCTCCTGCTACCTGATGTCATCTATGCCATCTTGACTCCTCCTCCAAAGAATCCTCATTTTTTATATAAGCTATTCTCCAGAGAATGGGTAGAAATAAATACTGAGAGTGAAATCCATTTAACAGACTTAATTTCTCAGGTATTATAATTGATATCATGGATACTTTATGGAAGATCAATGTATGATATAACTGTTTCTAAGGAATATGAAACTAGATTTTCTTCAACCCAACAAACAAAACTCTAATAAGTGAATAATGTCTTTACTTGATATCTCTATCATGGATGGATTTTTTGGTGCATCCTCCCAATTCATATGCTGAAGTTCTCATCTTTTGGTTAAAGATAAACAGAGACATTTAAAAGTTTTTAGAAGTTAATTTGAGAAAAATTCATCTGAATTGGGCAGCATCCAAATTAGCAGATAGAAAAGAGCTGTACCAAAAAAACATTTATAGCCAGTGGGGTGTAGGAATAAGGAAATTACACTAAAAAAAAAAAAAAAAAAAAAGTGGGGAATTGACTATTACAAGGTCACTTTCCTTTAGGTGAAGGCAGGTATCCATAAAGCAGTGCTTATCAGGCAAATTCCTGATTGACTAATTTAACATTCTATTTCTGGGCATACAAAACTATAATTTAGTCTTGGTTTGGTGATTTAGTTTGGAGCTTAACATAACTGGCTCCATTTGGGCTATACTGTCTTATTTTTAACACCCTAAAGTGATGGTTCTTGATGTAGAACCTTTGGAAGATAATGAAGTTTAGATGAAATCTTGATAGTAGAATCCCCACAATGGGATTAATGCTCTTATAAGAAAAAGAAAGACCAAAACTCTTTCACTTTCTGCCATGTGAGTTCACAAAGAGAATCAGCCTTTCGCAAGTGAGGAAGAAACATGAACAAGCTCGTACACTGATCTTAACTTCCAGGCTCCTGAAGTGGGAAAAATAAATTTCTGTTGTTTAAGCCACTTTGTCTGCCATTTTGTTATAATAGTTGAAGCAGACAGTCCCCTAGAGTAACTTTATTTTTCTTTAAAATTTATATAATACCTGTACCCATGCCTGACTTCCAGGGATTATATTACAAATATCAAATTAATAAATAATTGAATCAAAGAAAATTGAAATTATGAAGTTAAATGAATTTTTGTGTTGAAGTCCTTTTGCTTGAGTTGAGTCATCATTGAATTGATACTGCTTAATGTCATCCAGAACATTGGTGAATGAGCTAGGGAGATGGAAAAGGAGTCTCAACAAAAGTTAAATGTAAAAAATATATATATATGTCTATTTATAAACTTTCTTATGGTTATGAAACTGCCATTTATGTTTCTCTATATTGTTCTCTATTCTAAACTTCACCACCAATTTTTACCCTACCTGCCGCCAAAGTATTTCAACTATTTATTTATTTAATCTTTGGTAACCCTTGTTTTCATCACTTCAGTTTCAGTCAGACCAAACCACTTATTATTATTTTTTTAAGTATGTTCTCTCAAGGGAATTCTATTATCAGATGTTTTACATAAACAATTTTTGTAAAATTATGTAAATATATAATTTAAAAAACTAAAAAAACTAGATGAATATTAATTCATCTCCTCTTCATCATTACTTATTTTACTGGAAGGGGGAGTATGAGCAATTGATCATTAAAAAATAAAGTGTAAAAATGTTTTTAGAATATTTCTTTTTTTTTTAAATATATTTGTTTGAGAAAGAGAAAATGAGAGACAGAGAGCATGAGGGGGTAGAGTCAGAAGGAGAAGCAGACTCCTTGCCCTGGATAAGTACCTGTAGTATTGCAATTGTCAGGTAGTTTCTTTCCTGTCAGAAGGCCCCCTCCCCACAACTATTTCCTTCAGTTAAGCCTATTGTAGTGGAGCATTTATTACTTGTTCTGGGGTAATACACTATCGCTTGCCCTTTCCTCACATCTGACCATATCTTTGAAATCAGTGCTATTTAATTATTAAATTTTCCTCTAGTCTTCAACCGAGGGTCCACCTCGTTCATGTGGGCATCCTGTCTAATACAGTAAGTGAATAATTAGTCATGTCAAGGAGGTAAAGTCACAAAGCAAACTCAATCTTGTTTGATAAGTAAAGATATTCAATGATTTATTTTGTAACTGTCACTAAAAATAAAATAATACTGAAAGATTGCCTGTAAATTAATGAATAAAATATAACAGAAAATCAGTGGAAAATAAAATATAAAAATGTTAAAGTCAAAAATGAAATATGGGGTCAGAATCTTTCTACACATCTGAGGAAATGGAACAGGCAATAAGAGATAAATGGTTGACAAATGACATGTGGTTGGGTCTATGGTAGGGATGTTTTAGCAAATACAAATGTATACACACAATTAAATTTGAATTATAGAAGAACAACAAATAGTTTTTTAGTAAATTTGTTCCCACCAAATGCTACTGCTTAACTGAAATTCAGATTTTCTTAGTGTCTTAGTTCAGGCTGCTATAACAAAATACTATAGACTGAGTGGCTTGAAAAGCAAGCATTTATTTCCTGGAAGTTAGGAAATCCTAAAGTCCTAGGAAGTTCTGGAAGCTAGGAAGTCCAAGAACAAGGCACTTGGCAGATTCAGTATCAATTGAGGTCTTGATTCCTGGTTAGCAGGTGGTATTCTTGCTGTTTCTTCTCTTTGGGTCTCATTTTTAAGTGCACTAATCTCATTCACGAAGGCTCCACCTTCATGATTTAATCAACTCCATAAGATCCCACCTCTAAATACTATCACATTAGGGATGCAACAAATATATTTTCAGGTAACAAAAACCTGGACATTTAACTGGCAGCCCCAGAAAAAGATACAATATATGTGTACTACTGAACACATATTCTATGAATGCTTATTAAAATGACCATATCAGAAAATAGGTATTTCTACTTCATAATCACAAAGGATTGCTATCAACCTAGTAGAGATCAGTCATTCTCTTTGCTAATTCTCTTTAACATGCTCTTTTAAAAATATGGCCCTGGTTTTTGAATGGAGGCTTTACATTGGGTCAGTGATAATTTGACCTCACTGAAGTACAGCTGGCCGTATAAACTACTGATGCCAAATTAATTGAAACCAATTTGCTCAGATTCCCCCAGTAAGACATAATGTCTCAAATGAACACACTAGTTAACTAAAGACAAATTGATTTTATTGATTCCAGGATGATTGGAAGCAATCATTGTCCTCACTGAAATAGGAAGTTTTTCATTTTCTTCTGCTGTTTGTAATAGTTCCAATGCCAGCTCCTCCTATAGACTTACTGAGTATTTTATAGAACATTATGGTATCATCACTGCTTTTTAATAACTTACTTTACAAAAAGCAAGCAAACAAAGAAAGAAACCAAAACTCCTTACTTTACAGAGTAGATAGTAAAGTAGTGGAATGCTTTCTAAGAATTTCACATCTTCCTATAAACAGCAACATGAAAAGCAGTTAGTCTTAAAGTTGGTTGAATGCGCTTTTGAAGGTTAATTTATGATGAAAGTATCACACATCATCTTACAAATTTGGGGTGTTTTCCTGTCTAATTTCATGTTTTCTATACAATGACCAAGCATGTAAAATCTGTCCAATAGTATAATCTACAACTAGTATATATATTTTTGTTCAGAATCAGGTAGGCGCCCTCTACTTTATGAAGACCTAAAACAATGGATTCTTTCTTTAAGTTACAAAGGGAGTAAGTTAGAATATTGAAGACAAAATTTGTTAAAAGGCTTTTTTTATCTGGAATCTCTTTAAAACTAATATTATTAAGGCAGTATTACTCATGTTTTTGAACAGATGTTACTGTTATGAAATTATTTCCTTTCCTGGTGAAGCCTTACTCTCCACAAACTATAAAATTCCTCTTGTAATTTGAATCCTTCTGTCTTTAAAGAAAAATATATAAATGGTGGTTATCTGGTCCTCACTCCTCATACAATTGAACCTCTGCCATCTTAAATAATCAAAATAATTAAAGTGACACCATCAAGTTATATTTTTCCTATCTTATTGAGGCATTAGGGAGAGACTTCCTCTGTGGTTTTACAGAAATATAAATACTGTCTCCATCTTCTATACTCAAACCTATTACAGAGAAAAGATCCATTATATATATATTTTCTCTTCTTTGAGGTATGAGAGATAGCCTACTTCTATTTCCTCATACAATTATGTGTACGTTAAAGAAGGAACCACTTATTAAAGTAAGCAGAATAAATAATAACACTTACCCTGACAGGTAAGTTGTTATAACTTACCTACATTATCTTGAGGTTATGAAACAACATAAATATCTGTGTTCTCTTATGTTCAAAGGCATTATAAGCTAATGGCATTGATAAGCCATAGGATTTTTTTTTTTAACATTTTTAAATTTTATTTATTTATTTATTTGAAAGAATTTATTTATTTATTTGACAGAGATCACAAGTAGGCAGAGAGGCAGGCAAAGAGAGAGGAAGGGAAGCAGGCTCCCTGTGATGCAAGGCTGGATGCGGGGCTTGATCCCAGGAGGATTTTTCAGCAGAATTGTCCATGAATCTCTTAGAGCAGCTAACTAGAAAATAAAGGGGTAGAATTTAAGATATTACTTATAATAAACTGAATGAAAACTTGAAGGAGAGAATGTTTCTTTCCTGTGGTTCTGGGTTCTGCTAAATTGAAGGGTTTAGGTACCACTACTAGTTTACAAGCTAGACTGATTAGTGTTATCTGAGGATCCCTGTACAACTGAGCAAACTCATGTTTTGAAAGATAAGTTGCTATGTTAGTAGGGCTATTAATCTTGACTATTGAGGGAAAATAAGGTCACTGTGGGACAAAGGTATATGGAAACCAAAAGTAAATATGGAAACTGAGGGTTTTCTGTAACACTTCTTGTATTTGTTCACAAGGTTTAAAAAAAATAGACCTTTATTAGAACTCTGCACAGGCATCACAACAAACAAAACACTTCTCTGTTCCTTTAGGGACTAAGCTTTAAGTCACACTTTTGAGGTAACTCATTTAAAACAAGGAGTACACAGAATGGATGGGAAAGATCAATCCTAAATGTCAATAATGCCCTTATGATTACTTTCAGAAATAAAAATATTGAGGTATTGGGCCATAGTCCATTCTCAGTTTTGCCATATAAATTTACATATCTCAAATAACTTATTTTTTTTCCCTTGATTCTTCCATCCCCTGCTTTTGGGCATAAAATGTTATAATGGGCTAATTAAGCTCATTTCTAGGGTTATAAAATATATTTATGGAAAATACAAAAGAGAGAAGGAATGGACATTAAAGCCAGTTATCTAAAATGTGACACTAGATGATGGCTTACCTGATGCTGGAGCTGGTGTTGCAGCAACTTCTCTTTGGGGTTGGATAATATTTTGGGACTTTTTTATGGGACAGCCTACTTAGGTTGAGAGGCATCATTTAAAGATATAACACAATTGGATAGAAAGATATATGTGTGTGTGTGTGTGTTTGTATGTGTTGAAAGGAAAAAAATATGTCTGGACTACAGAGGACATTTGCAGTGTTTTTTTGTTTGGTTTGGTTTGGGTTTTGTTTTTTGTTTTTTTGTTTTTTTAAATCTTTCTAAGGCCATACAAATTTCCATTTGAGAAACTACCTTCTTACCAGAGTGTAGTCTTGATTTGTTAAAGTATAATCAAGATGCTCTGCTTTTCTCTCTCCAAATGAGATGCCCCTGACTGAAACTAAGATAATCACTCCATCTCTTATAAGGTACTGAATATCAGCCGGAGTGATAGAAAAGGAAATGGAGTGTAAATTGTTATTACAGCCTACCTTGTCCTAAATTGCCTTCACTGTTCCAGTGGTTCTTACTTTGTTTCCAAGTCTTCATCTTCATTCTCTACTTTTACCAACTGTGGTTTACCTTCAGCATATTTATTTTTTATTTAACTTAGATGGCAGATTCTGTTTTCTGAACCAAATAATGCCAACTGATGCAACCATAGTAAGGAAGCAATAATCCATTCATATTGTACTATAAGGTTATTATTTTAACAAGAATCAGTATTGAAAATCATTCAATTCCTTTTATGATCTATGAAAGAAGATAGTATAGCCTGTTACTTCTACATATTAATATAGTGATATTTTATTACTATTCTGAAAGCTATCCTTAAAATGATTTCCATTGTGAGGAAGTGTTAATATGGTAATGAATTTAGTAGTTATGCATTCAAAATTGAACTCTTTGTAAGTTTTTAAAAATTATTTTTGGTACTATTCTTAATTTTATGGGATTTTGATATGAATGTTTCCTAATTTTTTTAAGTATATATCTCTATATTTTATCTTATTATCTGGCATCGATTATCATTGAAATAGTCTACTCTGTAGTTTGTTTTATATTTTCCCACAACTTTTGAATAGTCCATTCTGTTTTGTTTTTCCCCATTCTTTTTCTATTTCTGCATTTGAAGTAATGTAAAAATAGAAATTTTTAGTAATCCATCTTCAAAGTCACTCATTTTTTTTCCATCAGCTATGTCAAGTATACTGATGAGCCTATTAAAGCTACTCTTCATCTCCATAATTTTTTTTTTTTTTTTGGAGATTAGTACTCCATTTAAATCTTACTGTTTTCATCTTCTGTTGAATTACCTATCAGATCTTGCACATTGTTTGTTCCATTGGAGTCTGTAACATATTAATCATAGTTATTTCAAATTTCATTAGTTCCAAAGCTATGTCTTATTGAAATCTGGTTCAATCTTTCCCGTCTTCTAGATTGAGTCTTAGGTCATCTTTTTGTGCAGCTTATAATATTTTGTTGAAAGCTAGATGTGTTAATAGGGAATAGATAATGATGCAAGTATTTTGAATGCTTGAAGATCATTCTTTTCCTTCTGCTGAGCACTGAGTAGATTTGTGTTAATCTAGTCAGAATTTGGGCTAGGTTTGAAGTTTGTTGTCAGGTTTATCCTAAGTGTGCCACAGAATTTAAATACTTCTAGGGATACCTAGTGTTCAGTTTCAGTTTGTGGCTAGTTTGTTGGTTGTCCCCCGCCCCCCCTCCCGCCCACCAATATCTGCTCACTGAGAGAATTTGTCTCTTTCTACTTTCCCAGCAAGATTGTACTGTCATTTTAACTCCATTTGATGGGAAATGAGGAAAGGAACTATTCTGTTTTGCTGGTTAAGCCTCTGTCTATATTAGGCACAGGGAACCTGGGTATTGTATTATGTGATTTTTCAAGTGTTCTTGCCTCCTAACTTGCAATAATGCTAATGCTAGCATATTCCTTCTCCTCTCCCACAGTAGAACTGCTTTTATCTTTTTCTTCCCCTAGTTGAAATGGATTTCTACCAGTACCATAAGCAGTTGTTTTTGTTTTTGTTTTTTTAATTTTTTTTTATTGCTTTGTCTTTTTTATTCCCCCTCCCTCTTCTGTTTGTAGATTAAGGTATTTATTCCATCACAGAGTTAGATGTGAGTCTAACAGTGGCAATGTTTCCTTTGCTCAGTCAGCACTAGGAAGGATTACTTGGGTTTCTCCCTTGTTCTTTCTGTGAGCACCTAGCTGATGTCATGAAGGAAACATCTCCAGAGGTGATGCCAACTTCTTTATATCTGAAGATATAAGAAGCTTCCTAGAAGCTTATTTCTGCTTGGTTTATGCACATAACCATGGTTTAGGAAGTAGAATATGCCTTAAAGATGACCTGGGGATATAATATTGGACTCATTTCTTGATAGTTCCCTTTTTCTCTAGGATATTATACTCTTAAGTCATGGGTACTTTGTTAACTTTGAAATCCAAAGTCTATCTCCCATAGCCAGTGAGACTGCCACAAGCTCTAGCATCTTATTTTCTACTTGACATCTGAGCTTTATGTCTCCTAATTATGCAAAAGGAAAAGAATAATTATTAATGCTGAGTCACTGTATTGTGTTTACCTTTTGTCCAGAATCTCTGTATTTTCTTGAAGGTTATTTGCATCTGATTATTTCCTCCACTTGGTACCCTCTTTTTCTAATTGTAAATACATCTTCTTTCACTCTCAGCTCCAATGCTACCTCTTTAGAATAAGTTACTAGATCACTGAGGCAATAGTATTCATTTCTTACTGTGACCTCATCACTCTTTTATTTTCCTCATAAAATTTATCACTAACTGAAATAATTTTTTTTCTGTTCTTATTTATTTTTTTTACATGTCTGTCTGTCTCTGACCATGTTAAAATAAACTGAAAGGCCTTACTTGTCTCTCCTGCTCTCCATAATATTCTCATTTTATGAAACACAACTGATACTAAATAAGCATTTTTGTTGAAAGAACTCAAGAGAGAAGCAATCATGTTTTCTTCCTCTCCTCAGCTTCTCCTGAAGTTTAATACATTGTGTTTTAGCTGAAAGGCACAGAGTAGAAGTCAGACAATTCTTTTGCACTGCCTGAAGAAATACTAACACACCTCAGTTATTTGGACATTTGATAGTAGTTTTCAAAATTCTTCTGTAAATCAGCATGCAATATTTTCTATAATATGGTATGTTTTAAATAATGAAAAAAATAAAGAACTCACAAAAGAAAGACCAAGCTTAACATTAAAGTAAGAATTCAGTATTATAAATGTCTGTAATTTCTAATAGGTTGATATTAATTATAAATTGTTAAATAAGATCAGGGTTATTTGTTATATTGGTATGATGCATATTTATGTCACAGGTTATTAGAAAATTTAATAATAATTCCTTCTTTATAATGGAATATGTATTTGAAGAGAGAAATTATTTTGTATAGACTAAATTTAGGTAAATAAATATCCATATGATCCATTCACTTATGTTAAATTTGTTTCAAATTTAAAGTGTATATCAGTAAAGAAAGTTTCCCCAACTAAGTTTAATTTTATTCTCATCAGAAAACAAATACTCAAACACTCCATTTTAATTGAAGCAGTCCAGAACACCATTATAGCATTAAATATTTCATCTTTCAATTTATTTTGGTTATACACTTAAAAAAAAACGCTTGTTTTCAAACACTTGGAATTTATTTTGCATTACTTAGATGCTTTCTTAGATTCTTTATTCTTGCCATGAAAATGAACATCATAAAACATCTGTGTACATAATAAAGTAGGGTTTTAAAATAGTCATCTTAGATAAACTTCACTGTCACAATCATTCTCTATAAATATTTTTAAAATATGTGTTAATCAACTTTACAACTACTTAGAGAAAAAAAGCTATGTATGCTCAAATACCAAAATATCCAAGTGTCTAGATTTAAAGGAAAAACCAAACCTCTGGCAGAAAACAATAAAATAATTAAAAACATGCCTCCCGCTTTTGGAATATTTTTCATGCATCAGTAAAAATCTTTTCGGCAAAGAAATAGAATAAAACATAATTAGAAAATAGCAGTCAGTTACTCTTGGAAGTATTTTTGTTTATCACCATTAAAATGTTACTAAGCCTGGAGACAAATGGTATGTGAGTGTGCATTTGTCAGATAAGAATTCTGAATAATTAGTGCTCTTAAGATTAGCATAAATAGCCCAAGGGAGTATTTGTACATAAAATAAGTCAAAAAAGGAAAGTGTAAAAAAGAAAAGAAGTAAAATAATACCATTAAGCTAATACATAACAATTCAGAATGCTTTTCCTACGTTTTTGTTTATTTAAAAATTAAAACATAAAAATTTTTTTGTGGGGGTATATATCCTGTCCTAACTCCACATAACAAAACTAATACATTTTAATAAATTTACATTCATGTATGTATGCATATGTAATTTTGGACCAACTGCTTATTTTTAAAAGAAAAATGATCATACCCATTCTAAACCTTTTTATTTATTCACATAACATTATTAAAATGATAGATTTAAATGGTATCAGAGGCAGCAACTTAATGGCTAATCTGACATAGTACCAAAATGAACCTTTCAGTTCACCCCCATTCTTACTTTATGTGCCTCTTTTTAACAAGGAATATTTTCTCTGTACTTATGCTCATTTTGCTAATCAATGTCTACCTCCTTTACCCATTGGTATGGAAATGTATCTTTGGACTTCCCTTTCCATTTTAGAGTTTTCCATTTTCTCTATTTAAAAATAGAGAAACTTGTATTCTCTATTAGAGCATAGAGAAACTATTAAGAATAGAGAAACTATTTAAACTTGTATTGTGTCCAAGCCATTACATTCTACTTCCTTAAGAAGTTTGTTTAGCTACGCTTTTGAAGATTATTTCCTTTATTTTTCCTACCCATGTGATATAGAAGTGTAACCCTTTCTGGAGTTCTAGTTGCAATTAGCAGAAGATCTTTTGCCTGGTTTTAACAAAAATTAAATTTATTAAAAGATACTAGTTTACAAAATTTCCAGGAAAAATAGCTCCAGGCTTAAAAGCTCAGAATACTCTGATCAAACTAAGGAAGGAGTCCTCCAAAGAAGTGTCTCTGTCACCACTACCCAGAACCAACACTATAACGTGAAGAGTCTGCTAACTCAGGTGATTCCTAAGACCCTACCCCACTGATGCCTACAAAAAGAAATGACACTTGTTAAGAAAGAATCCCCTAAGCAACTACCTCTTATTCTCATGTCCTCATGATTTAATTATCTTTTGAGTGATATTACTTGTAGGAGCTTAGTCACATCTCTGTGCCTTAGCACTGAAGTAAAATGAGATCTAGATTTTAATGGGGGTATTAGGACACATAATGAGGAAAATTTACATTTGCACAGTATTTTTAAATTGTTGAAGAAAGAGTTATGTCTGATGGTCGGTCACTAAAAGTCCCTCTAGGGGCACCTGGGTGGCTCAGTGGTTTAAGCCTCTGCCTTCAGCTCAGGTCATGATCTCAGGGTCCTGGGATCGAGCCCCACATCGGGCTCTCTGCTCAGCAGGGAGCCTGCTTCCCCCTCTCTCTCTGCCTGCCTCTCTGCCTACTTGTGATCTTTCTCTATCAAATAAATAAATAAAAATATCTTTAAAAAAAGTCCCTCTAAGTTTTGTTTGTATTTTAAACAGCTTGTCAATTCTATTTTTATAAAGGCTGTTTCAGGGAAATAAATATGAGAAGAGGGTAGATTTTTTCAAATCCTTTGTATATCCTTTATTAATTTTCCATGCTGAAAAACAAAAGCAGTCTATTACTTTCATCAAATAAAAACATATTGGCAACCACTATTGTATTTTTTGCTTCTATGAGTTTGGCTGTTTTAGATACAACATATCAATGGACTCATGTAGTATTTGTGCTTTTGTGACAGGATTTCATTTATCATACTCTTCTTCAGGGTCATCCACATATAGGATTTCCTACCCTTTTTTAAGACTAAATATGCCACTGTATGTATATATCACATTTTCTTAAGTCATTTATCTATAGATGGAAACTTAGGTTGTTTCCATATTCTGTTAATCATGAATAATGCTACAATTAATGTAGGGATGCAGATATATTTTCAAAAATTTCTTTTCAAAATTTCAATTAGTTTCAATTACCAGGAGTGGGATTGCTGGGTCGTATGGTAGTTCTGTTTCTAATCTTTTTGAAAAATCTCCAAAATGTTTCTCAAATACTCTCCTTAAACATTATGGAGATGGCATAAGTCACTTCAGGATTGATTGGTACAGTCTTTTTCAGTGATGGGCTGCCCTTCACATTCTTGTTGGTTCTGAAAGATGAGTTATATTATCTATTGAGGATGCTGTTGAACTGACAGCTGTTGGAAGGCCTTATAGATCAGTTATTTAATGGGGGGTATATCTAGGAATATAAAAAGAGAATAGTTACAAGGTTTCACTAAGGCAATGAAACCAAGAATTGTGGTTTGTGGAGGGAGCCAGTTGAGACGATTCCAAGATATTTGTGCTCAAAATGTCTCTGAATAGAAGAGTGAGGATGACAGTGGCAATCTGATGAATTTTTCAGGGTGTAGTCTAAATATTTTTGGTGATGGCATAGACACTAGGAGGATTTTGTGGAACATATGTATAGCAGTTGCTTACATACACTGACTGCACAAGTAACTTTTTGAGAAGCAATAATCATGACTAATGCCAGATGATTTTAGAGAACTTGTTGCTTCAGTTCCTATACTTCTCTGACAGTGATATTGGTGGTATTGGTTAAGACTGTCCATAGTCCTGATTATTTGGGAAGCAGAATATGGAGCATGCAAAAGTTTTGAAAAACTGCTTGATTGGCCGATATAACAGCAGCTCCAAGCATTGAACTTACCCTATGTAATCTGCTGAAGCAATCAAATCTTTGAGTTTTCTTCCCAACTGCTTATTTAGCCTCTTGTTCTAAGAGTTTATGAGAACCTGCACTGTCTTTCTTAAGAAGCTGGGAGCCATTCTTTCAAATTAAATCATCAAGGAAGACACAGTCTCAATCTCATCTCTGTGGGTGGATGAGAATCTAATTTAGGTAGAAACCTTGCTCCAAATTGTAAATTTACCTCCTATTGTGAAGATTCAAGAAACTTTACTTTTCAATAAAATAGGAATAAATTTAATTAAAGAGGTAAAATACCTATTCTCTGAAAACGATAAAACATTGGTAAAAGAAATTGAAGATGATGCAAAGACATTCCAGAGTTGGAAGAACAAATATTGTTAAAATGTCTATACTGTCCAAAGCAATCTACACATTTAATGCAAATCCTATCAAAATACCAACAACATTCTTCACAGAACTAGAACAAACAATCCTAAAATTAGCATGGAACCACAAAAGACAATGAATAACCAAAGCAACCATTAAAAAGAAAAACAAAACTGGACATACCCCAATTCCAGACTTCAAGTTATATTACAGAGCTGTAGTATTCTAAATAGTATGGTACTGCCATAAAAAGAGACACATAGATCAATAGAACAGAATAGAAGACCCAGAAACAAACTGATGATAAAAATTTTGGTCAATTAATCTTTGACAAAGCAGGAAAGAATATCCAATGAGAAAAAGATAGTCTCTTCAACAATGATTTTGGGAAAACTGGATAGCAATTACAAAAATAAATGATCCTGAACTACTTTTTTTCACCATACACA
This sequence comes from Mustela nigripes, assembly GCF_022355385.1. Classification (NCBI taxonomy): domain Eukaryota; kingdom Metazoa; phylum Chordata; class Mammalia; order Carnivora; family Mustelidae; genus Mustela; species Mustela nigripes. Next base: position 59,033,644 of record NC_081571.1, read on the forward strand.
AAAATAAGCTCAAGATGAATTAAAGACCTAAATGTGAGAACTGAAACCATAAAAATCCTCGAAGAGAACACAGGCAGTAATTTCTCTGACATGGGCTGTAACAATATGTTTTTGTAGATATGTTATCTGAAGTAAGGGAAATAAAAGCAAAAATAAACTATTGGAGATATATATATATATATATATATAAAACTTCTTTATATCTATATATTATAGATATAAAGAATATATAGAGATATAAAGAATAGAATATGTATAAGAATATATAGAATATCTATATAGAATATAAAGAATAGAATATCTATAAAGATATAGATATAAAGAATATATTCTTTATATATATATTTTTGTAATATATATATTCTTTATAATATATATATTCTTTATATCTATTATATAAAGAATTATATTTTATTCTTTATTATATAAAGAATATATAGATAGAATTATATAATATATAAAGAATATATAGATATAAAGACACTTTATACATATATATAATTCCAATAGTTTATTTTTGCTTTTATTTCCCTTACTTCAGATAACATATCTACAAAAAAATGTTGTATATATATATATATATATATATATAAAGAAGTTTTATTTATATATATAAAACTTCTCCACAGCAAAGGAAACAATCAACACTGAAAGGCAGCCACTGAATTGGAGAAGATATTTGCAAAGGAAATACCTGATAAAGGATTAGTATCCAAGGGCACCTAGGTGGCCCAGTCAGTTAAGCATCTGCCTTCAGCTCAGGTCATAATCTCAAGACCCTGGGATCGAACCCCACATCAGGCTCCCTGCTCAGGTGGGAGTCTGCTTCTCCCTCTTCTTCTGCCTCTCCTCCTACCTGTGCTCTCTTGCTTTCTCTCTGTTAAATAAATTAATAAAATCTTTTTTAAAAAGATTAGCATCCAAAATATATAAACAACTTATAAAACTCAACACCCAAAGATCAAATAATCCAAATAAAATATGGGCCGAAGACATGAACAAACATTTCTACAAAGAAGACATAAAGATAGCTAACACACACATAGAAAGATGACCAGTATCCCTCCTCATCAGGGAAATGCAGATCAAAACTACAAGGAGTTATAACCTCACACCTGTCAGAATGGCTAAAATAAAAAAACAAAAGAAATAGTAAGTCCTGACAAGGATATTGAGTAAAACAATCCCTCTTTCACTGTTGGTGGAAATTCAAACCAGTGCAGCCACTCTGGAAAACAGTATAGGGATTCCCCAAAAAAGTTAAAATAGAACTATCCTATGATGTAGTAATCATATTACTGGGTATTTACCAAAACACATTAAAGCCCTAATTCAAAGGGCTATGGGATACATGCCCTTTTATGTTTATAGCAGCATTATTTGCAATAGCCAAATTATGGCAACAGCCCAAGTGCCCATTTTTAGATGAATGGATAAAGAAGTTTATATATGCAGTAGAATATTATTCAGCTGTAAAAAGAATGACATAAGTAATTTGCAAGGATATAGATGGAGCTAGAGAGTATAACTAAGCAAAAAAAGGTCAGTCAGGTAAGGCAGATACCATATTATTTTACTCGTATGTGGAATTTAAGAAACCAAACAACCAAAGGAAAGAAAAAAAAGAGAGACAAACCAAGAAACAGACTCTTAATTATACAGAAGAAACTGATGGTAATGGGGGCAGTGGAGCGGAAATAGGCGATAGGGATTAAAAAGTACACTTAGCATGAGCACTGAGTAATGTATTGAATTGTTGAATCACTGTATTATACATCTGAACTACTATATGTTTTTTAAAAAGAATTTACTTATCCTTTGGGTTAGGCCAGTTTTCTTGGGGAAGGCAAAATGTCAAAAGTTGTCAGCTGATTTGAACACTTGGCTAAATTGAATTATGCATGGTTGAGATACAATGCTAGACTATTTTTTTTAAATGACAGTATTTTAAAAACTAGATAGAAGGAGAAATATTATAAAAATCTTAGCTCTTTTAAAAGTGAGACTTCATTCTCTTAAATAATCAGGAGGGTGAAAAAGGCAACAGAAAACAGAAAATTTTTTTCCTATGATATATAATCTTTGACTTTAAGGAAACTGACTCAGAAGGTAAAGAAAAGCCATTTACAACCATGTATTAAGAGAAAACCAATAATCCAAGAAAAATATCTGCCATTTTAACATAGAGAAAATCATCTTATACTTTTATATCAGTATGCTGTTATTTCTAAAGCTTCTTCTAAAAATCACACAATTAAATGAATAAGAATTTTACCCCCAAACTACTAGTTTTGACTAAAAGAAAAAAAATCTTATTTTACAAACCTTCTATAGCATTTCTTATCTATTTAGATTTTCTCCTCCCTATTAATCTTTGTCATTTTAGATCAGCCAGTCATTTTACTTTAAGACCACATCATTCGCCTCTAACTTAACAAAAACCTATTTGGCATATCTTATATACACAGTTACTCCCCTTTGCTATTACTATGAAATGCATCTACTTGAGCTATGCATTGCTGCCTTCAGTTGCAGTAACATGAAATGGCAGATATCTAGAATGCCCTAAAATAATTATATTTCAACTTTTAGGCAGCTGGTGAAGTTGTGGGAGAAATTTTGTACCAGATGCCTTTGGCAACTTAGTTTATTATGAAATTTCATGTGAAGCTTTGTTGTTTTTTGTACTGACTGGTAAATAAAGTTGTTTTTGTTTTGTGTCATTTCTTTCTTCTTAATTATTCAAAAGCAAACAACTTTTAGTTACATTTATTTTGTGTCATGTATAATGATCTTAACTAGATAAAGGTGCTTAAGATTAAATATCTTTCAATCATATTTAAAAGTCTATTTTATTTATCTACATCTTTTACGCTGATTCTACAACCATCTTTTCTTGGCAGCACAGTACCTTGCAGGCATTGCTTAATTATTGACATAAAATCCCTCATGATAGTTCATCGGAAATGTCATCAACTTTTTTGTTCTCTACATATTTAGTGAGATTTTAAAAATCAGTAGTAACTTTTAAAAAGATAATAACATTGATGTTACAACTGGATTTAATACAAATGAAAGGACACGGGGCACCTGGGTGGCTCAGTGGGTTAAGCCGCTGCCTTCAGCTCAGGTCATGATCTCAGGGTCCTGGGATCGAGCCCCACATTGGGCTGTCTGCTTAGCAGGGAGCCTGCTTCCTCCTCTCTCTCTGCCTGCCTCTCTGCCTACTTATGATCTCTGTCTGTCAAATAAATAAAATATTTTATAAAAAAATACAAATAAAAGGACATTTTATTGTGATTTGTAAATATAATTAAGTAATAGTAATGTAAAAGTTGACATAAAGCCTATTAAATGCAAGAAGATATTTACTATATGGTCATGTTGGCTATACTTTCTAACAAGGAAAACATGCCTAAGCACATTTAGAGTTTAAACCAATATGCTTAGCCATAGTGTCTCTTCTAAAAAGTCATACAACCCCATTTATCTTTCATGGCATCCATTCTACTCTGATAACTTCTGATAACTCTTTCACTTTTATTGCCTTCTTAAACTACCAAGAATCTTTTCCAAAGTATGACAAAATATGAATTTGACTTTCCTTGATATTTATGTTTTAATTTAAATGTTTCTGTTTCAAATCTTAATTAGGTGAGAATTAAATGAACTATTGAATTAACACTGTCGCTTATTTTAACATGAGGTATACTTTTTAGGCAGAATAATTTCAGTTAAATAGGAATGAGTATTACTTAATATATATTATTTCTATTTTAATGTAGCAAGCTGGAAAATATTCACACTATGTTCAGCTTTGTTATTATAATGTATATAATCACATTAAAATTTTAAACTTTCATTCTCTGTGAGTTTATTAAAACATGCATATTCTGATTTATTAAAACAATGCATATTCTGATAACTGCAGATTCATTTGTTTATCTCTGTGAGTCAAGTGGTGCTTTGCTTGTTTTGGCTTACATCCTTATCCCAGATTAAATCCATCTGAGAGCCACAGATGAATGATTAAAAAATCAACACTGAACATATTTAGCAACTCATATCTGTTTTACAAATTTGAGGTAGATGAGAAGAAATTGGAAATGTAATTGGTACTTTTACAAATAATACATCAACATAGTTTTTTATTTTCTTATTTGTTTTTGAGTCTGCTTTCCCTTTCATGAAATTATGGTGAAACTATGCTTAAATCTTACACTTCTTTTCTACATCTGTAGATGTCATTCCTCTGTGAAAAATACTTTTCATTCATTATCTGAGACTATTTGATTGCCATCTAATAAAACTCTTTGTAAAGGCAAGCTGAAGACTTAGTATATTCTTATTATTTCCCAACTTTCCCAACTAACAAGTTGATGTAAACACTACTTCAGTATTGGAAAATAATCAACTTTCTTTCTCCTTTTGCAGTATTATTATACACTCATGGACTTTTTAGAAAAGATTTTATTTATTTATTTGACAGAGAGCAAGCACAAGCAGGGGGAGCAGCAAAGGGAGAAGGAGAAGCAGGTTCCCCACTGAGCAGGGAGCCCAATGGGGTCGATCCCAAGACCCCAGGATCATGACCTGAGCTGAAGGCAGATGCTTAACCCACTGAGCCACTCAGGCATCCTGACTCATGGGCTTTTTTTTAATATTCAGTGTATTTCATACACTTAACATTAATTTTTATTATAAAATTTCCACTAATTAAACTGTGTGAGACCTTTAAACTTGCTCCTTTTTTACCTGTTGACAAGTCCTCATTAGTTTGGCTTCCTGGCATAGGTTGTCCCAAACTCACATTATTTATTTTCTGCCCCAAGTCGAGATTCAGTCATTTCTCCAGGGAGGTTCGAGTGTTTCAAATGTTTCCCATTTTTTCTTTTCAACTCAGAAAGAAAAAAAAAATGTGTGAGTGAGTGAGTGTGTGTGTGTGTGTGTGTGTGAGAGAGAGAGAGAGATATTGAGAATTATTCAGCTGGTTATAAGAGAGTCACTCGAATCTTAGTTCACCTACACAGAAATGACTACATGGCTCCAGAAAGCTGTGATAAGGAGAACTCTACCACACCAGCTGTCCATGAAAGTGATAGTTCTGGTGGTCCACACAGCTTCCGGAAGGGTATGACCAACAAGACCAAGCTGCAGTATCAGAAGTCTGCATCACTCCACATTTTTATGTTTCCCATTTTGACATGTGATCAGAATTTAGTGTATTTAAGCCATTTGAAATGGTTCTTTCTTCATTATGGCTATGGAATCAAGATAAGGCACATTTATTGTCATTTGTTTCAGTTTACTTGAAATTTCCATGATCACTTCTTTTGTATTTGACATTTTTAAAATGAATATAGGAAAGCAATTTCCATAATCCACCTTAAAGTTCATATAAGAAACTATAGTTAGAAGATTTTTCTAGTAGCCCTGTCTCCTCTACCCCACTTCCTAAGTCCTACTCAAGGGGATAAAATTTTATTGGCTTCATATTTACTCTTCAAGTGATTCTTTAGACTATTTTGTCATCTATAAATACAGATAGTTTTGCTTCCTTCTTTAATACATACACCTTCAACTGCTGATTTTATCTCATTGCATTGGCTAATACTTCTAATATAATGTTTGATAATAGGAACCATAATTTATGGGATTTTTTGTTGTTTTTTTTTTTTTTGTTTGTGATTTTTAAAGACAGTGAAGAAAATATCAACCCATTTAGTGAGATTTTGCTTGAGGAATATTAAATAATCTTCCAGTTTTAATTCATTGAGAAGTTTCCTCTGAAATGGATTTGAATGTGATGAAAGGCTCATTCAGGATTTATTAATAGGAATATGCCTTTTCTTCTTTGGCTCCATTAGTACAGTTGACCCTTAAACAACACAGGGATTAGGGTCACTCAATCCTGTGTATTCAAATATCCACATATAACTTTTGACACCCTCAAAACTTAACTACTGATAACCTACTGTTAATGGGAAGCTTTACTGATAACATAGTCAACACATATATTGTATGTAATATATGTTATATACTATAGTCTTAAAATAAACTAGAGAAAACAAAACAGTATTAATAAAATCATAAGGAAGAGAAAATGCCTTTATGGCCCTGTGCTACAATTATTGAAAAGAAAAAGAAAAATGGAACATGCAGCCCAACCCCATGTTGTTCAAAGGTCAGCTATATAATAAATATAATTTCGAATATTAACCTATGCTTGCATTTGGGGGATAAATCCTACTGATACGGAAAACATATTCCACCATTTATGAAGACCTGTATTATAGTAATTAAGAATTGAACTATGAGTATATATGTAAAATATCTTTTGAAATGTTCTTTTTAGGGGCGCCTGGGTGGCTCAGTGGGTTAAAGCCTTTGCCTTTGGCTCAGGTCATGATCCCAGGGTCCTGGGATTGAGCCCCGCATTGGGCTCTCTGCTCAGCAGGGAGCCTGCTTCCTCCTCTCTCTCTGCCTGCTTCTCTGCCTGCTTGTTATCTCTGTCTGTCAAATAAATAAATAAAATCTTTTAAAAAAAATGTTCTTTTTGTTATTTAATTACCATTTCCTCTTAAATATTCACTTCTATTTGTCATTGTTTCCTAAAATGTTCTGTATGTTCACTTCTGTTCACTTAGAGTTAGTCACAGGTCTCCACCTTCACAGGGAGCAGGCAGTGTAAGGCACATAGATACTTGATGAGCAAGAAGTAACTCAATAAGAGGCTCTTAATGCCTGCTTCCCACTTTTCACCATTTACATTCCTTCAACTCACAATGGTGAGTAATAGGCTAGCAAAACTTATTTTCAGTAGAGTCTTCCATTTGTCATCATCAGCATGCCAGCACAGCTTGTCAAAACCTCCCTTATACCATTTGACTTGTCCAGGAATGGATCCATTCTAGAATTCATGTGTGAAATCAATTCTAGAGCATAATGGCTTCCTATATCCAAATTGCTTCTCTTCTCTTCCTAACAAGGTAAAGAGATATGGGGACAAATAAAAACATAAATAGATGTCAGAGAAACCTAAAAATCTCAATTTTATTTTTTTTATTTAAGATAATTGACACACTAAAAATCGCAATTTGCATTTACTCCATTCTAAACTCAGAGTTCTGCAAAAGTTAAATGGATGAACAGAGATTGCAGGGGTTTCACAGCATTGGGAATAAGCTATAAAAATTCAACAAGAGTTCCTCCTCACAAAGATAGTGCACTGTCCTGAGTAAGAAGAGCTCAAACATAAAAAGGGTCTGGAAGGTGAGATCAACAAGAGAGTCAAAGGGAAAGGCACGGCGATTAAAAAAAAAAAAATACAAGGAAACAATTTAGGTCAAAGTACTGTAGAAACCCACATATTTAATATTGTTTGGTATACATATAGGTATATAATGATTTTTATGAGTCTGAAAGCACAGATGAATCATAAAATAACAGTTGCATAGTATGCAAAAAATGCCTAGAAAATATAGATATACTAAGCAAAAAGCTGATTTTCTCTATCTTAAGATGTAGTCTGTTTTTCCTTAGAAAATCTAAAGGATTTTTTAGAGGTAGTCTGAAAGGAAAAGTTAGACCAAATATGATCATTTTTTTGTGAGTAGGAATATAGGTTAGCTCAAAATCTAAGTACAGATTTGAATTTGGCTTATGGATTTGGGTAAAGATTATTTATCTAGAATGGTTTATATGGAAATTCCTTCAGAATACCATAGTTTTAGAAATTCAGATTAGCATACAGGAACAAATTTCACAGACAAGAGATTTGAAAACTACCTGGTATTATTACCATGACTGATGACACTCGATCAAATCAACTAGTTTAGACAATTAAAAAATAAGTGAATAAATGGATAGGTAATAAATAAATAAATAAATGTCAAAAACATCCCTGTAGTTATTTTTACACAGCTATTTTTTTCCACTGTCACAATCCATAAACAGATGTATTAGTTAATGCCTGAGCTTGCTTTCTTCTTCAGGAAAATCTCAAATTAACTTAATACTATGTGAAACAATATTAAGATGCAATTTTTTATCTCATTTTCTTAAAAGTAAAGACATTTTAAATTTCCACAGATCCAGTTTATCAGTCTTTTCTTTTATAGGAGATGTGTCATATAATATTTATAAGCACATTTTCAACTTTACAGCCATAGAGGTACTCCATAATTTTCTATGCCTTTTTCATATTTAGAATTAAGAGGTGGGGTGAGTTTATAATTTCATTCCAAATGAGGAAGCCTCACTTTGTTTTCAGCTTTATTGAAGTAAAATTGACCAAAAAATTGTATGTATTTAAAGCGTATGACTTGATGTTTTCATATATGTATAGATTATGAAATGACCACCAAAATCAAGTTAATTAATATATCCATTACTTCACAAAGTTACCTTTCTTTCTTTCTCTTTCTCCTTTGTTCTCTCCCTTCTTTCCTCCTTTCCTCCCTCCCACTTTCTTTTCATTCTTCTTTTTTTTTTCTTTTCCTTTCCTGTCCTGTCCCTTCCTGAACTTTCCTGTCCTTTATTGTCCTTGTCTTTGCTTCCCCCCACCCCTCCTCCTTCCTGCCGTTGTCCCCCTCCTCCCTTTCCCCTTGTCCCCCTCCTCCCTTTCCCCTTGCCTTTCCTCATCCTCACTTCTTTCTTGGTGAAAATGCTCAAAGTCTATCCTCTTAGCAAATTTAAACACAGTACGTTAGATCTTGAATTTATTCATCATGTATAACCCAAACTCTGTACACTTTGACCAATATTTACTGTTTTTCCATCTTACAGTCCCTGGCAAATAGCATTTTATTCTCAGATTCTCTGAGTTAGACTATTTTAGATTACACGTGAAGTGAGATCATGCAATATTTTTCTTTTTATGTCTGGCTTATTTCACTCAGGATAATGTCCTCTAAGTTCATCTACATTGTAGCAAATAATAGGATTTTTTTCCCCATTTTTATGGCTAAATAATATTACACACAAACACCATATTTTCTTTATACATTTTTCTGGTGATGAACATTTAAATTTTTACCATATCATGGGTAAAGTTAATAATGCTGCAGTAAAAATGGAAATCCAGATATGCCTTCAAGATCTGATTTTAGAGCCTTGTTGGGCTCCCTGCTTAGTGAGAAGTCTGCTTCTCCCTCTCCCTCTACCCTGTCCCTCCCCCCGCTTGTGCATTCTCTCAAATAAATAAATAAAATCTTCTTAAAATCATCCTGATTTCATTTTTTTTGGATAAATACCCAAAAGTGGGATTGATGGATCATATGGAAGTTCTAGTTCTAATTTTTGAAGAACCTTTGTACTGTTTTCCAAGTGTTTGCACCAATTTGCATTCCCATCAACAGTTCACGAAGGTTCCCTTTTCTTCATATCCTCTGAAAAACTTATCTCTTTTTCTTTTTGATGATAGCAGTCCTAAGAAGTATGAAGTAATATTATTATTATGATTTGCAGTTTCCTGTTGATTACTGCTATTAAGTACCTTTTTCAAATACAGGTATAGTGTATACATTCTTTGAAGAAAAGTCTATTCAGGTCCTCTGCTCATTTTTAAATCAAGTTACTTGTTTTTTGATAATTGAGTTATATGGATTCCTTATATATTTTGGATATTAGCCCCTTATCAAACATGGTTTACAAATGTTTTCTAGGTTGTCTTATCACTTCCTTAATTGTTTCCTTTGCTCTGCAGAAGCTTTTTAGATTGATATAGTCCCGATTATATATTTACATTTTTATTCCGTGTGTTTTTCTTATCATAGCCAAAGCAATGTCAAGATTTTTCTTATGTTCTCTGTCAGTAATTTTATGGTTTCAGTTCTTATGTTTAAGTCTGCACCCCATTTTTAGTTTGTTTTTTTTTTTCCTTTCGGGTTTATGATAAGGGTTCAGTTTCATTGTTTTGCATGTGTATATCCAACATTCCCTATGCCATTTTTTAAAGAGACAACCTTTTCTTTATTGTGCACTCTTGACACCCTGTCAAAGATAAATGACTTTATATTCATGGGTTTACTTTTGGGCTCTATTCAGTTTTTTTTTGGCCTATGTGTCTATCCTCCTGCTAGCACTACACTGTTTTAATTACTATAGTTTCATAATGTATTTTGAAATCATGAAGTGTCAGGTTTGGCAAGGAAACCCTGAGATGGCAAATGAAAAGATTACTTCAGACAACTTAGTAGGAGAAAGGAGGCCTGGAGACTAGATGCTCTAGTGGCAAAGGCTCTGAGCCACGCTTTGCCTCCATCTTTATTGTGAGTTTTAATCAGTACACCAAGCACAAGAGCAGAACAAGAAGGAACATGTAGCTTTAATGATCAAGACAGTAATATATGGGGCAGAGTGTGATGGGGGCAAGCAGTGCTTGTGACGTGCCTGAAAGGTAAGGAGATCATGAAGTATGTGACCACTATAGGTGCCTGTTTTTCTTCAGAATTTAAACATTTACTCCCTAGATGAGAACCTTGAACCTCAGTAAGAATCTGGCTACTTTTCAGCCAAGAAACCTCGTAGGAGCCAGTATTCCAGGCCCTCCTTTGTTTTTCAATTAGTCTTATCCAGAGTGGCATATGCAAGTCATATTTTATCTACCCAGGCGTTGTGAATCCCCATAATGAAGTGTGATGCCTCCAGCTTTATTCTTGACAAGATTGGTTTGGCTTTTTGTGGTCCTTTGTTCCATATGAATTTTAGGACTTCTTTTAAATTTCTGTAAATAATGCTACTGAGATTTTGGTGGGGATTTCATTGAATCTGCAAATTTTATTAAGTAGAATGGACATTTTAACAATATTAATTCTTCCATTTCATGAACATAGGATATCTTTCCATTAACCTGTGTCTTTTTAAATTTCTTTTATCGATATTTTATTATTTTTAGCATATAAGATTTTCACTTTGGTTAAGTTTATCCCTGTTTTACTATTCATGATGCTATCATAATGGGCTTGTCTTTCTAATTTCCTTCTGTATAGTTAATTGTTAGTGTATAGAAAGATCATTGATTTTTTATATGTTTGTTTTGTACTTGAAACTGTACTGAATTATTTTATTCTAGTAATTTCCTGTTGTCAAATCTTGAGGGTTTTATACATTTATATTACCATGTCTTCTGCAAATAGACATAATTTCACATTTTCCTTTCCAATTTGGATAACTTTTATTTCTTTTACTTGCCTTATTGCTCTGACTAGGATTTCTACTACTATATTGAATAAAAGTGGACAGAATGCTTATAAATGGCCTTATTATGTTGCAAAAATTTCTTCATATATGTATTTTCTAAAAAGTTTTAATCATGAATGAATATAGAAAATCTTGAAAAAAATCCAGAGAGGGAAAATTAGCATAAAATAAAAATAATGATAGCTACATCAGAATTCTTATGAGAAACCATGCAATCAAGAAGTGGAATAAAATATTTCAAGGCATAAAGGGAAAAGCAAACAATCTAGAATTTTATATCCACTTAAATTATTTTTGTATCTTTTTTTTAATATCCACCACCAGGCAACGCCCTCAACCCCCATCCCCTCCAAAACTCTGTTTCTCAGAGTCCACAGTCTCTCATGATTTGTCTCCCCCTCTGATTTCTCCCAATTCACTTTTCCTTTCCTTCTTCTAATATCCTCCGTGTTATTCCTTATGCTCCCCAAGTAAGTGAAACCACATGATAATTGACTCTCTCTACTTGACTTATTTCACTCAGAGTTATCTCCTCCAGTCCTGTCCATGTTGATATAAAAGTTGGATATTCATCCTTTCTGGTGGAGGCATAATATCCATTGTATGTATGGACTATATCTTCTTTATCCATTCGTCCATTGAAGGGCATCTTGGTTCTTTCCACAGTTTGGCGACTGTGGCCATTGCTGCTGTGAACGTTGGGGTACAGATGGTCCTTCTTTCCACTACATCGGTATCTTTGGGGTAAATACCCTAAAGTAGTGCAGTTGCAGGGTCATAGGGTAACTCTATTTTTAATTTCTTAAGGAATCTCCACACTGTTTTCCAAAGTGGCTGCACCAACCTGCATTCCCACCAACAGTGTAAGAGGGTTCCCTTTCTTCACATCCTCTCCAACACACATTATTTACTGTCTTGTTAATTTTGGCCATTCTAACTGGTGTAAGGTGGTATCTCAATGTAGTTTTTTTTTTTTAAGATTTTATTTATTTATTTGACAGAGAGAAATCACAAGTAGGCAGAGAGGCAGGCAGAGAGAGAGAGGAGGAAACAGACTTCCTGCTGAGCAGAGAGCCCGATGTGGGACTCGATCCCAGGACCCTGAGATCATGACCTGAGCCGAAGGCAGCAGCTTAACCCACTGAGCCACCCAGGAGCCCTCTCAATGTAGTTTTGATTTGAATCTCCCTGATGGCTAATGACGATGAACATTTTTTCATGTGTCTGCTAGCCATTTGCATGTTTTCTTTGGAGAAGTGTCTGTTCATGTCTTCTGCCCATTTTTTGATGTGATTATCTGTTTTTTGAGTGTTGAGTTTGAGGAGTTCTTTATAGATCTTGGAAATCAGCCCTTTGTGTGTAGTGTCATTTTCAAATACCTTCTCCCATTCTGTGGGTTGCCTCTTTGTTTTGTTGACTGTTTCCTTTGCTGTGCAGAAGCTTTTGATCTTGATGAAGTCCCAGAAGTTCATTTTCACTTTTGTTTCTTTTGCCTTTGGAGACACGTCTTGAAAGAAGTTGCTGTGGCTGATGTTGAGGAGTTTACTGCCTATGTTCTCCTCTAGGATTTTCATAGATTCTTGCCTCATATCGAAATCTTTTATCCATTTTGAGTTTATCTTTGTGTATAGTAAAGGAAATATAAAGACTCTCTCAGTCAAACAAAAACTGAGTAAATTTATTTCTAGCACCTCTACTCAGGAAATGTTAAAATATCTTCTGCAAGTAGGAAAACACTATAGGTCAGACACTTGGATCCACATAGAACAAGAAAGTTTTAACAAATGAATAAATGAAAGCAAGATAAATAATTTATTTTCTTATTCTTAATTGATCTATAGGTAATTGTTCAAAGTAAAAATAGTAACATTTGGTAACTGTAGTTTATGGGTAAATGAAATGAATACTAAAATGCTACAAGTATGATAAGGGAGAAGTGAGAATACTCTTTCATAAACTACCTATATTCTTCTACATGTAACTTTCCAATTTTCCCAACACCATTTGTTGAAGAGATTGTCTTTTCTCCAATGGATATTCTTTGCTGTTTTGTCAAAGATTAGTTGACCATAGAGTTGAGGGTCTGTTTCTGGGTTTTCTATTCTGTTCCACTGATCTCTGTGTCTGTTTTTTACCAATACTATACTGTCTTGACAATTACAGATTTGTAACATGACTTGAAGTCTGGAATTGTGAGTCCACAAGCATTAATTTTTTTTCAATATTCCTCTGGCTATTGAGGGTCTTTTCTGGTTCTGTACAAATTTTAAGGTTATTTGTTCCAGCTCTGTGAAAAGTGCCAATGTTGTTTTACATTGAATGTGTAGATTGCTCTGGGTAGCATAGACATTTTCACAATATTTTTTCCTCCAACCAATGAGCGTGTTTTTCCATTCCTTCCATCTACCTCAGTTTCTTTCATAAGTGTTCTTTAGCTTTCAGAGTCCAGATCCCTTATCTCTTTGGTTATGTTTATTCCTAGGTATCTTTGATTTTTGGTGCAATTGTAAATAGGATTAATTCCTTAATTTCTTTTTCTTTTATCTCATTGTTAGAGTATAGAAATGGAACTAATTTGTGCACATTGATTTTTATATCCTGCCACATTACTGAATTCCTATATGAGTTCTAGCAGTTTTGGGGTGTAGTATTTTGGGTTTTCCACATAAATTGCCATGTCATAGTGAGAGTTTGACTTCTTTGCCAGTTTGAATGCTTTTTATTTCTTTTCATTGTCTGAGACTAAGCTTCTAGTACTATGTTGAACAATAGTGGTAAGAGTGGACGTCCTTGTTGTGTTCCTGATGTTAGGGAAAACGCTCTCAATTTTCCCCATTGAGAATGATATTCACTGTGAGCTCTTTATATATGGCTTTTATGATGTTGAGGTACGTTCCCTCTATTCCTACACTGTGAAGAATTTTTATCAAGAAAGTATGCTGTATTTTGTCAAAAGCTTTTTTCTACATCTGTTGAGAGGATATGGTTCTTGTCCTTTATTTTATTAATGCAATGTATCAGGTAGATTGATTTGCAGATGTTTAAACACTCTTGAAGCCCAGGAATAAATCCCACTTCGTTGTAGTGAATAATCCTTTTAATGTTTTATTGGATCCTATTGGCTATTATCTTGGTGAGAATTTTGGCATCCATGTTCATCAGGGATACTGTTCTGTAATTCTCCTTTAGGTGTAAAATTAGCTTATATATTTGAGACTTTTCTTGTTTCTTGTGAAAGGCTTGTATTGCTATATACTACCCTCTTAGGATTGCCTTTGCTGCATCCCAAAGATCCTGAATTATTGTGTTTTGATTTTCATTTGCTTCCATAATTTTTTTTAAAGATTTTATTTATTTATTTGACAGAGAGAGATCAGAAGTAGGCAGAGAGGCAGGCAGAGAGAGAGAGAGAGAGGAGGAAGCAGACTCCCTGCTGAGTAGAGAGCCCGATGCGGGACTCGATCCTAGGATCCTGAGATCATGACCCAAGCCAAAGGCAGCGGCTTAACCCACTGAGCCACCCAGGCGCCCAACTTCCATAAATTTTTTAAATTGTTTTTTAATTTCCTGGTTGATCCATTCATTCTTCAGTAGGATGCTTTTTAACCTCCAAGTATTTGAGTTCCTTCCAGTTTTTTTCTTGTGATTGAGTTCAAGTTTCAAAGCACTGTGGTCTAAAAATATGCGGGGTATAATCCCAGTCTTCTGGTACTTGTTAGACCTGATTTGTGACCCAGTATGTGATCTATTCTGGAGAATATTCTATGTTCTAGAGAAGAATGTATATTCTGTTGCTTTAGGGTGGAATGCTCTAAATTTATCTGTGAATTTGACAGCCACATGTAGAAGAATGTAGCTAGACCATTTTCTTACACCATACACAAAGATAAACTCAAGTGAATAAAAGTCCTAAATGTGAGACAGGGATCCATCAAAATCCTAGAGGAGAACACAGGCAGCAACCTCTTCGACCTCAGCCACCACAAATTTTTGCTAGACACATCTCCAAAAGCAAGGAAACAAAAGCAAAAATGAACTGTTGGAGCTTCATCAAGATAAAAAGTTTCTGCACAGCACGGGAAACAGTCAACAAAACTAAAAGGCACCCTATGGAATGGGTGAAGACATTTGCATGTGACATATCATATAAAGGGCTAGTATCCAAGATCTATAAGGAACTTACTACTTCAACACCCAAAGAACAAATAATCCAGTCAAGAAATGGGCAGAACACATGAACAAACATTTCTTCAGAGAAGACATACAAATGGCTAACAGACACATGAAAAAAATGCTCCATATCACTGGTCATCAGGGAAATACAAATCAAGACCATAATGAGATACCACCTCATCATACCAGTCAGAATTAACTAGATAGAAATTAACTAAAGTTAACTAATTGACTTGCTAAAATTAACAAGATATGAAACAACAAATGTTGGCAAGGATGCAGAGAAAAGGTAACACTCTTACACTGTTGGTACAATGTGGTACGTTGCATAGAATGCAATCTGCTACAACTACTCTGGAAAAAGCTATGGAGGTTCCTCAAGAAGTTAAAAATAAGCTACCTTATGGCCCAGTAATTGCACTACTAGATATTTACCCCAAAGGTACAAATGTAGTGATCCAGAGGGACAGCTATACCCCAATGTTCATAGCATCGATATCCGCAATAACCAAACTATGGAAAGAGCCAAGATGTCCACTGACAGATGAATGGATAAAGAAGATGCATTATCTATCTGTATATCTGTATATCTATCTACACACACACACACAAACACAGGAATATTAGTCATCAGAAAGGATGAATACTTACCATTTATATCATCATGGATGGAACTGGAAGGTATTGTGCTGAGTGAGTGAAATAAGTCAGTGAGAGAAAGAATTATCATATAGTTTCACTCATATATGGAATATAAGAAACAGTACAGAGCATCATAGGGGAAGAGAAGGAAAACTGAATGGGAAGAAATCAGAGAGGGAGATAAATCATGAGAGATTTGTTGGAGGGATAATGGGTGGGGGGATGAGATAACTGGGTGATGAACATTAAGGAGGGCATGTGATGTGATAAGCACTGGGTGTTATGTACAACTGATGATTAATTGAACTCTACATCTGAAACGAATGATGTATTGTGTGTTAGTTAATTGAATTTAAATTTTAAAAAATACCTATATTGCCGGTGAATTGGTATAGACTTGAAAATGGATATAGATTAACCATAATTGTATATTGCAAAATCTCTGGCAACCACTAAAAATTTGTGGAATAACTATAGCTGGTACATTAAGAAAGTAGAAATAATGTAATCATAGAAATTAAACAGCTAAAGTAAATTGAAATAGTTGAACAAAAGGAGTATAAGCAAAGAAAAAAACACAAAGAATAGAAAGCTAAATTACTATATTACTAAGCATAGTAAATACTAATCTAACCATATTTGTAGTCATATTGGGCATGAATGGTATAACTACATGAAATAAAAGAGAGGGATTGGCAGTGTGGGGAAAAAAAGAAAAGGTCCTACTACTATATTATCTATAGCAAATCCACTTGAAATGTCAAGTCACGATAGATTAAAAATAATAGGATGTATGTAAAAAGTTTATACTAATTAGGAGAAAGCTGGAATGGCTGTATTAATTTCAGACAAAACAGACTTTGAAACAAGAAACATGATCAGCAATATAAAAGGTCATTGCTAACAATAAAGGAGTCCGTTCAGTAGGAAGGCATAATGGTCATTAACATGTATAGGCCTAACAACAAATCATTAATATACTTGAGCTCAACCTGATAGTTCTGCAACAATTAACAGAAAAACATATGTTACTCTAGTTGGAGACTTTTAGTATTAATTAATACACCAACGAGTTTCTTCCATGTTTTTCATAGCTTGATAACTCATTTCTATTTAGTTCTTTAAGCTTGAAGTCAGATAATCAATCTTAGAATTTTCTTCTCCTTCCATAGTAAATGGGATATTCTATTTCTTCATAGTAAATGGGTTATTCTTGTTATTCTGGATTTTTCTGTTGCTTTTGCATATAAACCTATGACTCGCAGCAAACTAGGAATATAGGAGGAACTGATTCAACTTTATAAAAAGCATCTACAAAACCTACAATTAACTTTAGATGTAATGCTGAGAAACTTTTCTTTCTGTGAATGATCAGGAAAAAAAAAATTAGCATTGTAGTAGAAGCTCTTTGTAGTGCAATAAGACAAGAAAAGAAACCAAGTTAAACAGATTACAAAAGAATAAGTAAAACTTTGTCAGCAAAGCATGTTACCATCGTGAAGAAAATTAAACAAAATCCAAAGTCAAAAGAGAAAAACGTGTATATGATTACAAAAATATAACACAGAAAGCGATGACAACCCAATAAAATATTATTTATAATATTGAAACAAGGTGTTATTAAGAAAACAAAAAGACACCCTTGGCATTTAAGTAAGTGAAAGTTGCTTCAATATCACTTATACTTAACGGACTATAATAAAAATAAATTAAATAAGATGTTTGTATATATGACTTGGGTGAAATATGAAGTTAAGAACACAAATATAGTATTGGTAAATGAATAAGTAGTACCTATTTGGTATAAACTCTTCTTGAAAATTTTTAAAATAAAAATGCACAAATAATTTAATATATTCCTATATTGGTTGGATGTGTCCTAAAGTAGTTTTTAAGAAGGAATGGAACAAATACAGAGTGTGTCATAAATAAAATAATGTGAAAAAGACACAGGTAGATTTATGTGTAAGATACAGAAAATCTATGGTCTCAATTGTTAAGCTACAACCAAGGTACAGAATAGAAGGTAGAAGAACACTTGTAATATTTTCTAGAAGATTACATTAAGAATTTCAAAAAAAAATATGTCTTTGAAGAGTAGAACAGGAGTGGGGAGGAAGGAAAAATCACATTTAAATTTTTTAAATTTATATATTTTAGAGAGCAAGAGAGAGCAATTGGGGTTCAGAGGGAGAAGGAGGGAAAGAATCCCAAGCAGACTCGCAGCTGAGTGCAGATCCTCATGGGGCTCTATCTTCAAAATCCTGAGATTAGGACCTGAGCCAAAATCAAGAGTCAGATGCTTAACTGACTGAGCCACCAAAGAATACCTGTATTTTATTTTTAACTTTTGCAATACTCAAATGTTATTAATAAGATTCCCCCCTTTTAAAACTTGTTTTATTTATTTATTTGTCTGTTTGTTTGTTTATTCATTTATTTAAATTCATCTGACAAAGAGAGAGAGAGAGACAGCGAGAGTTGAAACACAAGCAGGGAGAGTGGGAGAGGGAGAAGAAGGCTTCCCGCTAATGCAGGCACCCAATGCAGGCTGGTTCCCAGGACTCTGGGATCATGACCTGAAGGCAGTCCCTTAACGACTGAGCCACCCAGGCTCCCCAAGATTCCCTTTCTTAAATACTTATATATACAAAAACTCATTGCCACCATAAACAGGTGAACAATGCTTTCAGAAATTCTAAAGAATATTTTTCTGAAAAAAGCGTATCTAATCCTAAAAAAATTGTATCTAATTTATCTAAAAAAAAGTGTATCTAAAAAAAGTGAGTCTTTCACATACCTATTTGAGTGTTAAATTGCCAATTTTTAAATTGAAAAATTTCAAATTATATATTAAAATTATATATTATATTATATAATTTATAGAAAATTTTACTTAAAACTTTCATTTGCATAATATGACTATTTTAAATTATATTTCAAAATATTTAAATATGCAATGACAAGTGAAAATTAAATATTTTCCTAAAGTCACAAATATTATTGATTAACAATTAATCTTTTTATCAGTATTACATTGATAGTAAACTACCAAGTTTATGACACTCTAGGTTAAAAGATCAAAAATTTAATGAATATTAAAACTAAAAATCCAAATCAGCAAATTAGCATAATGGTGTACAATATAAAAATAAAAATGCAAAGAAAAATGTTTTCTCTACCCAACTTCAGTATACTTCAAAAGAATTGCTGTTTAACCTCTCTTTTGTTGAAACAACTGTGCAGGACAAGTAGTATTTTACTTTTTTTTCATAAGAGTACCAACAAACATCCATATAATTTTACTTCATGTTAAAGACTTGGTTTAAATCTGTTAATTAATTAAAAAGTTAATTAAATCACTAAATACTGCATTAATTAAATGCAAGAGAGCTCATAATACATGAAGTTTTTATTCCGGGTCATTTATAAAGAAAATTAAGGGTGCCTGGGTGACTCAGTTGGTTAAGCCTCTGACTTGATTTCAGCTCAGATGGTAATCTCAGGGTCCTGGGACCAAGCCCCTCACTGGTCTCTTCTCTCTGCAAGGAGTCACTTGAGAATTCTCTCTCTCTATCTCTCAAATAAATAAATAAATCTTTTTAAAAAAATGGCTAGTTTTGCTTTCTCATTAAGATTTAAATTTTTTATGCATTTAATGTGACAGTTTCAGAAGGAATTATAAGTTGCTTTAAAATATCTGATAATGATGTTTCTAGAAAGTTTCTAGAATTTTAACTTATAAATAAAATCAATTAAAGGTGAAAATCACAATTCACATTGGTTGTATAGTTTCCATATAAGTGTGAATGCATTACTTAAAGTTGTAAATACTTTTGAAAAAAATGCCTAGAAATGGAACATCAGTGAATGCTATTCATATGAAATGAAACACACACATAGAAACACACATATATAGTCTCATGCAGGATGATATGATTTATGCATTTTTTTTACTTACTATCTTATGATGGCCTTGGGAACATGAAGTTTTTAATAAATACTAAATAAAATACCTGTTATTCCTGTTCACTGCCATTTTACCTTCTCTCTCATTGGTCATGAAACTATAGGGTACATTCACTAGCTTTTTCTATTGCTAGGGAAGATTTGGTCACTTTAACAGTATTGTTTCTCCTATATGTGATTTTATATTATTCTGTTTATTTATTTATTAAAGATATTATTTATTTATTTGACAGAGAGATCACAAGTAGGCAGAGAGAGAGGGAAGCAGGCTCCCCGCTGAGCAGAGACCCTGATGCGGGGCTCGATCCCAGGACCCTGAGATCATGACCCAAGCCGAAAGCAGAGGCTTTCACCCACTGAGCCACCCAGGGACCCTTCTCCTATATGGGATTTTAGATGATGCAAACAAATATGTTAGGAATCTGATAAGAGAATGAGATAATTGGATGTGCATTATCTTGGATACTTGGTATTTGGATTCTATCAGGAATCAGCTTTTGCAATTTTCCAAGTTACCTAATTTCCAAACTCTTCTTTTTCATATTTGCATGCAAACATGATTTTTTTAACTTCATTCTTTTTAGTACTTTGCTAAACACAAGCAGTACAAACCAATAGCCACTGTAAGCCCTTTCTCCTAAAATTGCTCAGTATGTGTGATCTGTATCCAAAATCAATACATTGATTGTGTACCAAGAGTTTAGCCAGAGCAGAAAATTAAATACTTCCATTCCAGCTTAAAGTACTCATAAAAAAAAAAAAGTATTAATTTTTTTCCCCTATCTCCTGTGAGACCAATATTTTAAGTATTTCTTGTAAAAGTACTCACCAGTGATACCTGTCTGCATTATTTAGGATATAGTAGAGAATTGGGGAACTAAACTCTTAATGATTCACCACAGCAAAGATTTATTTTTTAACTCATTTGTTACGTCCTACATAGTTCAGCAACCTTTTGTCTACAGAGCTGCTGAAGTATCCTTGCCGACAGGGTCTCTAAAATTACGTAGCTATATCATGTAGAAAATAATTCCTCTATAGTCACTATGACAATTGAGCAAATTAGCTATTGTTTCTGGAACAAGTTTTGAAATGCATCTGCAGGAAATCATACACTCCACTTACAAGAATTCTATGGGCACAATTAGTTGTATAGGCAACTAATTGCAAGATAAGGAGAAATGCAAAGGAATGGATGCATGATATATGATTAGTATGTGTCTCTACCACTTGAATTTTAGTTTAAAATCCACATGAAGGGAATTATAGTGTTGAGTTTGAAGAAGTTACTAGAGAATTTCTTTGGAAATAATTGTCAGAGTACTATAAAGCACTTATTTTAACTAATTCATTACAACTGTGAACAGAACTATAATTTATGAAAAAAATGCACAGATGTCTTGGATTTGAGGAAAAGGAAGGACTGGCATTTTGACTGATGGCAGAAAAATAAAGCTGAGAAACTGGGGTTAATGACTAAAATTTTCAAAATAGAAAAAAAAGTCATTACAAAATGTGAAATGTACCTTCACTAAATGAAAAAAACAAGGATATATGTATAATCTTGTTAGTCTTGTTTTGTTTACATTATTATTGCTTTTTTTTTTCCCTAAGAATATGTCCATTTATCTAAATTTTAAATTTACTTGCTTAGGCTTCTTGTAATATCTCTCATAAGTCACTTTGACCAAGCAGTTGCCCTTTTTCATTTTTCATCCTAGTATTTGATATTTATCCATAAGAAAAATGTCTGAATGGGGATAAATCATATGCATTGTGTGATATGCCAGTAATTTAACTTAGGAAATATTTGTGTAGATAGTGTTTGTGAAATATCAGTTTATGTTCTCCTAAGAATTGAGAATTAACTCAAAGTATCTGTTTTCCAAAATTCTATCCTTTAAATATTTTGTTACTAAATAATGAATTGATAAATACATTTTTGTTCCTCAAAATTAATACATTTGATTTCAAATGTTATTAAGACACTGCTTTTAATTAATGTGAATGCATGTATTTATATATATCACCTGATAATAACTGAGCTTGTGTTATTTCATTACTGATTTTAATTGCTTTAGAATCTGTTATCTGGCTTTCTCAAGACTGTTCAAAACTGTGTATATAAATCACTTTTGTTATATGTTTTAGCTTAAAAATATATTATTAAGTTATACAATTAAATTTCAATCTCAACCATTTAAAAAAAATTTTGTAAGTTTTTAGTCTTAAAATTCCATGTACATATTGTGTCTTCTGATTGGGCCAATTTAATGGCACAGAAGTGTTTTCACTCATCATGTGTCATTTTATTTATAACCAGGCTCTTAAGACTGGCAGCATGCTAGGCAGCTTTAATAAAGCATGTCATGGAGCAATGTATTTGTTTTCACAGGCTGAAATCAATTCACCTTGAAAGCACTGCTCATATAAGATGACTAACTCTGGAGATAAGAAGATCTATCCTATTAGCAATGAAAAAATAGCCTCAGAAAGTTATAAATTTAAAAGCAAGTGTGTTTCTTGGTACTCAGTATCTACACATCTTAAACTGGTCCAGCTATTAGTATTATTAGGTGGAGAGTAAGATTCTTTTAGTACCAGAGAAGCAACCTGGGCACTGCTGGACACTAGTGCAAGAGAAGGGAGGTTAAATCTCCCAGGACCATCTGAACACTGAAGGAATGACATATGAAATTCAATTCAGAAGCACTAAGATACAAAAACAAAAAAACCAAACCAAACCAAAACAAAACAAAACAACAAAAAAAACCAGTTTGCCATTCAAAAATAAGCAACTCACAAATTTAATGCAATAAAAATAATTTTCTCTCTAAGGAAATAAATACACAGAGTGTTATGGAGAGCATTTGAGGATTTTTTTTTTCAAAGTCTGAATAGAATTATGAAGAAAATATCAAGATACTCAAACAGTACTATCTTGAATATTTCAGCTAGAATATTACTGTGTCAACATGTATAGATGGTCTTTTCTCTAAACAAATGAAATCATTTTCCAGAATCCTTTCCCATTTTTGATTATTTCCCCCAAAGCATAGCATACCTTGGAGATTTTGTGTGTTTGGTTCCAGACAACCACAATAAAGCAAATATTGCAAGAACAGGAGTAATATAAATATTATGGTTTCCCAGTGCATATAAAAGTTTATGCTTACACAATACTGTAGTCTGTTAAGTATACAATAGCACTCTGTCAAAAATCAATATACATACCTTAAAATACTTTATTGCTAAAAAATAAAAACCATCATCTAAGCTTTCAGTGACTCATCATCTCTGATCACAGATTACCATAAAAAAAAATAACGATGAAAAAGTTTGAGGACGCCTAGGTGGCATCTGTCTTTGGCTCAGGTCATGATCCCAGGGGGGTTCTGGGATAGAGCCTCTTATCTGGCTTCCTGATCAGAGGCTCAGAGGGGAAGTATGGTTCTCCCTTGCCCTCTGCCTCTTCCTCTGCTTGTGCACTCACTCTCTCCCTCTCTTTCTGACAAATAAATAAATAAATAAAATATTTAAAAAAATGAAAAAGCTTGAAATATTGCAAGAACTACTAAAATGTGACATAGAGACCCAAACTGAGCAAATGCTATTGGAAAAATGGTGCTAATAGACTTGCTTGGTGCTAGATTGCCACAAAACTACAATTTGCAAAAAATGGAGTATCTATGAAGTTTAATAAAGCACAGTGCAATTAAATGAGGTGATGTAATCTTAGAAATAATGCCTGTAATATAATCTTAGAAATTAGTCAAATTTGGGGTATCTGGGTGATACTTAACTAAGTGTTCGACTTGATTTTGACTCAGGTCATGATCTCAGGGTCTTGACACAGCTGGGTTGTGAGGCTCCATGCTCAGCAGGCAGTCTGTTTCTTTCCCTTATTGGGCACTTGTGATGAGCACTTAGTGTAGTATGTTGTGTTGAATCACTAAATTCTATACCAGAAACCAATATTACCCTATTTGTTAAAAAATTAAGAACTTGAAATCTAAAAATTTTTAAAGTTTAAAAATAAACATATAAATGTAAGCATATATTGTTTTCCTATTTTCAATTTAATTTATATCTACTCTATTATTATATTTTGTTTTAATCTTCTTGCTTGAAATCTATCCATTCCAATTATTTGAAGAATTTGATGTTTAGGCTGTTGATGGTAAGTTTTTCTGCAAGAATATGTGTTTAATGATCTAAATTTCCTTCTCAGTAACACTTCAGTAACAATGCACAAATTTTGATGTTTTATGTTTCTTTTTTTAAGTAAATCACATTTTTCAAATTTTCTTGCAACTTACTGTTTGACACATGAATTACTTACTAGTGTATTGTTGAATCTAAATATTTGGGTATTTTTGAGACATTCTGTAATTGATGTCTAGTTTCATTCCATTATATCTGAGACATACTTTGTATGATTTGTATTCTTTTAAATTTGTTTAGTTACTCAGGTGTTTGTCCAGGAATGCGGTGTATCTCGTTGAATGTCCCATGTACACCTGGAAGGAATACTTCTTTGATGTCATTAGATACAGCAGTTCCATAGTGGTCAGTTAGGGCAGGTTGGCTGATAGTGCTGGCAAGCCTCACTAATTGTCTTGTAACATTATTGAAAAGTAATTGAGAGGGAGTATTAGAATTTCCAACTACAATTGTGTTTAAGTTTCCTTTCAGATATCATTTTCTATCCCGTGTGTTTTGAAAGTATATTACAAAATTTGTATTCCTTTGGGATTACTTTGTCTTATAGAATTGACTGCTTTCTCATAATGTGATGTCCCTGGTTAGTCTTGATAATCTTCCTTGTTCTGAGGTCTATTTTGTCTCAAATTAGTATAGGCATCCTAGCTTATAGAGTTTGCATGCTATATCCCATTCATATCTTTATTTTAAACTCATTTTTTGCCCTACCACTTAAATGGATTTCTTTAAAGAAGATCCTACATTTTTATCTAATGAGACAATTATTGTCTTTTAAATGGTGTTTTTAAATTGCTTACATTTAAAATGATTATAAGAATAATTAGATTATAATCTCACATCTCATCAGTTTTTTTTCCTTTTATGTTTTATTACATTTTCTTCTTATTCTGCCATTCCTCTTTTTAATTGAAACTTTCTTAGGATTCTACATTTTCTTATATCTTTATCATTATTACCTTTTAAAGCTTGCTTAAACTATATTTTACAATACTGAGTGTAAAATAATGAGTATAAATTCATTTATTTCTGCTTCGTGTGTAAGGTCTTGTATATTCTTATTTTTCCCTACAATCTCATGTCATTTTTGCTTTTATATACATTACAAACACCCAATACATTTCTACTATTATTGCTTTAAGTATCCAGTTACATTTTAGATATTAGAGCAAGAAAAGTAAGAAGAATATGCCCTTCTTTTATGCCATTTCTGATATTATTTATTCCATTATCTTTTTTTATGTTTTTACTTAAATTCCACTTAGTTAACATATAGTGTAATATTAGCTTCCAGGTGTACAATATAGTGATTCAACACTTCCATACAACAGCTGGGGCTTATCACAGCTGGTGCTTTCCTTAATTCCCACCACCTATTTAACCCAGTCCCCTACCCACCTCCCCTGTGGTAATCAACAGTTTGTTCTCTACAGTTAAAAGTCTGTTTCTTGGTTTGCCCCTCTCTTGTTTTTCCGCATTCCTTGTCTGTTTTGTTTCTTAAATTCCACCTATGAATGAAATCATATGTTATTTGTCATTCTCTGATTTACTTCATGTAATGTAATGTTCTCTAGCTCCATCCATGTCGATAACACTTCTTTATCTGTTCTTCAATCAGTGGACTCTTGGGCTGTTTTTTATAGTCTGGCTATTGTAAAAAATGCTGCTATAAACATTGGGGGGCATCTGTCCCTTTGAATTATTATTTTTGTATTCTTTGAGTAAATACCAAATAGTACAATTGCTGGATTGTAGGATAGTTCTATTTCTAACTTTTTGAGGAAACCGCATACTGTTTTCTACAGTAGCTAAACCAGTTTGCGTTCCCACCAACAGTGCAAAAGGGTTCCCCTTTATCCATGTCCTTGTCAACTCCTGTTATTTCTTTAGCCAATGACCTGCTATTGATTTTAGCCTTTTTGACTGTTGTGAGGTGATATCACATTGTAGTTTTGATTTGAATTTCTCTGATCATGAATGATGCTAACCATTTTTTCATGTGTCTGTGGGCTATCTGGATATCTTTGGAGAAATGTCTCTTCATATCTTCTTCCCACTTTTTAATTGGATTATTCAATTTTGGGGTATTAAGTTGTATAAGTTTATAGATTTTAGATACTAACCTTTTATCATAATCTTCTACCATTCTGTAGGTTGCTTTCCAGTTTTGTTGATTGTTTCCTTTGCTGCATAGAAGCTTTTTATTTTGGTGGAATCCCAGTAGTTTATTTTTGCTCATTTCCATTGCCTCAGGAGACATAGGTAAAAGGAACTTGCTCATGGCCAATGTCAAAGAGGTTGCTGCCTGTGTTGTCATCTAGGATTTTCCTCTTTCACATTTTGGTCTTTCATTCATTTTGAATTTATTTTGTGTATGGTGTAATAAGTGATCCAGTGTCATTTTTCTGCGTGTTGTTGTCCAGTTTTTCCAACACCATTTGTTAAAGAAAGTTTATTCTTCCCATTGAATATTCTTTCCTGCTTTGTCAAAGATTGATTTGCCATTTGGTTGTGAGTTCATTTTTGGATTTTCAGTTCTGTTCTGTTGACCTATGTGTCTCTTTTTATCCAGTACCATACTGTTTTGGTCTACTACAGCGTTATAATATAACTCGAAGTCTGAAATTGTGATTCTCTAGCTTTGCTTTTCTTTTTCAAGGTTGCTTTGGCTATTAGGGCCTTTTGTGGTTCCATACAAATTTTAGGATTGTCTGTTTTAGCTCCATGCATTTCTTTCTTAAGGTTTCAGTTTCTGAGCTCCATGCATTTCTTTCTTGAGATTTCAGTTTCTGACCTTAAAATAATCCTGTTGTCTGGAGAACTTTTAGCATTTGCGGAGCAAGTATCCAGGCGTTTAATTCCCCCCATCTTGTTCATCTAAGAAAGTCTTTATTTTTCGTTTACTTGTGAAGAATATTTTTACTGGCAATGGAATTCCAAGTTGGCATAGTTTCTCCTTTTAACATTTTAAAGATGCCACTTTCCTCTGTTTTTGTTCATATGATTTCTCATAAGAAATTGACTATAATTCTACCCTTTGTTTCTCCATAGGTAGAATTTTTTCCCCTTTTGTTGTCTTTGAGATTTTTCTCTTTAACCATGATTTTAACATTTTGAATATGATATTCCTACATGTGGGAACACACACGTGTGTATGTGTGTGTGTGTGTGTGTGTCTGTGTGTGTTGGACCCTATCCTTTGTGTTTTTGAGCTTTCTTGGATTTGTGGCTTGGTCTTTGACATGAATATTGGATGTTATCATCTGTTACTACTTCACAAGTCTTCTGCTCCATTCTATTTTGTCTTGAATTTCAGTTGTATGTATGCTGTAGTGTTTGATATTTTCTCATAACTTTTGGCTGCTCCATTCTGTTTTTATGGTGTGTGTGTGAGTGTGTGTGTGTGTGTGTGTTTACTTTGTTTTCTGTTTTAGAAAATTAATTTCTCTTGATGTATCATCAGGTTAACTGATTATTTTCTTGACTGTGTCTGGTCTACTAATATACCCATGAATCACATTTTCATTTATCTTACTCTGATTTTGATTTGTAACATCCCATGTGATTCTTTCTTAAAGTTTCTATTTTCACCTGATATCCATCTGATCTTGTATATAATTTATTTTCTATTAAAGCATTTAACATATTATCCATCATTATTTTCAGTTTCTTTTCTGATAATTCCAACATATAAGTCATTTATTATTCTGGTTCTAATTATTATTTCTTGACTTTATATTCCCATTTTTTTCTTGCCTTCTGATAAGCCTAATATTTTACTTTATTATTACTATTTTTGGAGAGCCGTGATTGTTTTTGACTTAGGAGATACCGAGGTCAACATATGGACTGCTAGGAGAAGAACATGAGTTTTCTTCGTGGGGGTTGTTTGCTTTTAGTGTTGGGATTTTGTTAATCTATTTAGGAGATTAGATGTGTTTAAATATCATTGCTGTGGTTACCAGAGGTGAAGTTTATTGATAAAATGGACACCAAAGGATTTAAATTCTCTGGTAAAACCTTGTTTGCATCTCCCACTTGATTCTGTGTCTTCTCCTTGTGCTTCTTCTCAGTGAGAATCAGTCTCTTCAGCACTTCCTACTCTATCCCCTGCTATTTTTATGCAAGGCTTGTTAGTATCATTAAAATGGAGTAGCAGAGGGGAAAGTTCTCTGATTTTTTCCTATAACTTTTCACAGCATTGTAGCTTTCATAAGAATTCCCCAACTCCAGTAGTAGACTTCTTTTGTCCCCTTCCTGATTTTTCTCCTTGCTGCTGTGTGTGTTCACCAGTGTCCTCAGGCTAAGGTTTTGTCACCCTTCCCCTTTTACCCAGATAATTAAGGCTTTGTTACATAGGAGACAAAGGTCCAAGGTATAGGCAGAAATTCAGTCTCTCTTCTCTTCCTTCAGCTGTGATGAGATTCAACCAGTTTCCTCCATATAGGCTTTGATGAATATCCCCTATATATTAAATCTTTTCTTTAATGAAAGAGAAAGAAATTGGTGTGAATGCATTTTACATGTGGTTTCTTTTCCCCTCTCCCAGCCATCACCATAGGGGTGGCTTTCACTGGATTCTTTTTTATCTTCCCCTTGACAATCTGTTGGAGTTTATAGGGGGAAAGTTTGCAAGATGACAAGAACTGCCCTATGACTCTGGTCTCCCAGAGCTTCACACATCCACAATACCTAACACTTATAATCACCAATAAGCAATTCATTAAAAAAAAAAAAAATCTAGCTTAATCTCCCTGCTGCCTTCCATAGCTTCTGGTTGGGTATGCCTCTGAGTGAATGCTTGGACCCTGTTTTTGCCTGCAGGTATCTGTGTCTAAATTCTAGGGTAGCAGTAGTTTCTATGACATAATCTTTTTTTTAAAGGACTGAAGAAAATCATTCCTTTTTTAACTAACCTATTTTTTTGTCTTTTTGTTGTTAAGATCAAAGAAACTTCTTTCCAGCTTACCAGTTTTCCAGGTTAAAACCAGAAGTTAGATTTTTTACTCATTGAAGAAATTCATGAATTTATCATAAAAATAACAATGAGATTGCCAACAATCTTTTATCAACCTACTGTCATGCTGATGTTTGTGTTTTTCAAACATGTCTCTAGGTGCAGCCTGTGAAGGTATTTAAGTGAGTCAATTATAGACATCAAAATCTTACATATAAAACAGTTGCAATGGTCAGATTGAGAAATGTTGGTGGTTTGGAAGGAATAATAGTGAAAAGAATATATTTGGAATAATAAATACATATTAAAAAGATATATGATATATTTTGGAAATACTATTTAAAGAAATCTTTCTGGTAGATTGTCTATGGAGAATGAAGGAGAATGGGATGATAAAGAGTTCTCGTGATTTTCTGTGTCTAAATTGGTAGTATTTGCAAAGGTACTTAAGACTAAAGAATTAGTCTTAGAATACAGTTCTTTTACCAAATATTTTTAGGTTGATAGCTCTACACAGAAGATAAAATTGTATTTCTCTAATCCTTGGTTGAAGCTAACGCAGGTGATATTTCCAGACCAGGTATGTATGTATGTATGTATGTAGGTATTATGAACAGAGTTGATTTTTTTTCAGTGTTCCAAGATTCTTTGTTTATGTACCATACCCAGTGCTCCATGAAAATATGTGCCTTCCTTAATACCCACTACCAGGCTCACCCAACCCCCAACCCCATCTCCTCCAAAACTCTCAGTTTGTTTCTTAGAGTCCATAGTCTCTAATGGTTTGTTTCTCCTTCCTATTTCCCCCAACTCACTTCTCTCCCTCTCCCAATGTCCTCCGTGTTATTACTTATGCTCCACAAATAAGCGAAACCATATGATAATTGTCTCTCTCTGCTTGACTTATTTTACTCAGCATAATCTCCTCCAGTCTTGTCCATGTTGATACAAAAGTTGGGTATTCATCCTTTCTAATGGAGGCATAATATTACATTGTATTTATGGACCATATCTTCTTTATCCATTCGTCTGTTGAAGGGCATCTTGGCTCTTTCCACAGTTTTGCAATTGTGGCCATTGCTGCTATGAACGTTGGGGTACAGATGGCCCTTCTTTTCGCTACATCTGTATCTTTGGGGTAAATACCCAGTAGTGCAATTGCAAAGTCATAGGGTAGTTCTATTTTTAATTTCTTAAGGAATCTCCACACTGTTTTCCAAAGTGGCTGTACCAACTTCCATTCCCACCAACAGACCAGGTATTTAATTACCAGTGGGAAGCACTCAAGAGCTCTCTTTTCACTGGCACTGCTATTAGTCAAGTTTAAGTTTGTGGCTGCTCTCTGAACCTAGATTCCAGAGTAACTATGATTTACTGTACTGTCTCTTGACCCTCAGTGTATAAGTACTGTGAGAAAGAAATCAGAGTTTGTCATTTTAAGCTACTGAGATTAATGATGTTTCCCCCTATAATAGCATAACCTAATCTATGCTGACTTGTCAAAGGGAAAACACATAGTTTTTATTTGAACATTTTAACTTTGAGTTATGGAATTCTCTCTCTTGCAGTTTGATAACTGAATGCAAAGGTTAGAACGGAGGCAGGAGTTGGAAACAAATTATAGAGAATCATTTGCATGTGGAAGATATTTCATAGCATGAGAATAGTGGATGTTACCTAATTAAAGTTTAGAAAGGCAAGAGTTAGGATCTTCACATATTTAAGAATCCATATATAGGGGCACCTGAGTGGCTCAGTCATTAAACATCTATCTTCAGCGGAGGTCATGATCCCAAGATCCTGGGATCGAGCCCCACGCCAGGCTCCCTACTCTGCAGGAAAACTGCTTCTCCCTCTGCTATTCCCTGTGCTTGTGTTCCCCCTCTTGCAGTCTCTCTCTCTGTCAAATAAATAAAATCTTAAAAAAAAAAAAAAAGAATCCAAGTATAAAGACTATCCAATCAGTATCCAATTGGATACCCAAAGATATCCAATAAGAAGATAATAAATATTAGGTTATAATTTGGTGGTCTAGAGGTTGAGAACAGAAAGTATTTTAGAAAAGTGGAAATGGCCAACAAATGCATGTTTTGCTGAAAATGTCAAAAAAGTAAGAATTAAATATATAACTTGAATTTCATAGCATGAGTTACCTTATAGAAAGTAGTTTTAGAGACAAAGGAATAAGCAAGGGATACCTGGGTGGCTCAGTGGGTTAAAGCCTCTGCCTTTGGCTCAGGTCATGATCTCAGGGTCCTGGGATCAAGCCCCACATCGGACTCTCTGCACAGCGGGGAGCCTGCTTTCTCCTCTCTCTCTGCCTGCCTCTCTGCCTACTTGTGATCTCTGTCAAATAAATAAATAAAATCTTTAAAAACAAAAATTTAAAAAAGGAATAAGCAAAATGAAGTAAAAAGAAGGGGAGAAATTCCATTATTTTATTATTCTCTGAAATCAACTGTATTAAATCCTAATGAATATGAATATATGTATATGTATATTTATATTATATTTCTGTGTACAAATACATTTATATTTATATCACATATATGTGTAAAATTTACATACTATATATAGGTACACCCAAATGCATGCATTCCTCAGTACACATAAATTTATGTATGTTTATATATGTGTATGTATGTAAACACAGGCATAAAAATCTATTGACTGATTTTTTCATTATTGCATATTTTCCTATATTTTTTTAATTTTTTTAAATTTTTTTATTTTTTTATTTTTTATAAACATATATTTTTATCCCCATGGGTACAGGTCTGTGAATCACCAGGTTTACACACTTCACAGCACTCACCAAAGCACATACCCTCCCCAATGTCCACAAACCAACCCCCTTCTCCCAAACCCCCTCCCCCCAGTAACCCTCAGTTTGTTTTGTGAAATTAAGAGTCACTTATGGTTTGTCTCCCTCCCAATCCCATCTTGTTTCATTTATTCTTCTCCTACCCACTTAAGCCCCCATGTTGCATCACCACTTCCTCA
>NC_081571.1:59075810-59185377 GCF_022355385.1 Mustela nigripes
ACTTCTCCGCCGGTCCTACCTTTCAGAAAGTGGTTGTTTTTCTGTTTCCAGAATTGCTGTTCTTCTTCTCTTCGATCTGCCGATGGATTTCCAGGTGTTTGCAATCTTTAGATAAGCTATCTAGCTGATCTCCAGCTAGCTGAAGTAGTCTCAGCCTGCTACTTCTCCGCCATCTTGACTCCTCCCCTCTTTTTCCTATATTTTTTGTACAAATACATGGAGATTAGAATTTCTTTGCTGAAGTTACCCAAGTAGGAAGTAGTAGAGTTGGTAAATTAGGCAACCTACTTTTTTGAAAAGCAGTGGTGATTTTGTTGCTGTAATTTATGTTTATGACTATCATTTATTTTATTTTTTCTTTCCCTTCTATTTTTTTTTGTTTTACTTTATGAAATATTTATGAACTATAGTTTGCATTGCTGAGTGGTTTCCTATACCCTTTGCAATGATTTTGAAAATCATAGTTTATTTTTAGTTATTATTGATTTATTCTTATATTTTACATTTCTTATATTCTCATAATTATCAGTATCATAACTAAATCCATTTGTTTTGACTTGACATACAGAAGATGAAGAGTATACTTTTGGTAGTAAATTCAGTCTTATTTATAAAAACAACCTCTTGCGGCACGAAGGTAGTTTAGTGAGTTAAGCATCTGACTGTTTTGGTGACTTTACTACTGCCCCCCTCTTAAAGTTTTTCCAGTCTCCACTCACTGCCTTGTCCCAAAGCCACTCACATTTTAGGCAGCAACCGATTTCATGGTAATAAAATCTGCATCTATTATCTGCATTCTTGTATGGATGCACAGTGGCTTTTAACAAGTATTTATTATCTCACATTTTTGTTGGGTCAAGGATACAGGAGTGACTTAGTTGGGTGTTTCTGACTCAAGAGCTACCAGGAAGTAGAAGTCAAGCTGTCAATTGCAGGTTTATTTAAAAGTTTGATTGCTCATGGATCAACAAGCTCATTTACAGTCATTGACAGGCCTTGTTCCTTTGCCACATGGTTCTCTCTAAAGTGCTAGTTCACAACAAGTATCCCTCAGAGTGAGTAACTGAAGAGAGACTGAGAGAGTGAGCACAATCAAAATAAAACTGCAGCCTTTTATAACCTAATCTTGGTAGTAACACCCCATTACTTCTGTCATATTATATTCATTAGAAGCAAGTCACTAAGTCCAGTCAGTATTCAAGGCAACAGGATTAAATGAAGTTGTGAATACCAGTATGTAGAAATCACTGGGAGCTATTTTGGAAGCTGCTTTAACAAAAAGAAATTCCAAATTATATAGATACTCTTTGTATCAGGAGTCAGTGAAAGAGAAGCAGTATTTGTTTAACTATTATTTATATAAAACAAATTATTCTTTTTTTAGTTAATCAAGAAGACCTATGCAATTAATTATCATTCCCTAAGTCTAGCAAATAAAAGATAAAGAAGTCCATCAAATATTTTGATGTTGTGAAGACTCACAGTTGCAAAATCACTTAATTTCATATATTTTATGTATGTTCATTGGTATTTTGTAGAGAAGTAAGTAGAGTTTACATTAGTGATGGCTAGCCAAATTCTGTTTTAGATAGGCCTAGTGTATACTAGAAACCAAGCAAGGAAGAAATGCATGAATAAGCTACTAAATGTCTTCTATTTATTTGAGTATTTAAACTGAACACTTTCCACCATAGTGAGTTCAGTTGTATGACTGTGCTATATACTGAGTATTAATGCATATTTCCATGGAGTTATAATAGAATTGATCCAAGTTATTAGAAACATCAGAAAAATCTGTTGATTTCTTAGGTAGTAGCCACTTCACCTGGCTTAATATAATTTGCTAATTAATTCATGAAGAAGCTATTATTATTGTTTTTCCATCAGACTTCTGGTAAAATATATAAAAAACATTTTTCAGTCTACTTCGATACCTTTAAATATATTGCTGGAGATTGACAGGGTCATTGATTACTACTATTTGGGTGTGACCCTCCTCTACACATTCTACTATTTATCAAGCATGTTGATGAGACTGCCATGTGAGATGGTGCCAAAAGGTGTTAGTAAAATACAGATTTGTTAGTTTTTTTCTTTCCTCTTATCTAAGAAGCCTGTCATCCTGTCATCATGCATGAGCAATGCTTTCAATTTGAACAAATTTGAGATAGGAAGAACAAATATGCTGCCAGTAGCCATATTTTATAAAAGCTTGACTAATGGTTAATGCTGAATGTAGTGGAAGGATTGCTGACATAAACTATTTTTGCCTTGTGGAATTTAATTATTTAATTCTTCTTCTACCTTTTTTTTTTTTTTTTTTTTTTTTGTCCTTAGTGGAGATTGAGAATGAAATCTTCACTCATAGCATTCAAAATTTACAGTTCCCTAAGCAAAAGATGTTGACCATAAATTTTTTCCTCATTATGTTTTCCATTCCCATATCCTGGTCAGTTATATCTATGAATTCATTATGCCTTCAGTATGACGCATATTGGTGTTCTCATTTGACAGCTGTAGCTGACAGATGAGGACATTCCAGAGACCATTCAAGGGCTAATGCCCTTGGGTGAGGCTGAGGTAGATGGCTTGCAGCATGTGCAAACTAGTTTATATTTCTATTGAAGACCATGGAAATAATCACTAAGCTATCTTCATAAATATCTCATTTTTCACATTGTAATGGACAAGCTAATAAATAATGTAACACAAACTGATTTTTCAGCACAATGTCTAACAAGTAAAGAAAAGAAAAGAAACAAACAAAAAACCCCAAAAAATGACATTCCAAGTTTTTAATTCTTCCATCTTCACTCAAGTTAGAAAACTTAACAAATAAGACAGAGAAGAGTCTCTGCATTGCTAAAAGTCTCATGAGAAAGTTTATCTGAAGTTAGTATTGGCAATACACAGTAATATAGTCTGGAGACACTACTAGAACTAAATTAGATAAGTTCCATTATTAAAATATGTTACTTATGATAATGTTAATTTTTTAAAAGTTATGAACAAATGATTATTTCAGGAAAATGTGATCTTTTTTATGGATGATTTTTTTTTTAGATTTTATATAGATTTATCATATCTCAGTAATACTTTTCTTTAAAGTATACTTAGTTAATACTTCTACAGTATCAGTGCAGTTATTTATAGACTTCCCTCGACTTATGATACTATCAGATATACTTTAAACATACTTTTGTTTTTATGCTATAATTTCCCTAATAAAATTTTTCATTATAGTTAGAATTATTCCAATAATTAATCGTTCTGCTTAAATAAATATCTTTGTTGTACATGTCTGAATAACACATGATCTTTTATTAATTTGTAGTATCACTGGGAAAAGAATCATCCATACATTCTAAACTACCAGAGGAAAGATTGAAAGCTACTAGCTACAAATCGTGAGTGATGAATTCTATTTTTATGAAGATATATTAAAATAATGACTCTGGTTTCATAATTTGCACAATTTCTTATCTAAAAATAAACACATAAATAGAAAAGATAATATGTTGAAAGATGTTCATAGTGGTTTTAAAAAGAATTTTAAAGAGTGGCTTGTAAATACACCAAGAACATATAACATAACTAGAAGTAAATATCCTTGCCAAAATGGTTGTTTATTGTTACAGGTAAGAACAATTTTACGTGTGTTAATATAAGAGATTTTTTTTATTATAAATATTTTAGGTTTTGCTTAGCATCAGCTGTGAATTACACAAAATACTAATAAGTTAAAATTTATATTTAATAAAATTAAAATGAGAATTATCTTACCCCAAATTCTCTAAAGAATTGGGATTTGGAGGGGCACATGGGTGGCTGAGTTGGTTAAGTGTCTGACTCTTAATTTTGGCTCAAGACATGATTTCAGAGTCCTGGGATCAAGCCCCTTGTCAGGCTCTGCACTCAGTGTGGAATCGGCTTGGGATTCTCTCTCTCCCTCTTCTTCTGTCCCTCTCCAGCCCATGCTCTCTAGCTTTCTCTAAAATAAATAAATAAAATCTTAAAAAAAAAAAATTGGTATTTGGAGATAGAAGATGTAATATATCTATTACATATTTTAGAAAATATATTCAGTGAAAATGCTGTTTACATAAGGAAGACTAGTAATAAAATTACATCAGCCAAGGCTCTATTTATATAGGAAAAATAAAGATCAAATAAAACAAAGCAAATAGTTTTTAATTAAGCAGAATAAACAAGCCAGAATGTAGAAGTTCACTACAATTCAGTGGCTTTTAACTCTTTCACTAGGACCTAGGATTTGGACTTCAAATTTAACTTCCTTAATCCTGCAACTCAGAAGTTCACATTGCAGATTGGTCAAGGTTTTCATGTGAATATTCTCAAAATCTGGAGCTTGAAATGATGGGAACAGTCAATAACTGGTTATTCTTGGTTCTCATTTGAAGCACTATTCTTTCTATCAATATTAATAAGATAGTAAAAACTAACTGTGGTCAAAGTTTTAAAAAGATGACCCATTACTTCTGCTATCTTTGCTGATAAAAATTTTGAGGAAGTTTTATGAAAGAAGTATTTTCTTTTCTTGGTAGAATGCACTATCTGATATCTATAATGAACGGAATAAAATTGAGCTTTTGAAAAACATTGGTCACTTTGAAAAGTTTTATAATATATACGGTTATATACCAAAAATTAATAGATTTAAGAAAAACTGATTCTAAAAATGTGTTTAATGAAATTCAATGAAAAACTAAAATTGACCAATACAGATGATTGATGTCTTTTAATGGCTTGTGTTATAGTCCATTATTAACTAAATAATATGGTATGCACTTTGACTTTATAATATGACATATGAAAGCATGACTTTCATAACTTGGAGAAATAATAACAGAGAGATACCCTCTTCCCAAATCACACACATTTCAACTTATTTTCTTAATTTGAATGAAGAGGGCCATTTTAAAGAAAATAAAAGTTGAACAGTTTTCCACAGTGCATGATATGGTTAGTAGAGTTGCTTGGTAATTTTAAAGAATAGCTGAGTTACATACATACCCCAAGAAAGTATTTCTAGGAAAAGCCAAACAGGGTAAAGTTAATTGATGTATTTTAATACAAAATAGAAAACAAAGTGAGAAAGACATTAAATATGCTTAAAATATACCTTAAAAAAATTGAGTAGTTTCTGCATGGTTGCTTAACACCTTCAATAGTTTTAAAAATCCTCAGTTTTTAATAGATTGCTTCTAGTATTATACATTTTATGATTGATAAAACATGCTCAAAACTAGACATTAATAAAACACATATTTATAAGAAAACACTAACATATATAGTTACTATTATTAATGTGACATATAATTATTTAAAATGTATTAGAAAGTCATACTATAAACAAATAAGCTTACAGATTATATCTGTGCAGATTATATCTGTGTTAACTAAATTCTCTGTAATATGCCGCCTATAACATTAAAAAAAACTATAATAATCATTAAGAAAAAACAAACTAATAGGAAAATGAGTGATATGCAAAAATAAATGATCAATACACATATGAAATGTTGTTCTAGTTAGTAGTGAAGATAACACATTTTACATAAAATATTGACATTTTTTTTTCATCCCTAGGACTTATTTATTTTATAAGTGGAACTTTATCACTTTTGACCCCCTTCAGCATTTTTAAAATTTAATTCAATTAATTAACACATAACGTATTATTGGTTTCAGAGGTACAGATCTGTCATTCATCACTTTTCTATAATACCCAGTGCTGATTATATCACATACCCTCCTTAATGTCCATCACGCTGTTACCCCATCCCTCCACCCCTTCCCCTCCAGCAACACTGTTTATTTCCTATGATTAAGAGTTTCTTATGGTTTGTCTCCCTCTCTGGTTCCATCTTGTTTTATTTTTTTCCTCTCTTCTCCTATATTCCTCTATTTTGTTTCTTAAATTCCACATATCAGTGAGATCATATGATAATTGGCAATTTAAAAAAAAATCTCTCCCTCTCTCTTTTTCTCTTATCCCTTTGTTTCTCCATCCACCCAATTTTCAGTTTCTGATGCTAATGAATATGGAGATGAAGTAGGAAATGTATTCTCATAGACTCCCACTAGGTATAAGAATAGTAACAAGCTTTTAGAAAGCCATCTGGAAATGACTATTAAAACATATAATTTGGCATCTTGGTCCTGTATTTTATTTCTTAGTTATAAAAACATTTGTATATAAGTATATTTGAGTATAAACTATCACTATATCAGCTTGGCTTAATCTCATTGGGTATTAGTTATTTGACCACAGATAGCACATGCATGTTTAAAGAAGACAGGATGTTTTGGAATTCTTATAGTCTCTGAGGATGATTTAAAATGAAAATTTCAAATTTGTCATGAAGTTTCATAAGGAGAAAAACTAAAACCATATGTTACAGCATCCATTATGACACCTTTAACCTAAATTATTATTTTATACTGTGAAGAAACAAGAAAATATTGGGAAAATTAACATGCCCAAAAGACATTTTGTCCTTAAAAATTAAAATCTAAACTTCAAGCCAAAAAATTCCAAAGCTAAAAAAGAATTATTTAAAATATAGCACATTAAATTTTTTTTTTAATATTTTTAATTTATTTATTTGTCAGAGAGAGTGAGTGAGTGAGTGAGTGAGTGAGCACAAGTAGGGGGAGCAGTGGACAGAGGCAGAAGGAGAAACAGGCTCCCTCCCAAGCAGGGAGCCTGCTGTGGGACTTGATCCCAGGACCCTGGGATCATGACCTGAGCCAAAGGTAGACGCCCAACTGACTGAGCCACCCAGACATCCCATCATATTTTTTTTTATAAAGTAAACCTAAAAACTTATACAAAAAGCTAGCCAAAAGAAATAGTATAAACTGCCATTTTTTTAAATAGATTTTGTAATCTGTCCAAGTCATGAATATTGGGAATAAAAGACCCTGTGGAAAAACTATTTTTCAAGATAAATTTCTGTATCGTAATGATTAGTGATATCAATTAATTGCTACCTCTAAATAAAGTAATCTGGTATTCAGACATCCAAACATTTAAATGTTTACATCACAGTAAACAAAATAGTCTATTGAAACATGACTCTTTATTTGTTACTATGTGGTTTTAATCTCTGACATAGTATAGTGAATCTACCTAAAGAATTATTTATAGAATTCAGAGTTAGGAAACAACAATTGCATGCAGTTGTCTTTGACTTTTGACTTTGACTTTGACAGCTGTCTTTGAGTTTTTTTGTTACTTTGTTTTAATTATGTATTAAATGCTATAAATGTCCATATCATTGCTATTAATTATGTAGTATGTTACCCAAATTTTAGTATCTTGTGTTCTTATTTTTCATTTACTCTAATGGGTTTTAATTTACCTTGAGACTTCCTTTCTGTTCCATGGATTATTTATAATTATGCTATGTAGTTTTCAAGTATGTGGAGATGATCATACCATCTGTTATTGATTTCTAGTTTGATTCAGTTATGCTTGGAGAACACATTTTATGTTCTTGGTTCCTTTACATTTGCTCAGGTTTGTTTTATGGTTTAGGGCATCGACTATCTTGGTACATGTAATGGGGTAACTGGAAAAAGTGTTTATTTTGTTGTTGGATAGAGTATTCTATACCTGTTAATTAGATCCTATTGGTTGATAACTTTTGTTGAGTTCTTTTATGTCCTTATTAATTGTATTATGTAATGAACTGATTATAATTAATTGTTCTAGCAGTTATTGAGAGGTACATGTTAATCAATTTATTATTATAGATTTGTTTATTTCTCCTTTTAGCCCTATAATCTTTTGCTTCTCTTACATCTCTTCCTCATTCTTCTTCTCACAAAGCTTTCTGATCATTTATTAAAATTTATTCAGCATATTAAGTCCACTGATAATGGGTGCTACTTGCATTCTAAGACTGAAATTCTCTAGACAACATGACAGAGTAGGTAAATCTTCAGGTGATAAAGGAAGAGTGAAAGTCATGTATGAAAATGAGACTGAGATCTGGTGCTGACATTGTGGGCAGAGTTGCTCAGGATCAAGGAGCCTGGATTACTAGAGGTATTAAAAAAATTCTGTGTGTCTAAAACATATGGAATGATGACAAACAAGAATGCAATGTTTTGCAAATGTCAGGTTTTGCTGTGTTTTTGTTTATTTAGGAGTGATAAGGAGGATCAACATGATCAAATTTGTTCTTTAAATTAATTTGCCATCTCCAGTTTTAATACTTGCTGAATTAAATAAAGTATAGATGCAGGAAAATTAGTTACGGAATTATTGCATTTGCCCAGGTATGACATGATGGTAGCCTGGCCTAGATTATTCTAAAAGGTAAAGTCAGCAAGGCAGACCTGTATATTGTCTGCATGGGAGAAAGTTTTTCTCTCTTTAGGGCTGGTGGAATGTGATGCCTGATCTTGAAATTCATTCTTAAGTGGAAACATTGGAGAAGCACCAAAAGCAGGGGCAGTTGATAAATTATGCTATGGACCAGCAAGTTGGGGGTAGATTATACTAGAAGAATATGGTATGAAGGACTCTCAAGAAAAGAATGGTTCAGAAGGAAACCATAGCTAGTTGTGCCATGTACTGCTTAGTGGGTATATGGAATAATTTTTATAAGCTGGATTCAGAAATGCTTTATATGTTGTTAGTCATGTCAAGAAGAGTCTGAGTGTTGTGGGTATTAAATAGCAGGTACTCAACAATTATGTGTAAAACCTTATCCTGTTTTGAGATAAACATTGTGCTTATCTCAAACATTGTGTTTGAGATAAAGATTGTGTGTGTGTGTGTGTGTGTGTGTGTGTGTGTGTGTGTGTGTGTGTTTTGAATTTTATTTTGTATTATAGAGATATTTTCCAGTTATTGAATCCTGAATTTGTTGAGAAGCTGCAACCCAAACTGGGATATATCTAAGGAAGTTATACAGAGCAAAGAAATTGCAGACTGAGGCACATTGATTGAGGTTGTAAAACTTTAGGCCAAAACTCTTCTACTGGATACTTACCAGTTCTAACAGATATATGCTGTTACAGGTGAGACTCAAGATTTCTCTAACACCTCTAGTATATTGCTTATAAGACAAAATAGCTATATGACTGTTTTGTACTCTTTTTCCAATTCCACAATGTAAACTTCCTGTAATATTAACATTAAAAAGAGCTAAGAACGTCCCCAAAATTAATGAGACCTCAAAGAAAGGATAACAATTGCCTTGATAGACCTTAAATCACCAGCCAGAAATTTAGATGAATTGTCTTTATCTTGGTCTCTGCTCTTTGTCAATAATGAAAGATCTAGGAAGCAATAGGAAGGAAATCTTTAACTCCGTCACAGAAGGCACGAATCTTCTCTAAGTATGCTTAACCTGTGTTAATTCTGAACAGAACTTTTTTAAAAAAATGAATGCTCAACAAAGTTCTACAAGGCATTCAGTAGTAATGGAATGCTGTTAATATGTTAACAGCATTATTGAATGTGACCATAAAATTTCATCACTCTGTGTTGCCATGCCTCATCTAAATTTAGGAGCCATTTATATGGGATCCAGAAGCAATTGGTGTTCCATTCTTGACATATTGATATGACTCTGGACAAATCAGGCTTGAAATATGTTAATACAAATTATATTCCCCACCGTGATGTCTTGCTTCTTTTGTCACTCTTATTTCCCAAGCCTTCCCAGTGCATAAAACACTGTTGTGATATATTGGGCAATGAATATCAGGAGCAGTCAATATGTGTGCAACACTCAAAAGAAAATGCTGAAAAAGATAAGCAATATGTGAATCTTGCCAATAGTGTAGTATATATAGTATGTTATACAGACTTAAAAATGTGTTATACTATAAAATATTGGATATATATTACATGTATATATGTTTTATTAGTGTATAGAATTCCTCTGGGTAGATTAGCAAAAGTAACAACTTCTGGATGTATAAAATAGGAAAAAACAAACAAAACCAGCATCTTCTTTGAGTAGATTAATCAGAAAATAGCATCCTACTTAGCAAGTGAGCTTGGATTGGTGAGCCTTTACAAGGTATGGTAGTTAAATTTCTCAGAACTGCCCCAATATTACAAAATCGGTAAAAGTGTGGAATACTAAAGGTGGCAAAAGTGTTTCTATTATAAATTTATCTCTGTAAGTTTGGTTTCTGTTGTTGTTGTTGTTAATTATGCAATGTTGACTCACCAAGAGCAAAACTTGTTAAGTGGACAGACAAGAGTTTTCATATTTATTGTAATTTATAA
Organism: Mustela nigripes; assembly: GCF_022355385.1. Taxonomy (NCBI): domain Eukaryota; kingdom Metazoa; phylum Chordata; class Mammalia; order Carnivora; family Mustelidae; genus Mustela; species Mustela nigripes. Next base: position 59,086,090 of record NC_081571.1, read on the forward strand.
GAGACATTATGAATTGCCAACTACTTAGCAAAATCCAACTGAATTAATAACCACACTTGCCTTGTATTATGAAAAACTCAATTTATTGTCAAAATATAGAATGTATTTTAATGAATTGAGAAGTTATTTGAGTTTGAAATTTCTTCTGATAAAGTGGTTTCTCATAATAGAATATAAGCCTTGTACTTTATTAGATAAACTTTTTAAAACTAATTTTCAGTCTGTGAAGTTTCAAATTATTCATTAAATCAATGAAATTGCAAATCAGGAATATTTTTACATTTTATGGAAAATAGATTTAACTGAATATTTTAACTTTAAAGAGTAAAATAATGTCACTAGAAATTATCCCAATATAATTCATAAATGTTTGGATTTGTGGGAGTAATTGGTTTTTTAGAAAACTTTGATAGAAACTATCTCTTCTTCTACGTAATGAAACACCAGGTAGCAATGGCTATTTGACACATAATAAAATAACTGTTTTTTGTTTTTTTTTCCCTCTAATTTGAACTAGAAAGATACAGTCATTTTTTAGAGCTGGAAAAATAAGAGTATTTCAAAATTAAAATCCAGCTGCATTTATTTTCCAGATATTGATTCATGGCCATTTTAAACTTGTCAATTCAAGGGACAGGTCTGTATTAAGTGCTAGAAGTTATAATTTCTTAACTTTAATAATACTTCTTATGGAGAGGACATAATCATTGGGCATGTCATATGTGTGTGTTTCCTCCACTGATGGCACAACCCAGAGCGCTTTAGCTATCCCATGGAAAAATATATTTTTCCACAGGATGTCAGGGGAACATTAGATACCTGCGTGTAGGCCCACCATCCCGTATGTTTAGCCTGGTTCCTGTTATCGCCTCTGGTGATAGTCAAGATTTTTTTTTTTTTTAAAGATTTATTTATTTATTTATTTGACAGAGAGAAATCACAAGTAGATGGAGAGGCAGGCAGAGAGAGAGAGAGAGGGAAGCAGGCTCCCCGCCGAGCAGAGAGCCCGATGCGGGACTCCATCCCAGGACCCTGAGATCATGACCAGAGCCGAAGGCAGCGGCTTAACCCACTGAGCCACCCAGGCGCCCCGATAGTCAAGATTTTGCATGATAGTGTTGTAATATATAAGACCCAAAGTGGGCACTCTTCTTCTACATATTTCAACATGAAAGTTAAAAACTTAATGTGGAGTTGTAAAAATTTTTTGTGTTAAATTATATAAATCTTAATAATAATATTTAATAATTATTTATTGATGTGGGTTTGATAGACCTCCACTTTTCCTTTAAAGCTTTCTCCTTGGTTTGATTTAGTGGAGTGATTTGCATGGGCAGTGAACAGAGTTGTCACTCTTGTTAAAAGTAAAAATAATCAGAGAAAACCCATCTTTCTTTTTGGTAGACAAAACATATCTAACATCTTCCTTACAAGGATTCTGTTTAGTATGTTCTCCAGTAACATAAAATTACACTCAAGAATTGGTAGGGGCTTCTGTTTTTCTGAATGTTTCTCTTGTTGCTGGCTACTTGATATATTGGACTATTTGTGCCATGGACTGAGCTGTTACTTATAGGGTGTAAGAAATACTGAGCTTCTGGTTGTTGATGGTGAGACCATGCCCCGGCCTCAGTTCTTGAATTCAGCCAACAATGAATTCAGAACAAAACTCTTAAGCAAGCAAGCATTTAATAGTGGTCAAAGTGAAAGTACACTCTCAAGGGTGGACAGTGGAAAGGCCCAGAGTTGGCAACTCTATTAGGGGTAAGGGTTGTCTTATTTTTTATATTTGTGTGGGTTGGGTCATGTTGGGGGGCTCTCTCAGCTTGGCTCCAGTCATCTAAAGGACTCTGCCTACCAGTTGGGAGGGGGAACTTTTTGGCCCTATATGATCCATGGCAGTTCAAACTACATATACTATAATAAAGCTACAGGTTACTTTAGGGCAATGGCTACAGGGAAAAGCACAAGATGTTCCCCAGGATTTTCCTTGGCTATTTGAGTTGCAGAGGTTGTTGTTTCTTTTTTTTTTTCAATGGTTGGCCATTTTCATTCCCTATTCATATCTAACTAACTGCTCTTTCATAGTCAGTTGGAAAAGATGAGAATCTCCTGTATAGATGTCTATGAAATACATTTGGGAAGTGGGGCTAAAGAGTCATGTTACAGAGTTGAGAGAGAGAGATGTCTAAATATATTTGCTATAATAATTTTATCATTTGTTTTATGATTTTAAATGATACACTATATGACAAAGTAGTTTTCTTACATCTACTCTTAATTTACTAAAAACTTAGATGATTCGCCACATCTTAAAAGATAAAATCTGGTTACATTTTAAGCTACTATATTAGTTGAATTATAATTTCAAGAATAGAGAAGTTAATCTCTTGATTCTCTGTTTAGTTCAGTCTATACATGTATTCTCTTCAGCTCCCAATGCAGTTAAATACCAGCATATGTTTAAAAGATTTCAACAAGAATTTTCATATATTCATAAGCTACTAAATTATGAACTATGAAGAATAATTATATATTTCTTATTGGATAGAGATATTTACAGTGTAAGCAATGACAGAAGAGAAATTCCACTCATATACAAAAGCAGTCATGTAGATATAGAGGGCAGACAAGAACAAATGAGTAAAATTACTGGAATATACATAAAGTATATTTGTATTTTTTTAGATGTTTTCCTGCAAGGATTCCTGTCTTGATGAGATCAAGTTTGGTTTTGTGCTAGCTTGTATTTCAGTTTTGACTTATTTGACTCAGAAACAAGGCTGTGAAGAAAACTTATCTTCTCAGACTCCAATAAGCACATCCTAGTCTCCCAAGTACAGATGTATGTGATTTTGCTCTAATATCCAATATCATGTCCTATTGTTATTGTAAGCCTTTTTAGAAAAGAAACCGTAAGGCTACAATTATACTTCAACAACACTTGATTTAAATAAGGGCTACGTCACTGCTTTCTTACTTTTTCTTGACTATGTCAGTATCATTTTGGGTCAGGCCTTTGCATTACTTTTCTCTCTGCCTGAATTCTTGTCCTTTTTTGATTCAAATGTTTGGTTCTTTCGCAGAAACCTCCCTAACCTTAACTCCATCCACCAAATTGTATCTTATTACTTTGCTATATTTTATTCACATGTGGCCATCTGAAATATTTTATTAATTTGTCTATTTGTTTATAATATGTTTCCAAGACTACATACAGACTCTGAGGACTTCAATGTTCATTCCCTGCTCTAAAGCCCAAAACAGTGCCCTGGAAATGGGAAGTGCTCAAAATTGTTGGTTGAATGAAGAAAACTCAACCCATATAATAATCAGAATATAATCAACTATTTAAAAAATGTTTAAAGACAACTTCGGTGATACAAATCTTATTTAATCCTTCATGAAGTGGACAGCACCTTTCAGAGAACTGCAAAAAAGGGACAGAAGGCGGGATAAAGAAAAATAACAAGGAAGATATAAATAGAAAATATCTGATCCTCTGGGGCATTATAATCAACCTTGTTTGGAGTGAGGATGTCCAAAGTTGGTGTTTGGGGATTGGCTGACTGGATATACTGTGTTTCTTGTCAAGAGACATGAAAGTTATCTTTTGGTCTTCTGACTTGGCACCCCAGGCAGGAACAAGTCCATCTTAGGCCTAGAAAGTTATTTCAGCACCAGTATGTTCTAGTTATAATAAAATTGCTCTGAAGAGTAATTTTTATCACAATATTCTCAGGTACTATAATCTTATATCACAATAAATTGTTGGCTTCTTGGAGCATCTGCTAGGAATTTCACAAGAAATCTTAATAGTGAACAAACACATGCTTATATACATATCTAACTAAATATCCTAGGTCTATAAACTTACTTTACTTATAAAAGTTTATTCTATGAGAGAAATGTTTAACTTTTCTGATATTTCAACTAGGATTTGTTACACCAAATACCTATGAAGGGAAATGTATCAATAAATGAGAGGCGTTGTTATCACACAATCTTTCAAGAGTGAGAACAAAGCAAGCTATTCATATTAAATCAATATCAAATTATCTTCACCAAATCTCTTTGGCTAATATTTCTGTGTTTGTCTGAAAGAAATTATTCAAGGTCTTTTCATAAAGTTTCCTTTCTCTGAAAATAGATATACATTTTTAAAGAGAAAGTTATTTCAAATTCAAACAGAAAATTAACTAATTCTCTTCTTATCTTCTTTGTGTATTGAGAGCTTACTGAGATCAAGTCATTATGCAAATTGTATAATATTAGTCCGTTTCTTAAAATATATTGTTGTTGTTGTTGTTTTTCATTTTCTTAGGACCAAAGTTTAAACATATTAGCAAAATGTAAAAGCCTATTGATATCTCACTTGCCTACCTTTCCTCTTCATCATTTGGCATACTCACCATCACCAAACTCATGCCTACTCTGTTTCATTCATAGTAAAGTATGGCAAGTTGTATGAACATGACATAATCATTTTCACCCATACCTAATATCACTTTGGTTGAATCCTTTTTCTTCCTCAACTATTCATCCTTCAAGACTTAGATCAAATGAGTTGTCATCTCTGAAGGACTATCTCCTCATGCTTCTGTTTGTGGATTAGAATTTGAGAAATTTTTTGAAGTTAATTGCTTATAGGTCAACTTTATAAGGCTTTAAAGGATAAAGAATTTGTTATTATCTTAATTGAATGCTGAGGAGTTAATTGAATGCAGTTTTATGAAACAAAAGGATATAAAAGATAAATTCCAACAGATTGACACTAGATCTATAAGGATATAGGTAGACTCAAGATTAATAAGATTTATAATCCTTATACAAGGTAGACTAATTTATTATTGTAGGAGAGGAAGGGAGGGAGAGAGGTTTAGGAAAATGTGTAACACAGACACAAAGATATATTATGCATTATATATCAGTGATAAATGCAGTAACACAGAAATCAAAAGGAATGTCTATCAAAGAGGACACTGAAAGTTATTTGTGAAAGAATTATGATTTAATTATAGGGTAAGAAAAATAATTTTCCTTCTATTCTTCTAGGTTCTTGGCTGAGACCCAAGGACAGATAAAGAGGAGAAAAATGTAATTATGTACATACAATCATATGCACAGGAGTCCTAAAAAGATATTAGACTTAAAACATGGTCAGATAGTTGTAGCTTACCTAAAAAAGGAATAAGGGTCTGAGGCCTCAAAATGGCTGACAATGAGTCTTATATATCATTCTGAGCTAAGAAAAGGGATAAAGGTCTGGAGATTCAAACTAGGGGAGGACAATTCACAGGAAGGTGAAAAAAGGAAATGTTTGAGAAAAGTTGTTCTGCAGTGCGGACAAGTTTCTCAGGTGAGTAGGTGATATCTGATAGTAGCTCTTTTTTAGAGTTTCTCCCGTGTGTCTGCAGCTTTTCAAAATAATCAGCTCAAAATAAGCCTTATGCCAAAGAGGCACATTTTGGAATGGCATATTCTGCCACCTTCATGAAGCACATTCTTTGCTTCATAAGCAAAGAATAAGGGGGATATCAGGCACCAATTTAGGGGGGATGCATGATGAAACAAAATTTCACATGTAGAGTTTAGTAATAGAGTACTATTTGACTAGGGAATAATGAAAGATCAACTAACAATGAGGAATTGACCAGAATGAAGTGTTTGACATGCTAAAGTAAGAAATTTTTAATAAAAAACATTGCTTATTAATATGAGGGTGATATGGGCTCTGCAGAGCTTTGAGAATCATGCTTTCAGGATTATGTATTGGTTATAATTATATATAACTCTCTTCCTGTCTCTCTCTCTCTCTCTCTATATATATATATATTCATATATGTATTTATATATATTCGTCCTCCCAATAATATTCAGTGTGTCATCCTGAAATCCCTTTACTGGCATAAAGATCAGAAACATTCCATTCATATATGACAGCCCTGAGAGTTTAAGCCAAGCCTATCTGCATCCTAAGTCATTCTAAAGATTTTTTTTTTTTTATTTTATTTATTTATTTGACAGAGAGAAATCACAAGTAGATGGAGAGGCAGGCAGAGAGAGAGAGAGAGAGGGAAGCAGGCTCCCTGCTGAGCAGAGAGCCCGATGCGGGACTCGATCCCAGGACCCTGAGATCATGACCTGAGCCGAAGGCAGCGGCTTAATCCACTGAGCCACCCAGGCGCCCCCTAAGTCATTCTAAATAAAAATTCTCTCAAAGGCAAAGCCCATTAATGAGAGCGTCCATTATCTGTATCTATAAATTAAATGTGGACAATATATTTTTGCTTTGAAATATATTTAAAAATGCACACAGATATATAAGCTTACTTTTTTAAAATCCTGCATTTATTTTGTTTCTTAATTAAGCAAATATAATCTTATGTAAACATGAAGAAATATTTTACTGAATAATCACTTCAAGTAATCACTTATAAGTAAATAAAGATAGGATACATTTTTCACATAAGAAAAAATCTCAACAATATCTTTAGTTGATAAGCACATTGTAGACTTTTATATATCTAGTTAATTTATATATTATTTATAATTCACACTTTAAATTTTTGTTGGTATGACTTAGAGTTGAGCATAGAAGAAAGCAAATTTGCATTTTTGTCTCATACTTAGAGGGAAGGGTCAGTTTATTAATTTGCTGAGAACCTCTATCTTGAATTTAGACAAAACATGAAATAAATTGATACATACTTAGTGGCTTTACCCATGTTCCACTACTTAAATAGTTTCAGTTTAGCTACTATATTAATTTGTTAGAGCTGCCAGACAAAAGTACCACAGACATGACTAAAATAATAGAAATTTATTTTTCTTAACTTCTAACTTACGGATGGTTTCTCCTGAGACCTCTGTCTTTGGTTTATCTACTTGCTGTATTCTCACATGGCCTTTTCTTTTGTGTGCCCCTGTCTAGTGTCCCTCTCATCCTCATAAAAATACCAGTCACGTTCCATTAGGGCCCATCCAAATGACCTCATTTTACCTTAATTACCTTTTTTTTTTTCTTTAAGTTTCTGTCTTCAAAGATTGTTGCACTCAGAGATAATGGGGGTTAGGATTTCAACATGTGAATTTTGGAGGAAGTCAGTTAAACCCAATACAGTCTGCCCTTTAAAATTCATACTTCTTATATGCAATACAGATTCACCCCATCTGAACAGCCCCAAAGTCACCCATTCTGTCATCAACATTAAGTGCAAGATCTCATCCAAATATCATCTAATTCAGGCATAACTGAGACTTGGGGTATGATTCATTCTGGGACAATTCCTTTCCAAGTGTCAGTCTGTGGAACTGGAAAAGTTATATAGTCCCAAAATAAAATGGTAAGACAGGCATAGGGTAGATATTCCCATCCCAGAAGGGAAAAGTCGGTAAGAAGAAAAGGTCACAGGTTAGACATAAGTTTGAATCATATAGGGCAAGTTCCATTTAGATTTGAAGGCTTAAAAATAATCCTCTTTGGTCAGTGCTCTATGCTCCAGGCCCATGATGATGGCAGCATTACCTTCTGCACTAACGGATAGTGGTCCTGATCTCTTGGCTCCTGATGTAACATTATCCCAGTAGCAAGGACAGAAATGTTGTCCCTACAGCCCTGCCCCCAGAGCCGTGAGTGGAAGTTCTGTCCAGTGGAACAAAGGAAGAGACTGCCACGTCCCCTGGGCCTGTTCCTTCCGGATCCATGTTGCAGTGGTGGCCCTACAGACCTCTAAACGGCCTTAGGGGTCATTTTTCCTTGTTCTTGGAGGATAAAATGTTTAAAAACAGCTTGATTTGCCTGTCCTATAGAAAATCACAGATTCAACAGCCTTCCTTTATTTTGTTCTGTCCCTGTTCCATTCAATCGAAGTAGGCAACATTGCTACTGAAATGATTAATTAGATAGAGGCATTATACCTATCTCTTTTATAGTAAATATTTGTCTAGCCACAGCCTTGATGTTCTTTGCAGAACATGTTTTCTACTTTTTTGCAATATGGATAGGCTAGAAATTTTCCAAATCTTCAAGTTTGGTTCCTTTTTACTTAATAATTTCTATTTTTATTTATTTATTTAGGTTTACAGTCTTTCATTCTTAATTTGTATTATTTAATTTTTTTTAGATTTTTAAAAATTCAAGTATAATTAATATATACTGTTATATTAGTTTCAGGTATACAGTATAATGATTCAATAATTCCTTACTTAATTCATCTTTCTCCTCTCATATTTTACTACAAGCATCAAGGAAAAATGTAGGCAGTGCCTTCAGCATTTCACATTTTTTTTCCTCAACTAAATATCCAAGTTAATAGATGTGGAACTTTCATCCACAAAACACAAGAATACAGGTTCTTTTTTTTTTTTTTTATATTGTATTTATTTATTTGACAGACAGAGATCACAAGTAGGCAGAGAGGCAGGTGGGAGGCGGTGTGTGGAAGCATGCTCCCTGCTGAACAGAGAGCCTGATGTGGGGCTCCATCTCAGGACCCCAAGATCATGACCTGAGCCAAAGGCAGATGCCTAATGACTGAACCACCCAGGCACCCCAAGAACTTGTATTCTTGTGCTCTAATCTAAACTTGTATTCTTGGGGTACCTGGATGGCTCAGTTTGTTAAGTCTCTGCGTTTGGCTCAGGTATTGATCTTGGGGTCCTGGGATGAAGCCCCACATCAAGCTCCTTGCTCAGTGGGGAGCCTGTTTCTCACTCTCCCACTCCCCCAGCTTGTGGAAGTTCCCTCTCTCACTGTGTGTCTCTCTGTCAAATAAATAAAAATCAAATCTTAAAAAAAAAAAAAAGAAGAGGAATACAGGTTTTTTGCCACTTTAGAATAAGATCACCTTTCCTCCAAAAGCACCTTTGAACATCCATATTTCTACTAACAGTCTCCTCAAGGAAATCTAAGTTTTTTCTAAGAGGCACCTCAGAACTCTTCTAGCCTCCATCAACTATCCAGTTCCAAAGCCACTTTTACACCATATATATACAACATACATGTTATGTGGAACTGGAAAAGTTATATACTCCCAAAATAAAATGGTAAGACAGGCATAGGGTAGATATTCCCATCCCAGAAGGGAAAAGTCGGTAAGAAGAAAAGGTCACAGGTCAGACGTAAGTTTGAATCATATTTGATTTTGTTTGATTCAAACAAAATCAAAAGTTTATATCATATATGTATATATAAATACATATATATGTTGTGTATATATATGTATGTATATATATGTTGTATATATATATATGTTGTATATATATGACATATATATATATGCGTATGTACATACACATACATACATATTTTCCAAGGCTAGAGACCCATGAAAGAGCGGCAGTTTGATTCCAAAGATGGTCTGCTAGAAGAATCCTTTCTTTTTCCAGGGAAGCCAGTATTTTCTTATTAAAGCTTTCAAATGTTTTGAGGAGGCCTACCAACAATATGGAAGGTCATTGCTCTTCTCAAAGTTTACTGATTTAAATGGTGCTCTAATCTAAAAAATACTTTCAGAGAAACATCTAGAATAAGATTGATCAAATATCTGGATACCATAGCCTAGCCAAGTTGACACATAAAGTAACCATCACAATCATTATGTTTGTTCTTTATTAAGCCTGTTAGTCATTCTAGTTATTTAGGTAATGATAACTAGCATTAAAATCACAGTCATAATTAGGAAGCAAATTATCATATGTAAGTTAATGTTTCCAATTTTAAAAAAAAATTCAAAATTCCTGATTTTATGGAGAAAATAATTTTGAGATAAATTTCAAACTTTAATATCAAAAAAGGCCCCATCTTTAATAACTTGATTTATTAATTAACATAATTATGTTATAGTATATTTAATGAAACTTATTGATTTAAATATTGCAAAACATTCATAATGAATTTTTTTTCTGAATTGGCTGAATAAGCCAAGTATGTCTCTGCTACATTTTACTTTTATTTTTATTTTCATTTGTGTTTATCTGCTACTTGTTTACTGTCATTTCTTCTCATTTTGCTATCATTTTAAACCTCATTATTTTAGCTTTTAAAACAATTTTCTTTGACTTTTATAACTTACATGGTTAGCAATAGTTTTTTTGTTATTTAGCATTGATAAGATGATGACAGTAGTCAGCGGGGTTTAATGCACTTTTCTAACTTGTTTCTCATTATTCTTACAGTGTGTTCTGACACCTGATAAATGCAAAACAACTTCAAAAGCACTTAGCCATGTAAATAACAGTGATAAAAGCATTATTAAAAATTTTGAAATCCAGGGCTGCATTTAGTCACTGCTACAGAATGCAAAAATTATCAACCCTATCATCAATACTTAGCTGCTTATAAATGATGACCTACCAAAAATTCATTTGGTTCTGGAAAACAATTTGAATGCAAAAGCAGGGTGTGTGTGTGTGTGTGTGTGTGTGTGTGTGTGTGTGTGTGTGAAAGTAGTGAAAAGTAGAGAAGCAGGTGTCTCAGGAGGTAATAAAATTCACTTTTTGCATAGTACAGGACGTCTATTTTTTGTTAAGATGTAATAAACCATACTACTCTTTCCTAATATCTATATTTATTTTCCCTATGAATTACATTTAATTTGTCAAGCTATTATTTGTGTGTCACATACAGCATTTTTTTATGATTCTATCTTCTGCAAAAACTATGTCCACCATTATTGGATTCTGTATGCTTGTTGCAAGGTTAGGTTGAAGGAGATACTAGAATAAGCCAAAAAGCAATAGAGGAATTTATGATACCATGAATGGTGTGGCTCAGAGGTGTGTCTCAAAGGATGAAACTTTGAAATTCATCTTTTATATATACTTAAAAAGCAGCATTGAGAGATGTTCTCTGAAGACACACATTTTCCATCATTTTTGAGTGCTGTTTTGTATAAATCATCATGCCAAGCACTCCTTCTAAAGTTTTTTTTTTCATTGCTTTTTTTTTTTTTTAAAGAGAAAATACAGTTGCAAAAACCTGTCATAATGGTATATTTGGGAGATCATTATTGGAAAATACTAGTGTTGGGAGTCCTTGGAAATAACTTTCCATTTACGTTCAGTCATGAGAAATAGGATCCATAATATTAAAGTTAATAATCTGTATAATTGGAGATCTACTTGCATGAAGTATCTCATATCCAGCACACATAAACACACTCACATCAGGTCATAATTAATTTGCTTTCATTGACCATAGCATAACTTTGGATTGCAAATTCTGAATCTGAAGTATAAACCTTATAACTGGGTCAGCTGAGTTTCTCAATGATCCTGTTCTGTGAATATAATATTCACAAAAATATATTTAGATTTTATAAAGATAAATTTTGTTGAAAAATTTAAGAACTTATATAATATTTATTGCAAAGAAAATACTTAATAAGTTGACATCATTAATTATATTATTTCCCAAAATGGGACAGATAATTTAATGTACAATCTAAGGTTTCATTAAATCAAAATAGAATGCAGAGTGTCTGCTCATGACATGTTCTTATTTATGACACTTAAAAGAAAAACAATTTTATGTGCTAGTTGGTCCTTTTTAAAAAAAAAAAAGATTTTATTTATTTATTTGTCAGAGAGAGAGAAGGAGCATAAGCAGGGGGAGTGGCAGGAAGAGGGAGAAGCAGGTTTCCTGATACGGGACTCAATTCCAAGACCCCGAGATCATGACCTGATGCCAAGACTGAAGCTTAGCCAACTGAGCCACCCAGGCACCCCCTTTACTTATTTTTTATGTCATCTTCATCACTCTGCATTTTCCTTAGAATTTAAGCAGTTTATTTTAGCCATAGATTTAGATTTTACTTTCTCTTGTCAAATGATGGCATGGGGTTTTGTGTAGGGAAATAATTTTCTTGGCTTTGAATACTTACGAGAAATAGACAAATGTGTTATTATATAAATGTGTATCGATATATTGTCCAAGATGAATTGTGATTACCTCTGAAGTAACAAAATGAGAAATATAGATAGTAACATTGGTTCACTATTCTATAATAAATATTAATAATTATTATGTTTATGGGTGAAATGTTAATATAGTGTCTGATTGAAAGTGGAGTTGTGCTGTTATCATTCTTTTGTATCTAGATTCTTTCACTCAATATTATTCTTTAGAGATTCACTCATATGATTTTATTGATAATAATTTATTCAAATTTCATTTGTTCAGCTTCATGGAAGAATGTTTCATTGTATAAATACAACACATCCCACAATGGATGAAATTTTTGTTTGTTTCTAGTTTATTTTTTAGTGTAACTTTAAAATTTTTCCTTCATGGGGTAACAGACACTTTTGATGCTAACCTCATGTTTTGGCCCACCTCTGGGTTCACTGAAAGTGATGATATTCTACTTACATCTATAGATTTTTATCACAAGTACCTGTATATTTAATTTATTGTCCCAGGACAATAAGTTATCTGGAACTATATGGGAAATTTTCAGTACAAGCAGGAGAAGCTAGTGTTCCAAGAATTAAATATTGAGGGAAGCAAATCTGAAACAGTGATGGATGGAAATTGGTAGATAAATATTCAGCTTCCCCATCTGATGGATAATTCTTATATATTTTCCACATGCTTCCTTAGAAGACCACCAATAGAATGGAACTACAGTTGTCCCCAGAAATAGCCAATTCACTAACACATTTATTGCCTTAAACTTTATTATAACCTTGCCTCAATTTCGATAGACCTTAATTAGTGTTTTTAGAGGCCATCTTCCACGTAAAATTATTTGTATTGAAGTCTTTGCTTCAGTGTCTGGTTTGGGGAAAACTGGTACTAGAAGTAGTATTAGAATTCAGTACTGTGCAATGAGATATTGTATTTTAAAGTCAGTTGGAAACAATGACACATTCATTGGTAGCAACTGAATGATTTAATCAGTGAGGGTTCTTCAAAGAAACAAATAATTATACATAATTATTGTGTAATTATAACTTCTATGATTCTTATCCTTAGTAATTTGAGAAGAGATGCATTTGGAAAATGAAGCTATAACAATTGAAAATTATGAGTCCAATTATATTTAGAAATATGACTTTAAAAAATCATAGGATTGTTCACGAAACTAGCAAACCAAATCTATCATGGATATAGATGTAAAAATCCTCAAAAGAATTTTAGCAAGTTTAATCCAAAAGAATACAGAAAGAATTATACACCACAACTGAGATTTACCCAATGTGCGATGCTGGTCAAACACTACAACATCAGCTGATAGACTTGATCACATCAACAGACTAAAAAAAGAAAAGCCATATGATCTATCAATAGATACAGAAAAATAATTTGAAAAAATCCTGCACCCATTCATGATAAAAACTTCCAATAAACGGAAAATACAGCAGAAGTCTCTCAACTTTGTTAGGAATACCTACAAAAAAACCTACAGTTAACATCATACTTAATGCTAAGAAATTTGAGAAGCTTTCCTTCTAAGATCAGGTACAAGGCAGGGTTGTCTCCACCAACTACTCTTTCTTAATGTTCTATTAGAAGTTCTTGCTAATGCAATGAGCACCCTCCCCCCGACCAAAAAAGGAAATAAAAAACACAGATTAGAAAGGAAGTTATATGTGTTTGTTCACAGACAACATGAATGTCTATTTAGGAAATTTTTAAAAAATCGACCAAAAACTAACAATAATAATTAATAGTAATGAAAAAAACCTTCTGAAACTAATAAGCATTTATAGCAAGGTTAGTGTAATGCAGGATACAAGGTTAGTATACAAAATTCATTTGTTTTCCTATGTACAAGAATACCTCATTTTATTGAACTTCACTTTATTGGGCTTTGTAGATAGTGTGTTTTTTACAAATTAAAGTTTTGTGATAAACCTACATGGAGCCAAGTCTATTGGCACCATTTTTTCCAACACAATTTGCTCACTTATGGTCTCTGTATCATATTTTGGGAATTCTCACACTATTGCAAACATTTTCATTATTATTACATTTAATATGATGATTTGTGATCAGCAATTTTTGATGCTACTATTAAAATTGCTTTGGAATATCATGAACCACACCCAACTAAAATAGTAAACTTAATCAATAAATGCTGTTTATGTTATGACTGCTCCACTGACCAGCCCATCCCTCCATCTCTCTTCCTCTTCTTGGGCCTCTTTTTTCCCTAAGACACAACAATAACCCTACAACATCTCTAAATGTTCAAGTGAAGGGAATAATTGCATATCTCTCGCTAAATCTAAAGTACAAGCAATTAAAACATACTGAGGAACACATATTGAAAGCTGAGACAGGCCAAAAGCTAGGTTTCTTGCTCCAAAAAATCTTGTGAATACAAAGGAAACGTTCTTGAAGAAAATTAAAAGTGATACTCATTGATCATATAGATGATTAAGAAAACAAAGCAGGGGGTGCTTGAGTGGCTCAGTGGGTTAAACCTCTGCCTTCTAGCTCAGGTCATGGTCTCAGGGTCCTGGGATTGAGCCCCGCATCGGGCTCTCTGCTCAGCAGGGAGCCTGCTTCCCCCTCTCTCTTTGCCTGCCTCTCTGCCTATTTGTGATCTCTGTCAAATAAATAAATAAAATCTTTAAAAAAAAAAAAAAGAGAGAAAGAAAGCAAACCAGGGTTATTGCTGATAAAGAGAAAGTTTTAGTGGTCTAGTTAGAAAATTAGGAAGATCAATTGTTTGAAACCAAGGCTTAATCCAGAATAAGGTCCTAACTCTTCAACTCTATGAAGACAGAGAGAGGTGAGGAAGCTGCAGAAAAAAAGTCTGAAGCTAGTAGAAGTTGGTTCATAAATTTAGAGAAAAGAAGTTCATAACATAAAAGTGCAAGTTGAAAGAGCAAAGACAAATAGAAGCTGCAGTAAATTATCCAGAAGATCTAGCTAAGATAATTAATGAAAGTGATTATACTAAACAGATTTTCAATGTAGACAAGACAACCAGCCTCCTACTGGAATAAGAAACTATCTAGGACTTTCATAGTTAAAGAGAAGAGGTCAATGCCTGTCTTCAAAGCTACAAAGGACAGACTGTTTTGTTAGGGGCTAATGTTGTTAACTTTCACTGAAGCCAGTGTATGTTTATTAGCCTGAAAATCCCGAGACCCTTAAGAATAATGCTGAATCTACTCAGCTCGTGCTCTGTAAATGAAGCAACAAAGCCTGATGACAACCTATCTATTTATAACATTGTTTTACTCATTGTTTTAAAGCCACCATTGAGACCTCCTGCTCAGAAAAAGAAAAGATTCCTTTCAAAATATTACTGTTCATTGACAATATTCCGGGTCACCTAAGAGCTCTAATGGGGATGCTCATTGAGATTAATGTCTTTTTTTTCATGCCTGCTAACACAATATCCATTCTTCAGGCCAAGTTTCAAGGAGTAATTTCAACTTTCAAATCTTGTAATTTAAAAAGTACATTTTGTAAGGCTCTAGGCTGCCATAGATAGTGATTTATTAATTATCATTTAATTTTCTATTAATTAAAACTAAATATAAGGTGAATGATATTTAATTACACATTCCCATAAGCCACACATCAAGTGTTCAACAGCCACTTGTGGCTAGTGGTTACGTGTAGTAGATAGAGTTGATTTATAGGTAGACTGAAAAACTCTGTTATTTGTCTCTGGGGGTATTTAGATAGCTGTTTGTTGACTCTTGGCCAAGTAGGATTTTTTATGTGCTGTTGAAAGACTGAAACTCCCCTGGCAACCTCCAGAGAGGTTTTGGTTTTGTTTTTGTTTTTGTTTAACTAAAAGTTTTAACTGTCCTAACCTGTTTAATCACCCTGACCTGATTGTCAGGGAAGAAGTATAAAAACCCTCCTTGAACCGTCTAAACTCAAAGAAAGCCAAAATGCCTCATGGTGCCCGTGATTCAATCCACTGATCTTCCTTTCTCCCCACCCGGCTGCCTTCCCTCCCTTCTTCCCTCACTCACTCCCTCCTTCTTCCTTCTTCTCTTTCCTTCTTTTCCTCTTTCTTTTCCTTCCTTCCTTTCTTTTTTGTTTTCTTTTTTCTCTTTTCCTTTTCCTTTTCTCTTCTTTTTTCTTCTCTTTTCTTTCCTTCTTTCCTTCCCTCTCTCTCTCTGTCAGTATCTCCCTCCCTCCCTCCCTCCTTTCCTTGTTTTTTCTCTTTCTCTCTTTCTCTCTTGCTTTCTCTCTCTTTCCTTGAGAGAAAGAGGACAGATATGCCATGTACCAATAAAATCCCTGTACAGCACATGTACAAATAAATGCCTGGGGAGCTGGCACATGAGATAGCTTTCAGACCTCTGATGCTTCCTGCAGTCTGTTTTTCTTGCTGTATGCACCATATGCTTTGTCTTTAAATACAAATCTTATGCTCTGAGGAATTCTTTCAAACACTTCAACTTGAAAAATCCTCACATTACCATATTACCCAGCGGTTACAGAATATTTCTGTCATCACAGACAGAACATATAATTTAGATCTATATTAATTTTTCAAATTTAGAATTAACTATAAGCTGATAACAAAAACAAAAAAATACTTTTAAAATCTTGTCAAAATAACAATAAAGCTACTGTTATGAAAAATATAAATTTAATTGTTTTCTCTTCTATCAAAAAAACCAATCTCAACAATACAAAATACATAATTAAATGAATAAGGTTTAAGTATAAAGTTTCACAAAGATAATAGTAGGAAGATAACATACCATTTTATGTTTAGAGAGAAAATTTGTTGTCTACATTATTATCTCAAGAAAGATGTTGGCAGATATTCTATTCGAAGTTGTAATGACATCTTACAGAAAGCTTAAAACAGGAACCAAATATATATATGTATTTTTTTTCTTTTTTTACTTTTTGGAAAGTAAAAAGAAGTGGGAAATAAAAGAATTTCTAATTCTTAAATCAAAAACTATGAATGATCTGATATATTGCCTAGTAAAAATGTTAGCATTCCATATGTTTGTTATATATACTACCAGAATCATTAAACCTCTTTATTAAAGAACAGACATTTTATTGACCCACAGAGCAACTTGGTAGTGCTGGTTCCCCCATGCCCCAATTTCCCATGTGACAGGATGATGCATGATTGATGTACTTGCATGAGCAACTGGGTTTGCACCATAGGAACAACAAAATTATGAGAATTGGTGCTTATATAGGGCAGCTGGCATAATCTGCTCCTCCTCTCAAGGAAAGTGCAGGACAGAGGGGTAGAGGGGAGAGAGGGAGAGAGGGGAAGTTTTAAGTTAGAATGTAAAATATGAATTTTTTCTGAGAAGGAAAGGAAAAGATCTTTACCTCACTGTCACTGAATATAAGCACATTGTGCTGAGGAATAAGTCTTTAAATCTCTTCAGAGCAATTCACTGTCTCTAACTTCCAAGCATCTTTACCATTCAATCATCCATTAATCTAGGTGGCAAGTACTCTGCTCAGAAAGCTCAGATTTTGCAGAAATGTGAAAATATTTATGGAGTGTTGTTTTCCCACGAAATAGTCCCAGAAAGCTTCAAAATGTGGACTATACACAAAATGAATTTACAAAATTTCAAATCTTATGAAATTATTCTCAAAAGGAACATGCATAGCTGAGTTCACTTCTGTCCTTCACATATTGTAAAATTTCTAATCTCTTAATCAGCTTCTAAGAGCAAGTCATTATTTACAAAGGCAAATAATTAAAATGTGCTCGTTTGAAATATAATATATATAAACAGCACAACTCTTGTTCAAAATTTAAGATAAAATATTTGTGGGGCAATGTATTTTTATCATTGTTTTTATTTAGTGTTATACGTTCCTGGTGATAATAAAAAGAAGAGAAACTTCTTGTCAGTTTTTGTTTTTGTTTTTGTTTTAAGACTTTATATATTTATTTGACAGAGAGAGAGAGAGATCACAAGTAGGCAGAGAGACAGGCAGGGGAGCGGGGAAGCAGGCTTCCCGCTGCGCAGAGAGCCCGATGTCGGACTCGATCCCAGGAACCTGAGATCATGACCCAAGCCAAAGGCAGAGGCTTAACCCGCTGAGCCACCCAGACACCCCAGTTTTTAGACATTTTATATTTAAACTCCTACGGTGAATATACCACAGGTAAATATGAGCCTAAAATTCTGAAGGAAATTGTGTATTATTGGACAATGGGAACCATGAATTTATATGGGAGGATTGAACAGGATTAAAGGCAGAACTTTAACAGATACCAACACTATGTAGAGGAATATAGGGAGGAAAAAGAATCTACTTGGAGAAAGAGAAAGAATAGTCAAAAACATGAAATAAAAAATTTACACAAGGCATCACTTGAGGAAAAAAATGTGTCATTTAGAAATATGTTATGATATCCATGTAGAATTTCTTAGTTCCTAATTTGGAAATTTTAATTTCTATAATAACATATTAATAGATAATTGTTTTTTTCACATACGTACTAATTTTTCATAAAATTTTTAATACTCATGAAAGGAGATAAGTTTATGATACATAGTAAAAGATCAGTATTAAAGTGATTTAATGAATTACTACATAAATGAATACACAATATACAAATGAGAGCCTATAAGCTTACTTATATAAGAAATTCATTGGTTTTAAGAGACAATGTCCCTTACAAACCCATTTATTAGAAAATAAACTAAGTGATTTATTATGATCATATTGTTAATGTTCTCAGATTTTAGTTTAATAGTGTTTAACTGTGCTAAATCCACCCAAAAACAATTTAAATGAGATAAAAATAAATGAGATGAGATAAAATTTGTAAGAAAACAAAGACCTCTTACTATACATAAATAGCTATAGTAGTCAACTTCTTTATAAAACATATGGAAATATTCATATTCTAGTTTATCTCTTAGATGATTTCATTCTAATTTACCATTTAAATTTTCTAGTATAAAATTCAAAATATTAATCAGAGTACCTGCAGCAGATTCCAAATTGCTAATGACTTATAATACATTTTCTTTAAAAGATTAAAAACAAAATTGCCTAAATACAAACTGATTGCATCAGTATTAAAATAACACTCAAATTTTATTTATAGTTTATAGAATTAGATTACAGATAAGCAGCACAATACTGTTTATTAACTTAGAGGAATACTTGATGAAATTCTCTTATATAATTTTTTTCAAGTTTATTAGTGGATGTTTAATTGGATGGGGATGGAAATGGTTTTATTTTTGATTGCATGGCTATATCCTCAGATAGTACTACTTCCACTGAGTCTTTCCACAAATAGTGAATTTCATAAGGAAAATTTGCATAGTAGATTATTTAATCGGAGGGTTCAGTTTTATTGTTAATAAATAAAATTTAAAGGGAAAAATTCCTATATGAAACAAAGATAATTTATTTTCTAATATATGCAAAAAGCTGATACTAAGTCCTTTATATAGATTATATCATTTTGTCTTAACAAACTAAATGAATAAGAACTTTTGTTCCAATTCTACAGATCTGAAAGACTATCTAATTACAATCATTTAATCATTGCACTGTATCATGATGAGAGGCCAGTTTATGACTATGTATCATAATACCAGTAATGGTAATTTATATTTTGACATGCATTTTACTACCTTCTTTAATGAGAGATTAAATAAATCAATAGAACAACTTAAATGATAATGTGAAAATATTACAAATACTATGTCTTCTAGGGCAGCTGGATGGTTAAGTCAGTTAGGCATCCAAAACTGATTTCAGCTTAGGTCATGATTTCAGGGTCCTGAGATCCAGCCCTATGTCAAGCTCCAAGCTCAGCACAAAGTCTGCTTGAGATTCTCTCTCCCCCTACTCCCCACTCTTGCTCACTCTTTAAATAAATAAATAAATAGATAAATTAAAAAAGTCTTCTGATCCATGAACATGTGATAACTTTTCCATTATTTTTAACTTTTAAAAATGAACAATTTGTTTATAAATTATAAGTTTTTTTATTATTTTTATGTATTTTTTCTAAGAATTATATTATTTTTGATGCTATTTCCTTTTACACTATTAGGAAGCCTCTGGCTTCAGAACTTCAATACCTCTATTTTATTAAGAAGCTGAATGAAAATAAAATTGCCACCAAAAAAACCCTCCAAAAACCAAGTTACTCATGGCTTTAGAAATATACCATGTCTTCTTTGCTCTGCATGATTAAAATAGATGTCCCACACCTTTTGTAGTAGGTTCTGATTGGAAGCAGAACAAAAAGTAGCACACTGTACCAATATATGCTTCCTTCTATCTTTCAAAATGGCTGTCCAATGTATATCATATCTGCAACCATAATTCCAAAGGAATCAATGGAATGTATGTGTGTGCAAGAGTAAACATACATATATATTTTTTCTCTTTTTACTTTTTAGTCTCAGAAATAGAAGAAAGCACAATAAAGGTGGGTTCTTCAGCCATTGCATCTAAAAAATTAATGATCACAGTACATACCCAAAATTAACTATGAAGAACTGAACAGTATCATATAGGGTAGAAAACATTAAAGCTTATTACATGAAGTACGAGGAAGTTTCCTCTTGGGTTTTGTATGTGTCTCTGTGTGTCTTGAATTGCTGTGTAAAATGTATTATCTTTATAGGTTGTAGTAGAAAATTAAAAAAAAAACTACACAAGTAGAATATGGAATAAATGTTATATATTATTCTACCATGTGTAACACAGGAAAATATAGTGTAGTGTTGAATCAGCTTCATATTTAATGATTACCTGAATAATTAAATAATTTTATTCATGTGAAAGTTGCCAATTAATTTTCAAAATTAAAACCAAATAAATAAATTAAAATACTTGATAGGACAAAATAGATAAATAGGGAGATAAATAGACATGTTGATATATAGAGATGTTGGATTAGTTGTTGTTATATGATTGTCAGACTTTCTGAGATAGTGTTTGTAAATGATAAAGAGCTTAGCTAAATATTGTAATGAAAACGCTGATTTAGAAGAACTCAGATGATAGCGTTGGAAGCTTTTTAAAAGACAACACTTTACACATGTAAGCTATATTTATGGTATGTATAAGCTACCTTATGTTTAGGGTTTTTGTAATTTAAAAGCGAATTCCAAAAGGAATACTGTACAAGAGAGCAAAACTGCTCCTTTACATCTGTTTCTTAACTAAAGTTATTCATTACAATTTGAAGTACATTTAACATTATCTCAGTTGCTGTCCAATTACTTTTTAAATGGGTTAAAATACAATGCTCTACCATACAATTCAATAATTTGAATTATTTTCTGTAATTGTTTGTTATAGTCAAAACTTTCAATAAAAACTCATGGTGAACTTTAGAGAAAGTAATCTCAGCACAATAAATATTAATATACTTGTGGCAACTCAATAAATGTTCAAAAAGATCATGCAGCAAATTCACTAAGTAAGATAAAGGACTAAAAGCAAGTGGGTTTTTGAATTAGGAGTATTATAATTTCTTTCCTTTATACTAGTTAACCTTGGCTAATTCAAGGGAAGCATTATATGTGTTGTGTATATATATAAAGATATATATGGATATATCTTTCTTCGGAGCACAGCTCTTTATTTTATACCATGCTGATGAGGTTTTAGAAAATAAGTAAGGTTCAGTGGGGTGAAGTCAGGAGGCAATGACCAAGAAAGAATTCTTGAGGTATCTTTGGTGCAAGACAGTGGTTTATTAAAACACAGGGAAAGGACCTGTGGGCAGTAAGAGTTGCTGCCCAGGCAGTCCTGAGGAGTGGCTGATTATATACTCTGTAGTTGGGGAGGTGAGGACAAAGAGGGTGTTCAGAAGGGCTGTCCTATAGTAAAGAAGACTCTCAGCATTCTAGAGACCTGGTTATTGTCAAGCCAAGTTGTGTTTTTTTTTTTTTTTTTCCCCCTCTACTGAGGTACTAACATTAAGACAGATGAGAGTCTTCTGGAAGTTAGGTTACTGTAAATCACATTGTAAACTAAGGTAGACTCCTGTCTGCAAGACTGTGATCTCTATTAGTTAGCCATTTGTTCTTCCTTTAGGGCAGCCAGGAGTGCCAGAGGAACATCACACATGTCGCAAGTTGCAGGTGAGGGGAGTGTAGGGTGCCAGCTTCTGCTTTGTCCTTAGCTAACCTTCTGCTCCCTCATCAATGCCTCTACGTATTTGTAAGAGTCTGTAGAGCATGGTGGTTCCTGGCATAGATACTGAAGCCACAACTTCTTTCAAACCCGTCTCAAACCTCAGTATGATTTAATCTCACTTAGGTTACATAACTTACCTCTACCTTTTTATTTTTTAATTTAAAATATGGAATATAATTAAATTTGCCTGATAAAAGAACAAAAAAAATATTTTTGGAATCTAAGACTGAGAATTTAAACCACAACTTGCAAAATGAACTGCACCATTTTTACAAAATGGAAAACCTATGCCAAGCCAAACTGTGATCACAGACTAAGCCAAAATTCTGTAGTGTCAGTTTGTATGGATCCATACTCTCTAAGATAAGACCATATACATATTTAAGTGACTAACTCTGCATAGACTCATGTGTTCTAAAGTAAGGCTACTGACTATTCCAGTAATTCACCTAGTTTACAATTCTTTCTTTCTTTCTTTTTTTCTAGGTTTTACTTACTTATTTGAGAGAGAGCACATACATGCATGAGCTAGGGCAGGAGAACAGAGGGAGAAGCAGACTCCCTGCTGATCCTGAGCCTAAGATATGACCTGAGCCTAAGGCAGAGGCTTAGCCATCTGAGTCACCCAGGCAACCCAACACTTCTGACCAATACTTGCCAACATCATCCTTTGACAAAATCTAGTTTTCAAAATGCTGTAAGTCCGTTCTCTAATTCCCCCTTTTAAGATGTCCCATAGTTCTTAGGTGGTTTATTCTCTTTGGTTACAACAAATTAATAAACCTAACTTTGTGTGACTACAGATGTGTTCATACCAATCTTTAGCCAGTAGACTTAACTGTTTCTTTATCTATAAATGAGGTATTCAGTATTTCCATATAAATTGTTGTTGTAAGAATTGGTTGAGATGATACATATATGTTATTAAGTGAACCACTTATGTTCCTTTTGGTCTCTACTTTTTATTATTTATATTCTCTCAATTTATCTTGTCTCAAAACATGTTCTGAATAATTCCATGAGAAAAATACATTAGTACCTCAGAAATAAGTAGGAGTGAGTTAAACCAATAAGATGACATTCAAAAATAATTCCTTCTTCTTAAATATGCTTTAGAAGACTTTCATTCTCTTAACATTTTAATAAATCTAAAGCCCAAAAAAACATAAATGAAAAACAATCTGACAAACTTAAGCTCTCTTCATGTTACTTCTCCTCTTTGTTACACTTCTGTTCTTTGTGCTGTGAAGTGTGATGGAGAATTAAACATTTTAGTAATTCTTTTGCTTCTACTTCTCACTTGATCAAGTGGTAGAACTTCCTGTTTCAACAAGTCAATTTCTATAATTTCAATAGACCTGATCAAAACGTATTTCTCCTTTTCTATATTCATGCTATTGTTTTCAAGGGTTTACAAAGATAAGTGCTTTCTATACATTACCCCTTAGAATACTTAACAAACATTTTATGAATTTAGAATTATGTGGCACAGAAAAATTAATTATTTGCCCAATATCCATATCAAATTATGAAAGCTCTGATGATTCAATCACAGTTCTCCTATGACTCTCTGCTGTGTTGTCTGGAATTAAGCAAATCATATCCCAGCTGAACCATACTCAGCACCCACACAATTGCATACTTGACGTTTCAATTTGAAGATCCTCTGCGTAAGTTAGGTTTAGAATAATTTGTTTTCTTTCATGTAAATATGTGCTTTCTCTTCATATTCTTTACTAGTATACCGTACACACCTATTTGTTATTCAACTTGTAAAGGTAGAAATCATGGAGAGCTATGATAAATTATATTTCAAATCCTTTAAAATGACTTCCTTGATTGTCAAAAAATTTTAATTGTAATATTTGACACTTGAGTATGGCAAATGTTATCATGTCCTTATCATTTAAAAATAAGTTTAGGGGCACCTGGATGGCTCATTTGTTTAAGTGTCTGCCTTCAGCTCAGGTCATGGTCTCGGAATCCTAGGATCAAGCCCCACGTTGGGCTCCCTGCTCACCAGAGTCCATTTCTCCCTCTCCCTCTGCCTCCCCCACACTCATGCTCTCTCTCTCTCTCAAATAAATAAAATCTAAACAAAATTAAAACAAAAATAAATTTAAATAATAAGTTTAAGAATAAGTTTCAGCTATTATTTTCCCCTTCAATATAAACAAAAATAAAAGAAATAATATGGAATTTAACCTGAAAAAGTTGCTAATTGTTACAATAGACACACACACTTATACACACACACATTCAAACATGAAGATAAACTAATTTATAAGACAAAGTAAGTGCATATAATATTATTAAGGTATTTCACATATAAAACATTAGAAACAAATGCATGAAAATGGACAGCTTATTGAAGGAAAATAAGCACAAATATACCACAACACCAAAGTTTTATATCATCAGAGAATGAGTGTGTAAGAGGACATTTACCTAATTATTCAGAGTTTCAGAATTATTCTTATATATATATATATATATATATATATATCAGAATTATTCTTATATATATATATATATATCAGAGGCTCTTTCCTATTAACTGCTTTAAATTTTTAGCTACCAAAGGGGAAAGAAGGATTGAAAAAATCTTTCTGAAGAGTTGGAAACTTTTGAGTAAATTGGAAATAGACAATAAATTATGGTAACTGAAAATGTCCTCTCACCCAACACACCTTACATTCATCAAAGAGATATGGAAAGCAGTAGAACATTGGCACTGTCCCTCTTCATCAGCTGAAGTAGGAGCCTTAAAAAGTCACTCCTTCTATAGCCCCCACCAAAAGAGAGAAATCTGTAGGTTTATGCTTATAAGAAAACATTAGACTTAATCTGATCTTAAAAGCCATGGAGGACTCCTAGAAGATAAGATAGGAGAAAACCTAGATGATCTCGGTATGACCATAAATATTTATATATAATACCAAAGGTATGATTCATGAAAAAAAAATTGATAAGCTAGACATCCTTAAAATTAGAAACTCCTGCTCTGTGAAATATGATGACAATAAAATGAGAAGATAAGCCACATGCTGGAAGAAAATATATGCACAAGGCATATTTGATAAAGGACCATTCTCCAAAATAGACAAAGAACTTTTGAAACTCAAGTGAGATAGTGAATAACATGATTAAAAAATGGGCCGAAGACCTTACAAGACACCTAATCAAAGAAGATATAAAGATGGCAAATAAACATGTGAAAAGATAATTGGCATCACATTCCATCAGGGAAATGCAAATTAAAACAACAATGAAATAACACTACACACCTATGGTCAAAATTCAGACACTGACAGTAAATGTTGGCAAATATGTAGAAACACAGGAACTCTCATTCTGGTGGGAATACATATGGTGGAACCACTTTGGAAGGCAGTTTGCAAGTTCTTACCAAACTAAACGTACTTTCACCATAGAGCCCAACAATCACACTCCTTGGTATTTACCCAAAAGACTAAATACTCGTGGCCACACAAAAGCTTGTACACAGATGTTTATAACAGCCTTATGGACAACTGCCAAAACTTTGAAGCAACCAAGATGTCCTTTTTTCAGGTGAATGTATAAGTAAACTTTGGTACAGCGACCCCTGGTGGTACAGGTGGCTCAGCTGGTTAGGTGTCTGACTCTTGATTTCAGTTCAGGTCATGATTTCAGGGTGGTGAGATGAAGCCCAGTGTGGAGCCCCACATCAGGCACTGCTGAGCAGAGAGTCTGCTGAGGATTCTCTCTCCCTGCCCAACCCCTGCCCTTCTCGATCTCTTTCTCTCTTTCAAATAATAAATAAATCTTTTTTTTTTTTAAGATTTTATTTATTTATTTAACAGGCAGAGATCACAAGTAGGCAGAAACCCAGGCAGAGAGAGACAGTGGGGAGCAGGCTCCCTGCTGAGCAGAGAGCCCAATGCGGGGCTAGGTCCCAGGACCCTTAGATCATAACCTGGGCCGAAGCAGTGGCTCAACCCACTGAGCCACCCAGGCACCCAATCAATAAATAAATCTTAAATAAATAAATAAATAAATAAACGAACATTGGCACATTCAGGCAATGGAATATTATTCAGTGCTTAAAAGAAATGAATTATCAAGCCCTGAAAAAACATGAAAGGATCTTAAATGCATATTGCTAAGTGAAAGAAACCAATCTGAAAAGTCTACATACTACATAATTCCAGCTATGGGGAATTCTTATTCTGGGAAAGGCAAAACTATGGAGACTCTAAAAACATCAGTGAAGGGAGGGAGGGATGAAAAGGCAAAGCCCAGGAAATTTTAGGACAGTGAAAATACTTTGTATGATATCCTAATGATAGATATATGTCATTATACAATGTAAGAATCTATAGAGCATACAGTACCAAGAGAAAACCCTGTTATAAACTGTGGACTCCTGGTGATAATGATCGTCAGTGGAGGCTTATCAATTGTGATAAATGTACCGCTCTGATGGGGGCTATGGATAGATAATGGGAGAGGTAGGTTCTGTGTGTGGGGACATTGGGTATATGGGAAGTCTGTACCTTCCTCTTAATTTGTGAATCTAACACTCTTTTAAAAAGCCTTTATTTTTACAAAATCAGTTAGAAAAAGATCTTCACTTTTATACTGAAATGAAATTTTACTAACAGGGAAAACTATGTTTTGGTTAGTTAGTCTTACAGTCTAGGTAACTGACATCAGCTTTAATTCTAGATTTGCTCTTACTACCATTTAAAATAACTTTAGTTTGCTGAAAGAAAAGCCCTAGCTAACACAGTGCAGAAAGTCCCTGGACAATACAATCTCTTGGAAGTCTGCTATTACAAAGCCTCAAAGGATTTCCTAAATTGAAGTGAAAGTAGGAAGGACAGTAATGTGAAGCTTGTCAAATTCCCACTTGGGGGAAAGGATCAATGTTTGTACAAATTGTTAAGCTTTTCATGAGGGAGAAACCAATACTTCAACAAATGCTCCCTTGCTAGGACATGGAAACAGTTTGATTTAATTCTCTGAGGATTCTACCCCCATGGTAGAGAAATGGAATATAGAATGAATCTTAATTGAACTCCTCATACAATGTTAAAATTGGTCTGTATATTTCTGAAGCCAGACAGCTTTAAGCAAGCAGATTGTGCCATCTTCCCAGACTACAAATCACTGCCTTAGATCTAGCTAAAGAAAATATTAACCTGAACAATTATAAAAGTTACTGTTAACAGTAACAACAGCAATAGTCCCTAGTATATAATTTTAAAGGAAAGTGTCTAGAAATAAGAATTCAATTCCTACTGCATTAAAAAAACATAAAAATTGTTCAATTTTCGGGCGCCTGGGTGGCTCAGTGGGTTAAGCTCTGCCTTTGGCACATGCTATGATTTCAGGGTCCTGGCATCGATGCCCGCAACCAGCTCTCTGCTCAGCGGGGAGACTACGTCCCCCTCTCTCTCTCTCTGCTTGCTTCTTTGCCTACTTGTGACCTCTGTCTCTCTGTCAAATAAATAAATAAAATCTTTAAAAAAATGTTTAATTTTCCTTCATGAGCCACTTATACTGAGGACACAGCCTGCCTTAGTTTTACAAAGGGGCACTTTCACATTTGTTCTCAAAACTTTGGTCTCATAATAACTTTATGTTTTTAAAAATAATTGGGAGTCCCAAAGTATGATTTTTATATTGATAATATTAGCAATATTTGCCACTGCGTAAGTTAAAACTGAGAAATTTTAATTATATTTATTTTTTAGGCATTTAAAATAACTGTGATCAACATACAGAGGATAACAGAAAATATAATAACTTATGAAAGAAATTAAGAGCATCAGTGAGAAAATGGCATTGTTTATAATAGCATTAATTTCTAATGTCTCTAATAAAGTTGGATTCTCATATCTGTTTCTGCAGTCAGTTTTTTGCTATATGCTATTTTGTTTCAAATATATGAAGAAAATTGGCTTTGTACAAATATATTATTGAAAAATAAAAAAGTATTTCAACAATCTTTTCAGACGATCATAAATGCTGGTATTCTACCAACATTCAAAAAATAGTTGTCTCCTAAAGGATATTTGCAAAGTGACATCTTCAAAATATACCAAATTTCATTAGATTGTATTTCATCAGTTCATCTTATACTTTAATGGATCTTTCATCAAGTCATGATTTTGTAAAATTATGCTTTGATTCTTTTGGAAATTTTGGTTCATTTAATATTGCAGTTCTTCTAAGTTTTGATATATTTTATAACACAATATTAAAAATTCACATTTGTTAATAACACTAATCTCATCAGGAGAAGTAAATACTGGGAAGCTCTCAAGCTCACAATGACAGATACAAGTTTTCAAAATTCTAATTTTTAATTGAAAATTAAAATTTTGTTAACAGCACAAAGTGTTTTTTCATTAACATTATAAATTAACTTCATTTTTAATGTATGCATATACTCACATCTGGATAATCATTGTTGGACTGTCAGTGATTCTCGCAAGGAAAAATGTGGTATTCTATGATAAAAGTTATCTTATGCTTTACCTTGAGGTAACTATTATTCTGTATTAAGCGGCGGAAGTTGTTTTTGCATACTATACATTTCAACATACTGAGTATTAAAAGAATGTTTACCCAGGATCTAGATTTAATGAAATTAATAATTTTTACTGCTTCATCAAGGATATTATTAAGTGAAACTGCTGCACCATGCACAAAAACTTGCAATTAGCCAATCTGAATTTTCTAATAACTAAGTGCAAAGCAAAGGTGAATATAAAGAGCTAAGTATATTATACTAGTAAACAGAAAACATGGTGGAAACTGTTGCATGGATATTGTAAGGCCCATTAATCATAATGAATAATGTAAATGTGACCTTCATTTGTACTGTATTTTGGTTTGAGCTGCTTATCTCACTTTTGGCCAATCCAGTTTGCTTGAAATTATTCTATGTTGGTTAAGTCTGGGACACTGCACTCAGAGGTTGCATAAAGTAGGTGAGAAAAATATTATGAATTTGCTGTCCTCTGTAAACGTCTGCTTCAAGGAAAATAGATTATGGTCTTGAAGTATACTTCAGCTTTTCCTCTAATATAAAGAAGCATTTCTACCAGCAAGTAGCTCCACAGTAGAGTTTTTACCAGAGTACTGAAGATTTTATAGAATGTTTTGCTTCTCAGCCCATGTATAGATCTATACTTCTAGGCAAAAAAAAAAAAAAAAAAAAAAAAAAAAAAAAAAGGAAGCCAATTGGGTGGCTAAGTACAATTCAGAGGAAAATGGGGGAACTCCTTATGGATCTAGGTAAAAGTGAAAAAAAAAAAGAAAAAGAAAAATTCACACCCATGAATGTCAGATACCAGACAATTACCCCATGTGATTACTTCTCAGTTTATTTGCAGTTTTTTCCCAGATTTGAATTCTCTGAAGCCAGCAGGTTGGTGATGTCCCTTCTTCCTCTGCCATCATCACTGCTGTTTTAGCCCCAGGTTGCTTAACTTCCTTCTCACTACAGTAAAGCAGCAGCAATCTGAGTAATCCTACTCATCCTAAAAACAATAGTAACAATAACAATTTAATTAAAAATAGAGGAGTGCTTGGGTGGTTCAGTGGGTTAAGTGTCTGACATTTGATTTTGCTCAGGTCATGATCTTAGGGTCGTAAGATTAAGCCCTGCATTGGGCTCGGCACTCAGTGCAGAGTCTGCCTCAGATTCCCTCTCAGTCTCCCTCTGCCCCTCGCCCACTCGCTCACTCTTAAATAAAAAAAATAAATAAACAAACAAACAATAGGAAGGCAAAATGAATCTCAAATAATAGAAAACCAACCTATATCAAACTCTTCCCATGGGTCCCATTACACCTCTGCAAAGAGCAAAAGACATTTGGTATAATTATTCATTTTTCAAACTATTTTCTTCTTAATGTAAATGTGCTATTTGAATTAAATGTATTATAACCATTCCCTTTCAGAATCCAATGAAATTTTAAAATAAAAAAAATCAATTTCTCTTTGTTTCACAAATAATTTAAGATATTTATATTTTTCAGTTATTTTTAAGATAGAAAATAGTAAAATTTGCAACAGTACTGGACCTAAATGTGATATTTAAGACAGTGTCCCTTATTTGCAGTCAATTTAATTATTGTAGTATAAAACTAAAAAAAAAAATGTTAACCAATAGAGACCCATATGATTGATGTGATAAAAACTACATTCCAACCCATTACACTTTCATGTGTTTCAAAAATTATTTATATTTAAAATAGCTTCAGGGCGCCTGGGTGGCTCAGTGGGTTAAGCCTCTGCCTTCAGCTCAGGTCATGATCTCAGGGTCCTGGGATCAAGTCCCGCATCGGGCTCTCTGCTCGGCAGGGGGCCTGCTTCCTCCTCTCTCTGCCTTCCTCTCTGCCTACTTCTGATCTGTCTCTGTCAAAGAAATAAATAAAATCTTTAAAAAAAAAATAAAATAAATAAAAATAAAATAGCTTCAACTTATAACTAGAATAGTGGCCTCAGGGGCACCTGAGCAGGGTTCCTGCTCAGGTGCTCAGCAGGGAGCCTGTTTCCTCCTTCTCTCTGCCTGCCTCTCTGCCTACTCTCTCTGCCTGATCTCTCTCTGAGTGTCAGATAAATAAATAGAATCTTCAAAGAAAAAAAAAATAGAATACTGGCCTCAAATTTCTTTAAACAAATCTACCATCATGGATGACAAGTAGTCAAATTAATTTTAAAAGCTAAACTTTAGGCTTAAAAAAAAAACCAGGGTTATCTTAAATAACTTTTAGGAAAGCACTTTAGGGAAAGTGTATGAAATATTGATTCCGTTTATACATTAAAGTAATGTTTATTACCATAGTATAATATTTTCAGATTAAAAAACTGATAAATAAAATAGCTAACCAAACATTTTAAGAGAATTCATGTAGATATAATTGTATAATAAATAATATTTTTAAAATGTCCCTATAGTTATTAACTTTAGCAACAAAATGATTAAGTTTTTAAAAAATACCAAATAGCTCTAAAACAAAATGAACTCTACTATAAAAAGGAAGGATTGCCAGTCTACCTCAAAATATTGGCATCTTATAGCTAATTGTTTTTAGTGTAATAAACCATGGAATTTTTATGAAAACGAACTTGGTCTTTATTATTGGAACAGCTTCCAGCTGACGCTGATTTTAAGACATCTGGAAGCCTACCTACACCAGATTTTTCAACTTGTCTTGGTTGTTCCATGAGTAGAAACCAGAGTGGTACCAGATAGTATATTATACTCTCAAAGATAGCAGTCAGAGAATTAAGCAAGTTTGAGAAACAGAATTATGTGCTGTGATACTGTGATTATAAGAGATATATATTTCGTCTTCCCATTTCTGGCAAGAGCTTTTAAAACCCTTGTAATTTTCTAAGTGAGGAGAGCAACATAGGTGTCTTATTTTAATGAGGTAACTTTGGGACCCCTTTTAGGGCTGGGGACTGTTGTCCATGGAGCCAGCCTTGGAAATAAAAGTTTCGAATATTCAGTTCCACCCCTCTGATTTCCATAGTGAGGAAAGGGACTGGATGACTTAGTCAACCATGCCTATGTAACAAAGACTCCATAAAAACCCAAGAGGACAAAGTTTGGTCAGCTTCCAGTTTACGGATCATACAGAGATTTAAGGAAAATGGTCCACTCAAAGAGAGTAAGAAAGCTTTGCACCTTTTCCTCATACCGTGCCATATATGTCACTTCAATTTGCTGTTCCTGAGTTATATCCTTTTATAATAAACCAATCATTCAGTAAGTAAAATGTTTCTCTGAGTTCTGTGAGCCGTGCTAGCAAATTAATCAAACCAGTGGAGAGGGTTCATGGGGACCACTGATGAATAGCCGGTCAAAAAGAAGTATAGGCAACAGCCTGGACTTCATGACTGGTGTTTGAAACCAGAAGAAGAGGTCCTTGGAATTTCCAACTGATAGGTCAGAAGCGCAGGTGATAACCTGGGCTTTGGACTGGCATCTGAAGTGGGTGTGGGGGCAGTATTGTGGGATTTTGTGCTATCTCCAGGGGCAGGTAAGTGTCAGAATTGAATTGAATTATAGAATATCTAGCTGATGTCCAAGAATTGCTGTTTGACTGTGGGAAACCCCCATCTCCATGTAGAAACCCAAAAGATGTACCAACATCTGTAACATGCTTTGAATGGCTAGGGTACAGAACACTACCCGGAAAAGGGAAACTTTGAAAGGTGCACCAATTACACTGGATGAGATAATTGAAAAAATTCAAAAGCCTCTAAGGTATACTGATATAAAGCTTTTTGTGCAGCAGCAGAAAGTAAGATCAGGCTAGCAATGAAGGTCTAAGAATTCCATATGCAAGTCTTCACCCTCCTTTCTTAGTCACAAAGGATCTGTTTCATCTTGATGACAAAAAGATATTTAGAGGAATTGTGGTTTCAAAGGGGCCCAGGCAAAAATTTACAGTTGTGCCTTTAACTTCTTTGATCCTATAACCAATCCAGTTTGTGTAACCTGTCTTGTTTTGTTGCTTTATTGCTATGAAAGTTATCACTGATGACTCCTATCCCTGACTCCTACTTTTACCATTACCCACTTACAAAAACTTCTGAAATTTACCTTGATAGCCAACATATTTACATTACCAGCTCTTCTTTTCTGCACTTTTTTTTTTTTTGTTAGCTGTCTCTGCCCAAGGGAGTTTTAAACATGGTTCTCTGTCCTCAAATTTTTTACCAATAGCCATAAAAAAGAATGAAATCTTACCGTTTGCAATGACATGGATGGAGCTAGAGAGTATTATACTAGGCGAAGTAAGTTAATCAAAGAAATTTCAATCATGTGAGATATAAGAAACAAAACAAATGAGCAAAGGGGAAAAATAAGAGAGGGGCTAACAGACTGTTAAGTATAGAGAACAAACTGATGGTTACCAGAGGAGAGGTGGACAGGGGAATGGATTAAATGGGTGATGGGGACGAGGGAGTGCACTTGTTCTGCTGCGCACTAGGTTGGTTGCTCAACATGGATTATTGCATCAATATATTGTACACCTGAAACTAATATTACACTGTATGTTAACTAACTGTAATTTAAGTTAAAAAACCTTTAGAAGAATATAAAAAAAACTTCAGAAAGAAATTAGAAGGTAACTGAGTATTTTGCTATCCAGCCTAAACATTTTCCTCTTCTGCATTTCTTTACACAGTTACCATCTATTTGCTTCTATTGTTTGATATTACAAGAAGATCCAATTCAAAAAAAGAATAATCTAAATATGTTTTGTTAACATAAATCTTCAGTTCTTTATAAATTTATTTGTAGTTGAATTAACCAATATGAAGTTGAGTATAATATTCTTCAGTGATATAATGGAATATATGATCATTTAAGATAATACCCTGCTATTGGTATTAATATATAATTTTTTTCTTTCCTTTTAATTTTCTTCTACTTTGATTCTAAAAACAAAACTCTGAAGCAATTATGCCAGAACATAAAGATGAATTACAGAAATTCATATAGTCAGGTATTGCTACCCTTTTCTTGAAAATATGCTATAAATAGATCTATAGATATATTGATATTGAATTTGCTTATATGTTCTCAGTGATATAGATACACTCATGTTTGTGGAGGGAGAATAATTCAATATTCCTAGAAAATATAAAAGTTATAAAACCAAGTTTTCAAAACTGACAGTACAGAGGCTAATTTTGTTATACATATTTATCAATTTTATGCATGAAAATAAATATTTCATCACACAAATAGAAAGTGACATTATATGCATAAATTCATGTGCTATGGTTCAGCTATAAATTGTGATTCAGTGTGAATGTTTCAGAGAAACTAATTTCTAATTACATATATTTACATTTTATTACTACAAACTTATACATAGTGATACTATTACATTGAACTCTTGAGATGATTATAAAAGTGTATTTATAACAAAATTAGTAAAAAAAAAAAGGCAGAAAAATATACAAAATCATGTGAATTATCCACAAATCTACCACAATTTGAAGTTTGTGTGTAGTTTTCTGGTGTGAGTAGGTGGGCACACACAAACTTGAGAATACCAACTTTCTTAATGTAAATAATATTATGAAATTATATCATGACCTTTTTTCTCATACAATTAAGATTTTTTTCAATAACATGATTTCTATAGCTTGCCCATATAATAACCTATCAAGTTCTATGATGTGTTTAGTTTATCAGTAAATCGCATGACTTGAAAGGGCTTATCTCACAGGAATTGCTTAGTAAGTAATATTTGAATAACAAATTAATACTAAAGAAAATTCAGATGTTTGACATCTAGTGGTTTTTAATTTTTAAA
Organism: Mustela nigripes; assembly: GCF_022355385.1. NCBI lineage: Eukaryota > Metazoa > Chordata > Mammalia > Carnivora > Mustelidae > Mustela > Mustela nigripes. The sequence continues at coordinate 59,120,533 of NC_081571.1, forward strand.
TAATATAAACTTTTTTGTGTGTAGAGAGTGTATGTAATTCCAGTAAGTAAACTAACCATACTTTTTAAAAAAGAGTGGGGTTATATCCCATGTCCTTCATTCATTCATTTCATGGCTGCTAAAACTATCTTTACAAAGTCAATGAATTTTTTTAAATTATCAAATATAACATGCTTTTTATGTTTTTTTTCTTCCAAAACATTTCGTATCACATAGTGTATTATGTATTTATATGTGTTTTGCTTTTTCTATTGTATTTATAGAAACTTAAGTTACTACATAGAAGCCCCTTTATTCTCATACTGATTTTTAGACCTATATATTTTCCTTTTAGTACTGTTATAGCTCCATCCCATACATTTTGATGTGCTGTGCAATTTTGTTTTCATTCTGTTCTGAATATTTTTTAAAGATTTTTTTTAATTTTATTTATTTATTTGACAGAGCGAGATCATAAGTAGGCAGAGAGGCAAGCAGAGAGAGAGAGAGGAGGAAGCAGGCTCCCTGCTAAGCAGAGAGCCCAATGGGGGGCTCAATCCCAGGACTCTGGGATCATGACCTGAGACGAAGGCAGAGGCTTTAACCCACCGAGCCTCTCAGGCGCCCCAAGTTCTAAATATTTTCAAGTTTCCACCATGACTTCTTTGGCCAACAAGTTGTTTAGAAGTTTGGCTTCTAATTTCCTATCAATATTTGAAGATTTCCTAAATTTCCTTCTGTTGTTGATACCAAATTTAATTTTATTGTATTTAGAAAACACTTTGATTATAACAATCCTTTTTAACTCCATCAGAACTTATTTGATTTCCTAGCATACATCTATTGTAGAAGTATAACATTTGGTGTAATGTTAGAAGTATAAGATATTGAAAATCTTTAGACTTCAGCCAACCCTTTCTAAAGAGCAAGTGCATCATAATGGCTTTTCTTTTTCTTTTTTTGTTTTAAATATTGTATCTATTTAGGTTCCACAGGTGACCAAAAATGAAAACCACCATTTCCATGAAATACAAAAATATTACCCACGATTAAAAATATTTTACATTGAAATTTTGGCTTTGTATGTCTTTTAAAAGGTTAATACCTCAGGGGGTGGAAATTACCAGTAATTTCTGGTTTTGTTTTGATTTCTCAAACCATGAGGACCATGCAATACATACCAAAATAGAACTGTAAACAAATTGGTGTCCAGAAGTCACTCTGTGCCACAGTGTTTTGGACACATTGACGTTTTTTCAGACCATTCTTTTATCCTAAAATTTGCAGTATATTAAAACTCATAAAAGGTTTCAGAGACAATACATTGTCCACACATAAGCTAATTATAAGTATGTATATTCTGATGCCATTTGGTGGAATGTTTTATATGTGTTAGGTTGAGTTACTTGATAGTGTGTTTTTCAGATCTTCTGTATCCTTGCTAATTGCTGTATTACCGGATTATTTTGCTTTTCATATTAACTTCTTTTGGAACTTTTTAATGTTATAAAATAAATTATCAATGTATTTATTTTGAGTAAAGTTGAAAGTTTTTGTATTTTTAGGAAATATAAATTTCACAAGATTTTTATATCTGTTTTGGCATTTTTGTATTTAATGTTCTCTGCCCATTTTCTTACAGGATTTTTGCTTTTTTTCTTCAATATTTAATGTCTCTATTACACTACAGATATTAGCTCTTTATCTGTATGTTACAAATACTTTCTTAATCTCTCATTTATCTATTTAGTGATGAAGCCCTCTGCCTCAAGGCTATAATTGTTCTGTCATTTTATGTAACCACATTTACTATTATTATTATTATTATTTTATAACTGAAATGTGATCTCATTTAAAATTGTATATTTCTATATTTCTATATATCTATGACACTGATAAATTACTTAATGCTTTTTCCTACTACTTGCATATTTTAATTTTTTTCAAGTAAATTTCTGATATTTGGATTTTCATTCCTGATGATGGTGAGGAATTGATCAAATTTTACCTGTTTTCTGCATGGCTATCCAACTATCAAAAATCTTTTAAAATGACATCTTATAATTAATTAAATAAATAAATAAAAAATAAACTGTTCATCTTTATCATAAGGATTTGAGATAAGATCTTATCATTTACTAGTTTCTTTGTATTAAGATAGATCTAATTCTATAGTTTTTATCATATTTTTTCAGTTTTTTGTCCTCTTCATGTGCCTGCAGCCCAATATGTGTTCTAAAAGCTTCATGGATTTAAAATCTGTTAAGGCTAACTATGCCCACTAACAATTTATAGCTCTTTTTTTTAATATTTTCCCAACTTGTGTGTGTGTGTTTAAGATTATTTATTTTAGAGGGGAGGGGAGGGGTAGAGTAAGGGTGAGAGAGAGAGCGAGAAAATCTCCCACAGGCTCCCTGATGAGCATGGAGCCTGCTTGGAGTTCAGTCTTATAACCCTGAGATTATGACCTGAAACAGGATCAATAGTCTGTTGCTCAACTGACTAAGCCACCCAGGGACTCCTGTGTTTATTTTTAATAGGAAATTTATCAATCCTTCACTTGGATTGAGAGAATAACCTCAGAGAGAATAACCTCTCTCTGTGTAACTGATTTTTCTCCAGATAGAATGCTTCTCTGTGGCTTCTAGATCTGGTCCCACTCACTTTCAAGTCCTTTCCCTGGAACCAGTGTTGTAGATGATCAGAATGCCACTTTGGCCTTCATGCTGGATTTTTTCTTTCTAGGTTGTTCCAGGTAGAGTTTAAGATCTCCTGGGGCACCTGGGTGGCTCAGTGGGTTAAGCCACTGCCTTCGGCTCAGGTCATGATCTCAGTAATAGAGATAAATTATAGTGACTGACTGTGAAAGCTATTGTGGAGGTAGAATTGATGGATTTCATGAAAATTAGCAAAAAAGAATTAGGTAGAAAGTAGTAACATGGGTTATTCATGGATAACTTACAAAATATAATAGATAATAAATCATTTACTAAGAAATGATTTTTAAAAAGACTGGATTATAGGAAGATATTTGTTAACTTGATATAATGAATAATTGGTGTTAACAACAATTGTAAAAATTATTTGAAGGTATTAATTTCGAATTAACCTCTATCAGTAAAAATGCATAGTTTTTCTGCTGAGATGGTTTTTATATCTGTGGATAAATACGAACTTTCCAAGGGTAGTCAAGTAAAACAAAAATGAAAATATCCATGATTTTCTATGGAAATGTTCTATAGACCAAGACAGAGATATTTCAGAGTTTTATGGAACCAGAAACAATAACAAAGTAGTCTGAGAAGTCATATATTAAAAAGATAAGTGTGAATTTTTAAGAGATATAGAAAAGGTGAAATATGCCAGCCAATATGCTGGTGTGGAGATGTTGTTTGTTTTTACTTTATGGCCATTTTACTACTTTATCATCAGGGTTTTCATTATTAAAGTTTTAGTGCTGGGATTCCTGGGTGGTTCACTTGGTTTAACAGCTGCCCTCTGCTCAGGTCATGATTCCAAGATCTTGGGATTGAGTTCCACAAAAAGGGCTTCTTGCTCAGCAGAGAGCCTGTTTCTCCCTCTGCCTGCTGCTCCCACTGCTTGTGCTCTCGCTCTCTCTCTTTGACAAATAAATAAATAAAACTTTTTAAAGGTTTAAGTATTATTATTATAACTCCAATAATTATTTCGAAAATAAATTTGGGGCGCCTGGGTGGCTCAGGGGGTTAAAGCCTCTGCCTTTGGCTCAGGTCATGACAACCTAGGATTGAGCCCAGCATTAGGTTCTTTGCTCAGCAGAGAGCCTGCTTCCCCCCTCTGTCTGCCTGTCTCTCTGCCAACTTGTGATCGCTGTCAAATAAATAAATAAAAATCCTTTTTTAAAAAAGTCAAATAGGGGCGCCTGGGTGGCTCAGTGGGTTAAGCCGCTGCCTTCGGCTCAGGTCATGATCTCAGGGTCCTAGGATCGAGTCCCGCATCGGGCTCTCTGCTCGGCGGGGAGCCTGCTTCCCTCTCTCTCTCTCTCTCTGCCTGCCTCTCCATCTACTTGTGATTTCTCTCTGTCAAATAAATAAATAAAATCTTTAAAAAAAAATTAAAAAGTCAAATAAATAAATAAATAAATAAATATTCCACCAGGTTTCTTTATTTAACTTTTACATGCCCTTAAATTCATTTCAGGATCCAAATGTCATTGGTATCACCAATTCTGGAGCTTTGGGGGATTTTTTACTTCATAATTTAAATTGAGTTTTACTTTAACCAATGGCCAAATTAGGATTTAATTTTCCAAGTCTGCTAAATCATTTAACATCCATCTAATTGATTTTTAGGATAAAAAATTTTCTTGCCACTCTTTTCTCTTTTCTTTGTGTATTTATACTCATAGTATGTCATTGCATTAGTATTTGAGTAAAATTTCAAAAAAGCCAAAAGTAAATGTGTCTTCATGTAATCATCTTTTCTGCAAACTTTTGTTTTTGAAATTATTCCTCAAATATAGTAGTACCGTTAATAACAGATTTTTTGTAAATGTGCATTTCTATAAAGCATCATAGATTCAAGTTAGTGATTTAACATATAAATTTGCTTTTTGAAATTGACTTTTTAAAACCTATCTACAATACAATATTTTACCGAAGAACATAACTAATGGTTAGAATGGAAGAATGTCCTGCAACATACTTTCTTTTTTTTTTCTTTTTTTTTTTTTTTAAAGATTTTATTTATTTATTTGACAGACAGAGATTACAAGTAAACAGAGAGAGAGGAGGAAGCAGGCTCCCTGCTGAGCAGAGAGCCCGATGTGGGGCTCGATCCCAGGACGCTGGGATCATGACCTGAGCCAAAGGCAGAGGCTTTAACCCACTGAGCCACCCAGGCGCCCCTGCAACATACTTTCTGATGATCCTTTTGGTTAATTCTCAGCACACACCCAAAAGAATAAGACCAAAAAAAGAAATCGAAAAGAAAGTAGATTGTTGGAAATACAAGTAAGAGAAAAAGAAATATCAATGAGATGGAGAGCCATAAAAGACTAGAGGTAATATATAAATCAATCTTGTTTCTTCAACCAAAAGAAACAAGATAGACCAAACAGTAGGTAACCTAACCAGAGATAAAGTGGAGAAATTATTAGTAAATATAAGATGGGAGATGAAAAGCAGATTATTATTGAAACTAAAAAATATTGATACCAAAAATTATTAATATATAAAACAAAGATTAAATTTAAAATTGATTAATTAGACAAAAAGATTGAATTGTTTGTCTATTCTTTGTATAGATAATGATAATATATAACAATTGGTGTAAAAACAGATAATCAAAAATTATAAAGAAACAAATTTAGGAAAAAATACATTATATGATATATGAGGTAGTTTATATTAGAAGTATTAGGCTATTTCCCTGATTTTGTGACATTTGAAGTATTGTGTACTTTAAAAATATATAATTTCTTGTCATTCATTCTCCTAAATAAATATTTTGTACCAAATTTCATGTTATTTTCCTGTAAATGATGCACAAAAATGTGTAAGTTCTTAGCCTTTCTATTCTTAATGGAATTTCTGAATAAGAGCTCATAGTTATTAAGTAAATAGATAAAACAAGAACTATTCCAAGTCTTTTTATATCTATTATCTCATTTATTATTTCCAGGAACCCCAAAAGACTATTATTATTTTTCAAAACTAGTAGGTGATAAAGATTCATACCCATATTTACTTTGAATCAAGAGACCTATATACTATATAGACTTACTTTTCTTCCAACTTAGATTTGACATTGTGAGTGCATTGTCTATTATTTTTCAATCTTGTGTTCAACACATATTTAATGATGGAGGAAAGACCTACCACCATGCATATATCATGTGGTAACTATATTATATCTTTTTGTTATGAAATAAAGCTCCATTGTTATATACAAAATCTTATGTTTCTTCATAGAGGAATTTAAATGACTTCTGTTCTAAAGGTGTAACATCAGAGAGTTATTACCACATCTATATTACTATGACAAGGTGACTTGTTAATTTCCTTGTTACCTTCCAACTTTATTCTACTTTTTAATTATAAATGTATTTTGTACCTTCTTTTAAGGATCATTCTTATATGAAATAAACATAGTACTCTTTAAAACATTGATCTATAAAATTATGTGCAGAAAAACGACAATTCAAAGTGTTCCAGGGGCGCCTGAGTGGCTCAGTCAGTAGGGCATCTGATTCTTGGTTTTGGCCCAGGTCATGGACTCATGGGTCCTCTGACCTGGCCTACACTCAGTGAGAAGTTGGCTTGAGGATTCTTTCCCTCTGCCCCTCCCTCAACTTGTGAGCACAACCTCATGCTCTCTCTCTCTCGCTCTCAAATAAATAATCTTAAAAAAATTAAAAAATTAAAAAAAATTGTTCTTGTCAAAATATTTTAATTATTCACACATTTATTTTGGAGGATTATTTTTCTAAAAATTTCTCTAAGTTTCAGTAAGTAACAAGGATAGATATTTAACATTTCAAAACCGTTCAGTATATTTTTTTTATAATCTTCATGATGGCTTGATATGACTGATATGATCTTATTTTTTACATGTTTAAATTAATACTTCTTTTTACTATCATAACTGAAATCATACATTTTAGGCCTATGCCATAATTAATAGAATTAGAAATTTTTCCTATATCCTGTACACTCCTTTTGCTCTATTAAGAGAGTCCTGCTTCTACCTACCTTATTTTTATTACATCTAAAAGTTCTCCACTTAAATGTATATAGACATTAGTTGTTTTCTCATAGAAGAGTCCTCATTTTTAGATAACTTCTGTATGTAGTTTTTATTTTGTTTCTTCTGGAAACATATTTTTATGTCATCTGTTTTGTGAAGTTTTTTTCATATCTCTAAAAATAAAAAAATTATGTTATTTTTGTTTCAGGTACTTTTTTATTTGATCCTATAATTATAGTAATGTTATATCAAAAGGCTTTGCTTTTTTAAATTTACATGAACTGTTCTATTTTTCTCATCATTTTTATGTACCTAAAGATGTCATATTTTTAGATACATCATACAAGGTGTTTTCAAATTAATTGATTTTATGGTTTATTAAAAGATTATAAAATTTATCATTTCCTTTTTGTACACGATTGTGTATGTGCATGTGTGAGTGCATACGTTCAGTTATATAGACATTAATGTAAATAAAATGTGCAGAAGAAACTACCTTGGTGAACAGTAGCTAATTTTCTTTTGTCCTATTTAACAGAATCTAGCTTTATACAGCAAATGAAAGTGGTATGCCTTATACTTACATTTAACACAGACTTTAAGTAGACATTATATACCAACTTATGAGTTATAGCAATGAACAGGATAAAGTGGAAGTAATGTTTTATAAAATATTATATCATTTTGAACATTTAGTAATTTTTACCTAATCTTAAAAACACTGATCATTTGTGCCAAAGATAATAAACAGACAAACCTGATAAATGTTTTGGTAAATGAAGTTTCATACAAGATATGTCCTAAAATATACCTGGGTTGTGGTTCTGTAAATAATGACACTACTCCATAAATAATTAAAACCAAAAAAGCAAATCTTCAATATGAAACAATTTGAGTGAATCTCTATAAAGCAGATACAAATAAAAATGCATCAGTAAATTAGTTTAAAGTAAGTCAAAATATATTTTAATATATTATTTTACAAAGAATAAATTCTTACATAATATCCCAATTTAGCTGTTCCTTCTCCCCCCCACACCAATGCTTAGTATAAGTGGAACAAGAATAATTTAATAAAAGTCAAATTATTGTCAGACTTCTATTTTCTCTTATCTATGTTTCTTCCTCTGAAATGAAATTTAGCATTGGTTCAACCAAAAGAATTGTGGATTCTTCAATTTCCTCTTACACATAGTTTTTCAGTAATACAAACATTTTTACAGCTACAGTTTTCCTTTGATTTTTCATCGTCTAAAGATATTAGTTTTTCAAATTTTATAGTTCTTTCAACATCTTAGTTTGCCTTGCTTGGAAGCAAGTTCTTTATAAAGAATATAATTTATTTAGTTGGTAGGAATAAGGAGTGATGCATCTTCCTGAACATTAATTACATCAATTTACCTTATAGATTTGGACCAGAAATTGGGAGAAATTTCAAAGGGAAAAATTTTGAAGTTGATTTAAATAGCCTGACATACCAAACTGTCTACTGCTCATTTTTCTTCCCAAATATCTCAGTTTATGACTCAGCTGCTCAAAATAATTTGCTTAATTAAATCAATGTTCACATACTCTATATATCCAATGTGCATATGGAAAGAAGAAATAGAAACAATATGCTTCAAATGAAATATTTTAAAGTCCCATGCTAAATTTGATGTTAACTATTTAAATATGTCTTTGTACTTTGCTTTAATTTTTTGAAGACCTCAGTTTAATACCGAGAGTGACATGTGATATTGTTAAAGGGGCAGTTCTGTATTATTTTTGTAATTTGCAGTTTATCCTACTTGAGATATTTGCTATTATAGGAAGTACATATTCTTTTCTCCATTGTATGAACTGAAGTCAGGTATTGATAATGACTGATGGTTGAAGAGGTTACATAGGAAATTATGATATGTCCCTCAGGTAAATTCGGTTAGCTATTTAGCTTTCAGGCATGTCATATCATCCTCTCCTAATTTAAATAGTCATGAATCTTCACTGGTTTATTAAAATAATAAAATGCATAACTAACTTGAATATAAGTATATAATATAAGTCCATACCAGTAAGATGAACTACAATGTTCAACACAATGGAAGAAAAAGGAATAAATGTGTAAGAGATGAAACAAGAATCCATGCTTTATATATATATATTCATAGCATATTGTTATGAAATTTAAATGATCTTGCACATCTTTATTGACATGTAAATGTGTATTTTAAAAGACAAAATTTTTTAAAAATTATATGTGCACTTTTATTTATTCATTTTGCCAATTCAGAGGTATCTGTATATAAGACACATTTAAGGCAAGGTTATCTTTTTTTATTTTTCTATTTTCTATTTTCTAAAGAGAAAATCCAAACCTAAATAAGCAAGGAAGAAAACAAGCAAACAGAAGTCAGAAAGTAAAAAAAGCGAAGGGTATTGCATGCACAACAAATAATCAAAGTTGATACTATTAATACTGTTTGTGCCAATATGGTGCCTGTGGCTGATTACTTACAGTACTACAGATGCAGTTGTCAAACGTTTGCTTAAAATAATATGCCTATTAATCTAGTTTGCACATTTATCATTTAGTCAATGCAATACTAAACTACAAACTTTAAGGAAATGTACTAAATCTATTATATATTTTCTATTCCTTTTTTATTGAAAAAATATATAGACTTTTTATCTTTCTCTTCAATCTTTATAATAAACACTAAAATTTTTGAGTTATATGGCATACTTATCCTCAGAAGTTCACCTTCACTTTTGCTCAAGTTATTTGTAGTACAGAAGGTTTTAAAAATGTATATTATCTTTAATGAAAATTTTTAGCTGAAGCTTCAGATATTTATTCACTTAAAATTAAAATAATTGTGTCTTTATTCTTCCTATAGTTACCTATCTTCAGTATTCACAAACTAACTGCTTAATTGAATTAAGCAGGGTTTTTTTTGTTTGTTTGTTTTCTAAGCTGATTATAACAGATTTGTTTATGAACTGTCTAAAGTGACCATTATGTAGTTGTATGTAAAATTAACATTTTAATTTTTAAGTAAAACCATTGAGAGAACACTTTAAAAAGTACTGTGAAGGAACACAAATGTAAAATGCCTCTCTCTTTCTTTTCTGAATGACAGTTTTAGGAAAAAAAGTTTCCTTATAGCCAGTCATGTTTAAAATATATAGGTATAATATTTAAAGGGGACACATATAATGCAGGACTAGTTTATGATAGGCACTTTAGCATAGTTATGAGTGGGATTTGGGAATCAAATTACCTGAATTCAAATTCTGTCTCAATTGTGTGGCCCAGGGACAGTTAACTTCTGTGTGCTTCTTTTCTTTTGTTTGTAAATGGATACAATAATTTTACACATGCCATAGAATGACAGTGAGGATGGAATGATTTAAATAAGTACTGTAAAAACATGGAAGAGAACCCATAAACATGCAATCCATATTTCCGGTTGTTGCAGTATTCTGCTCCTGATTTCCAGCAGATAGTTCTTAATAAAGTCCAAAATTTGGGAATAAAGTCCAATTTTGGGAGTAAAGTGCATTATTCTATAAGAGAATGAAAAAGGTATAGACCTCAAAGACAGTAGATGGAAAGATATGCTATAAGTCTGGAAAATGGTCTAAAACAGAATTTTTGTTAAGTAGCTACTTTAATGTGTAGAAGCTATTTGAAGGATAACTTTCTACACTTGCATATTATTTCACAAGTTTTCACTATACGTACACAGGTATATATGAGTGTATGTGTTTCCCTATACATCTATATGTATATATGCTATGTGTATATATGCATACTGTCTCAGCTGGTCTTCTGTGACGTGTGGTCAGATGTGAGTAAGGAAGTTGACTTGGATAGACTCTTCTGCATGTTGTACATTTTAGCTAGGCCAATTGGGATGTCTAAGTTTTGGTAATGTGGTCTCTCATCCTTCACAGAATAGCCCAAGCTGATTCACATGGTGGAAGGAGAGATTTGGAAAGTGAAAGTATCCAGTGCTTGAGGTCTAGATTAGAATTGATGCACTTTAGTGCGACTGCATTCTACTACTTAAACCAAGTCTCAAGGCAAGGTAAGATTCAAAGTGTAGAGAAAAACAATATCCTTTTATGAGGGGCAAGCCTTCAAGATACTATTGTAAAAGATAAGAAAAAGAAAGATGCAATCATTTTGCTCCATTAACACTGCACACTCAAAGAGGAATTTTCCATATTCTACTACCTCTTGACATATCATTTAATTTATTTATCTATTATATTTATTGTTTATCATCTCTCTTCTTATAAGGAAAGCCACCTCAGGCCAACGTTCTTTATTTTATTCACTGATGTATTTCAAATGCTTTTGACAGTGGCTGATACCGAATAGGCACTCAAAGTCCTGTTAATTGAATGAATTAATTCAAGATAAATTTTTGGGATTTCTGTGGAATCCAAATTGTCTATTATTAATTAATGGTATCAACAATTCTTGATTAATGACAAAAATTCATCTCCAATGAACATATTTCTGATAAAAAAAACATTTATCACTGTTATAGAATGAATGTCTGTATTTCCCCAAAATTTGTATTTTGAAACCCTGATCCCTGTGATGGTATTTGGAGATGGGACTTTTGGAAAGTAACTATGATTAGATGAGGATAAGGTCTTTAGGGTGGAGTCTTCATGAAGGGATTAATTCCCACATAAGAAGAGAAACTGGGGCTCTTTCTTTCTCCTTCTCTCTTTGTCTATACACACATATGCACACACACACACGCACACACACCACACCAAGGAAAGACCATGCAAGAGCAAGAAGGCGCCTATCTGCAAGCCTGAAAGAGATCTCTCATAAGGAATCAAATTGGCTGACACCTTAGTCTTAAAATTCCCAACCTCCAAAACTGTGAGAAAATAAATTTTTATTTATTTTCACCCTATGGTATTTTGTTATGGTAACCCACATTGACTAAGACAGTGTGCCGCAGGCATCTCCAAATCCAGAAGTCCCAAATTGAACATACAATTTTTTCCCAACATTTTCTTTTGCATTTTTTAACTTGGTGGATGGCACCATCAACCACCCAGTTAACCAGACCAGAAAATGGAAATTATTACTAACTGTTCTTTCACCTTGTTAGCACTCTTCTAGGCTCTATATTCTAATTGCTAACTACTCAATTCTCAGTGCACTAATAGTAGTCATTTTTTAAAGGTTGACCAGCAATTTTTGGAATGTAGATTTCCACTCTGATGGCAATTCATTTCCTCATCTGGTTTATAATTTTTTACTATAAACACATTTTTAGCTGAAGCTCTTTTCAAGGAGAACCTTTAAGACACTTGGTAGTTAAAAATTCGTAACAACTGTTTCCCTTTGGCCTCAGTTCAAAACACAAAATTTAAAAGTTAGAGTATTGTGTCAAGATCAGTGGCAGGGAGTGGGATGGGGTGAGGGGACAGGATGATGTTTTCCTTTTCTTTATCTTGTACTCATTCACAGATAAATACTTACACTTTCATGCTTAGTTCTAGCTCTCCGTCATTAAAGAGAATAAAGAGTTATCATCCATTTTTATTTGTGATTTTGACTCCAGACGCTAAATCCTACATTCAGTTTCTATCCACTGATGAGCTATCTCAGTGTAGCTTGCCTTGCTACTCCACCTTTAATTTCTGAAATGTTTCTTATTTGTGTTTATCTCAGATAAGTATGTGTGTTGTATTTAATTCAGTGCATTTTGTGTGTGGAATGAGAAAATATATGTTCCTTATTAACTCTGTTACCATACTGAACAGTTGTCTAATTTCCCCATGCCCTGCCGTGGTCAAATTATAGCAACTATTTTCTATATATTCCCAATTTTATTTTGTTTAATCAATCTATTCTCATTTATAAATAAAGATCTGCCTGCTGTAAGTATTCTTTAAAAGCAGAGAGATTAAATACAAAATTAAATACAAATACACTAGTCAGGCATCCATGCTGCATACCTTAATAAAGGGACTTTGACCAATTTTTCAAGTTTCTTATTTTTTTTTAAATTGTCATAAGGAAATTTAACTTAGAATCTACCCTCTTAAAATTTTCAGTGTATAAAAACTATTGTTGACTATAGGTCCACCATTGTTCAGCATATCTCTAGAGCTTATTCAACCTGCTTACCTGAAGTACTATGCCCATTCATAGTATCTTTCCATTTCACACTCCCTGCAGCCCTTATAACCACTATCCCATTCTATAATGCTATGGATATGACCATTTTAGCTACATCATATAAATGGAATCATGCACTGTTTTTTTGTGTGTGTGTGACTTCCTTAATTCACTTAGCATCATGTCCTCCAGATTGAACCATGGTGTCATATGTAGTTGGATTTGTTTTTCTTGTTTAATTTCTTCTATCAGTGTTTTATAGTTCTCCATATACAAGTCTTTTACTTCCACTGTTAACTTTATTCTTATTTTTATTCTTTTTGGTGATGTTGTACATGAGGTTGCTTTCTTAATTTCTTTTTCAGAAAGTTGTTAGTATATAGAAATGCAACTGACTTTTTTAAAATTTCTTTTTTCTCACCATAGAACACCCTCCCCCCCACAATGTCCATCATCCAGACACCCCATCCTTCCCACGTCCTCCTCCAGCAACCCTCAGTTTATTTTCTGAGATTAAGGGTCTTTTATGGTTTCTCTCCCTCTTGGGTTTCATCTTGTTTCATTTTTCTCTTCCTTCCCCTATGATCCTCTGTCTTGTTTCTCAAATTCCTCATATCAGTGAGGTCATATGATAATTTTCTTTCTCTGATTGAATTATTTTGCTAAGCATAATACCCTCTGTTCCATTGACGTCATTGCAAATGGCAAGATTTCATTTTTGATGGCTGTATAGTATTCCACTGTGTGTGTGTGTGTGTGTGTGTGTGTGTGTGTGTGTGTGTATCACATCTTTATCCACTCTTCTGCACAACTGACTTTTGTATGCTGATTTTGTATCCTGCAACTTTACTGAATATGCCTATTAGTTCTAAGAGGTTTTTAATGGAATTTTTAGGATTCTCTCTATATCATCTTGCTTAACATTTTAGTTTCTTTATGTGGTAGTAATTAAGGTTATCTATAATCTCAGACTTTTGGGAGTGTTGAACAAGATATAATGCCTGTTGTATACTTAGTTCAGTGTCTATCTCAGCAAATACTCAAAAATGCTGGCAAATAACATTATTGTTTTTATCAGCTGTCAAATATTCTTTTTTTTTTTTTTTTTTTTTTGACAGAGATCACAGGTAGGCAGACAGGCAGGCAGAGAGAGAGGAGGAAGCAGGCTCTCCGCTGAACAGAGAGCCAGATGATGCGGGGCTTGATCCCAGGACCCTGGGATGGTGACCTGAGCCAAAGGCAGAGACTTTAACCCAATGACCACAGGTGCCCCAGCTGTCAAATATTCTTAATAGACATATGTCCATACCACCAAATTCATACTCCAACAGTTCTCTCCCAGTCAAAACAGATTACAGGTATTTAAGCAGAGGGTTGGAATGATTGCATTCATATTTTATTAAGGTCACTTCAGCTCTAATACAAAGAACAGTTGAAGTAGAATACAGAGGTTGAATGCATGTGGAGATATTAGTTGGAAGGTGATAGCAGCAGGATGAGAAGTTGAAATATGAAAGTGTATCAGAGATTAGGGAAAATGAGTATATTTTAATAAGCATTTATGTGTTTAAATCTAAAAGTTTGATGAATGCTTGGGTGTAGAAAGATGAAGAGTAGAAAGGGTCAATACTGACAGTTCTATAAATGCTCTATGCAGTAGACCTTGACTGAGGAATGCTAGTATAAATCAAGGTTTTAGAGAAATATTCTCATTTATTTACTGAGTTATACTGAAATATCTATATAATTATATTGTATAATCATTTGGGAATATTGATATAGTTTGGGGGAATAATATGCAATGAAATTTGTATTCAGATCCATCATAAAAATGGGGACATTAAATGTACACATATGTGGATAAGATTGTCAAGGGAAAAGATACACAATGAGAACCAAAAAAAAAAAAAAAAAAGGCAAGCTTTGAGAAATCCATTATTTAGTGACTGATGGGAAGATAGTGTATGCAAGGATGCAAGGAGACTGATAAATAATGATAAAAAAGGAAAAATTATAATATTATAATTAGGGTTAACTTTTATGGCATAATTAATTTGTCAAAGATATGCATTCTGGGGTTTTATCTCATTAATGTGTTTTAATCTCATTAATCTGAGACACACTTTTAAGCAGTAGCTCCTATTATTTGATGGATCCTCCCTTTAATAGTTTTGACACTGTGGTATAAAGAGATTAAGAAAATTCCTGAGGGCATTGCGTTCATAAATGCCAGAAACAGAACTAAAATGATAACTGAAAACAAAGACCAAGTTCACTGTAATACTTTTTGAATCATCGAATGATACACAAATAGAATTAATTATGTGCATTTAAATTATATTTTACATTTTACTTTTTATTTGTATTATTAAATTAAATTACAGTGTGCCTAATCAAAATAACAGGATCCATATCATTTTCTCTCATTATAACATTCTTTTTATCCAAATACTTAAAGGAATCAGTTGAAATATAAGTAGGCCAGTAAAATGAATCAAATTCAACAAGACAAGTTATAGCTTAGTGTTTAACAGTCTCTTAATTGTTGACATAATTAAGTGAGCAGAACCATTAAAGTCACTATTTTGTAAGTTGTGATATAAGAGATAAAAATAAAATACCCTTTTCCTAATTAAGTGACTATAAAGTGCCAATTCATTCTTTATTGGAGCAATTTAATACAAAGAAGCAGCATTCTTTTTTAAACGTGTGCCTCATTCTTTTTTCTATTTTAATTTTATAACTCAGGTTGAGTAATTATAAGAACTAAAGAACTAAGAATGCTATGGTAAAATTGATCTGTGAAAAATAAAATTTTTTAAAAAGATTTTATTCATTTGACAGAGAGAGAGAGAGCAGAAGCAGTGGGGGTGGCAGGCAGAGGGAGAGGGAGGCTACTGTGGGGCTCATTTCAAGACCCTGGGATCATGACTTGAGCTGAAGGCAGATGCTTAACTGACTGAGCCACCCAGGTACCCCTAAAATATAAACTTTCAAAAAAAGAGAAATTTATAAGGTGATCTTGATCCAGATAATATGCATTCTTGTTAATAATATAGATTTAATCATCTAATGGGGAAAAATTATGTAAAGTTGTTGTGGAAGAAAAGTAGAGCAGATTCTAAACAGCCTGACATAGGATCTTGCCTGAAGACTGTCATATTCTTATTTGTATACCCAAACCGCTCCTTGTTTCCCTTAGTCTTTACCATTGTGGCTTTTGAGCAGAGTGGAAACAAGCACTTTCCTTTCCTCCACAAGGATTAATATACTTGGTAGTAAAGGCAGATAATTTAACAATAAAGCATTTCTTAAATTAAAAAAATAATAATAATTAATGTGTTACTTTGGAGAACAGACAGTCCAGAAATAGTTGCCTAAGTTTAATAAAATTGCATCTAATGGAGCTCTTGTTATCCAAAAGGTGTTATCTTCTCATGGTAACATTCTCATAGTAACCTTCTCATGGTATATGGTTATACAGGTCTATTTCCACCTCCTATTCTTATTATACAAACCCTTCATACCAATGGAAATCATTGTGATTCTTGGATGAAGATTTCAGTGCTAAGCAAAGAACACTTTTTTAATTAAGATTCCCCCACTCTCCCACCAAATTGGGACTATTAAGGGAAACCACTTATCTCCTGTGGGTATACATAAGGTCTTAGAAATCAAAACCCTTTGCCTTTGTCATATGTCTTACCTGAATATGGAGAAAATGAATGAATGTATGAAGAATGAATAAATTACATAAAAATTAATATGGAAAATTCAAACGATCTGGAAGAAAAGTGGAAATATTGTTCAGTAAAATTTATTGAAGACAAAATGCTAAGGGTTTTTATTGGAGACTGATCATATCATCACTCTCTGCTTAGCATATACCAAAATTCTGGTCTCTCATAAGAAAAGCAGGTGTTCAGCATACACCATATTATTTTCACAAAAAGTTCAGGCAAAATGAGCCATGCTTTGGGGAATATTGATAGAACAAAATATTGTACAGAATAATTAATGAACGTTATAACTCACCAATAAAAACCGAATATCTCGGAGTGACATCAGCAAGATGACAGAGTAGGAAGCCCCGCCAGACCTTGCTCCCTCACAGAGACACTGTTGTAACTAATGGTGGCATAAAGATATCACTGAGGATTATGTTGACCATACATACTTCCAAAAATGATTTGTTTTCTCTCTTGTTAAGCCCCTTAGCCACTAATATATTGTGAAAATTTTAGATTAATTATTCACTAAGGCCTTTTAAAATTTACCTAGTTACTTTGAATTTGGACCACAATTCTGAGGCCAAGCTAGTCATTACTTCTCAGGCTTTATTTTGGTTTTTGCTTCTCCTGTGCTTAGTGTTAAATAATGCAATTCCTCTTGTAGTTTAATGAGCCTGTGAGAGTGGGGAAATGTTTACTTCTGGTTTACCCTCAAACTAAGGATTTAACCCCTTAGTCCCAGTTTTACTGATTGGGCATTTCCTGCTTAATCTTCAGCTGTCAGTGGTCAAATGCTGGGCCCTTTGTTTCCTATGCAAAACTCAAATCAGTTTGGCAAATTCTCCCTTTTCAAAATCAGCTTTAGGATTCCATTTACATTTTGTATTATTTAGATTTTTAAATGCTGATTAATCTACATTAACATGCCAGCTCTTTAATGCAAAAGGATTACTATTTTTGCAGCTGTTTGTTTCATGTGCTTTAAAAAATTTTTAAGCCAGTAGTTTGAGTTGTTTTCAGTAGGAACATAAATTTAGCTGCCTGACTATTCATATTACAGAAATGGCTCAATCCCTCTGACATTTATTCTTGTTCATTACCTGTGCATGCATTTATACTTGACATAAAAGTTAAATCTATCACTACTGAGGATTGTGGATCCTCTTCAATAAAATTCATCTCCTAGACTCTTAAATGTTAAAGATTGCTTGTACTTTTGATCTCTTCCTCATTTTGTTCTTCTCACTTCTTTTTCTACTTAAACATATTCAAAGATTTTCTTTTCCTCCCAGAATACTAAATGTATATCTAAATTTGTGGTCTCTAGGATTTCAAACCACTATTGCTAACAGCAGAGACAAAAATAAAATGAGTGTGCTGTTTACATGTAAATCTCCAATGACTAAAAAGCACCTAGAATAAGATGAAGGAAAACTGAGAATTCAGTCCATTGACTAGCTGAGTAATCTTGGGCAAATTACTTTCACTACTGAGTGTTCATTTTTTTTTCACTAAAACAAAAATGTTTCTTCCTTGCCCAGGGTTCTGACTGCTTCTGCATATCTCTTACTGCTGTCTATGATGCTATTCTTGGTCACCAAACACACCAAGTAAAATGGAGGGCCCAATTTCTTGAAAAGTTCTGTCCAATACATTTCAGTGCCCAAAAGGTCTCTGTGAGATAAGGATTCCTTTTATCAGAAGTAGATAAAAGAACTTTATCTCCTTCTTGATGTTCCCACCCTTTGTATGTCTTTGGTAGTCATGTTCAAATTAGGACCTTTGTACTGCAGTTCTCTTTCCTACCCTCATCATTCATAGGGGTACCAGCAGAGCTAATTCTCTTAACTTCTTTCTTTTAAGCAAGCACTACTTGTAGAGGCTGGGCTGAATGCAAAAGGCCCATTAGGTGATGCACCTCAAAATATCCAAAAGCCTAAGGCCGCTAGGTGGCTCAATTAATTAAGCATCTGCCTTTGGCTCAGGATATGATCCCAGAGCCCTGGGATAGTGCTGGAGCAGGAAACCTGCTTCTCCCTTAATCTCTCCTGCTGCTACCCAGCCTGTGCTCTCTGGCTCTCTCTGCCAAATAAATAAATAAATAAATAAACAAGCAAATAAATAAATAAATAAATAAGATCTTTTCTGTCAAATAAATAAATAAATAAATAAAATCTTTTTAAAATAATCCATAAACTGTAGCTAACCAATGGGCTACTTACAACCAGGCACATGTACCAAAAAAGGAAATTTCCATATGTTCCCATACTTCCTCAGCTTCCCTCCCCTAACTAGAGGCCCCCACTACTGCCTTCTGGCACACAGCCTCTCCTTTCCTGTCCTGCCCACTGCTCCCTTGCAGCTTATTCAGTAAACCTTTATCTCCTTCCTTCTGCCTCAGGTGAATTCTTTCACTCCCCCTCCCCCACTGCCAGCCTCCCCACCCCCCCCACCCCCCCCCACCCCCGCCATCCCCACCCCATCAGGTTTCTCCACACTACCAGGACCAATCTATTTAGAATTTCAACACCTCCTACAGAATTTCTAATCTCTCTCTTTTTTTTTTTAAAGATTTATTTATTTATTTGACAGAGAGAGATCAGAAGTAGGCAGAGAGGCAGGCAGAGAGAGAGAGAGAGAGAGAGAGAGGAGGAGGAAGCCGACTCTCTGCTGAGCAGAGAGCCTGATGCCAGACTCGATCCCAGGACCCTGAGATCATGACCTGAGCCGAAGGCAGCGGCTTAACCCACTGAGCCACCCAGGCGCCCCAGAATTTCTAATCTCTTAACTAAGTCCAAGTTTATATTATTTCTTAAAAACAACATAATTTTCACATTTATTATTTATTATGCCTGTCCATTACCCTCCCCATAGAATGATAAATCCAAGAGAACAATCTTTTTTCTGTTTCCCTTACTATTATTTTCCAGTATCTAGAAATATATCTTGTATATGGCCAGTGCCCATTCGATTTAAGCTATTTCTGATTTACCAGATATTCAAGATGTTACACTAATTAATTCTTAGTAGTATGCTCATATTCTGTCAAAAATAGTCATAAAGCAGTAAAATACATATGGATATTTTAAAAATATGCTTACTTTCGAGCGCTTTTCTAGGTGGAGTATATGCTGACTTTATTTGATTATCAAAAAGTTGCATAATCTAAACTTTCACCTTCAACTGCTTCAAGCTATTGTATGGCTTTGCTATCAATTGCATTCTTTTCAGTGTTTTCATCTCTTCAGTTCCTTTGTCCATCCCCCTTCCTTCCTTCCTCCCTCCTCCCTGTTCCCTTCCTTCCTTCCTTCCTTCCTCCCTGTTCCCTCCCTTCCTTCCTTCCTTCCTTCCTCCCTCCCTCCCTCCTTATTTTCTCCCTTTGTCTCTCTCCCTTCCTCCCTCCCTCTCTCCCTCCCTTCTTTCCTTCCTTTTCCTCTGGCATCTCACAATTTGGATATAAGACACCAAAGAACATTGTGAAAAAGCCCAAAAGAATGTATTGATGAAGTTCTAGAACCTAGGTAAGGTTCAGTGGGCTGAGGTCCGGAGCCGATGACTAAGAAAGAATTCTTGAGACATCTTTGGTGCAAAATGATGGTTTATTAAAGCACGGGGACAGGACCCATGGACAGGAAGAGCTGCTTCCTGGGGTTGTGAGGGATGGCAGGTTATGTACCTTGAGGTTGGGGGAAGGTGAGGAAAAAGGAGTTTTCAATGGAGCTTTCATATGCTAAAGAGGGCCTACAAGGTGTCTTTTGGCCAGCCATTAACATCATGATAGTTGGGAGATTCCTGGTGGGATGTCAGAATCCTGCTATCAATCGTCTTTGTTAGTGAGATTTAGGTTCAGAAGAGATTTAACTATACTTACATTTCCTTCTATCTCTGTCTCCTTCAGTTTTGTTTATGGAGGGGAGGGTGACATTAGGGCTTGAGGAACTGAGTTATTTGCTTCTGGAAATTGTGCTATTGATAAGGTAACTTCTTTGTCTGTAGATCTCTAGGACATTTGTAAACCAAGGGAGACTTCTGTCCTGTAGGATTGTGATTTCTGCAAGTTAATTATTTGTTTCTTTATGGCGGTCAGGGATACCTGAGGAATGCTACACATATTACCGAGGGGAGCCTGTGGAGAAGGGGTGCAAGGTGCCAACTTTTGCTTTGTCCTCAGCCAGCCTCCTGCTCCCTCATCAATATGACATAGTCAATTTTGTTTAAAGAACCAAAAGGCTGTGCAATTTTTTAGGGAACTCTGCCAAAATGAACCCTTCTGAAGATTTCTTTGTGAGACATGACTTAAGCCAGAGGAAATTCTCATTTGTGTGCTAGCAGCTGATGATGTGAAATGTGAGATCTTAACACTACACATCTTCTTGCCCTTGTGTTGTGATTTGCTGTTAACTAATGACTGCTCTTTGCCAGGCAGCAATGCTGCTGCTGCTTTTAAAAATCCTATCAAAGTAAACTCAGTTTGTTGCATTAGGAGATTTCCTTCACTTATAACCAGAAGAGATAAGTGAAATCTTTGTGTTTGTATGTTCCTTTTTCTAGAGCTTGTGAAAGAATGGCATGGAACTTTTATCAAGCAAGAACATTATCTTTTTTTTCTTTCCCTTTTGCTTCTCTTTCGTCTCTTCCTTCTTTTTTCTTCTTTCTTCTATTCCTCCTTTCCTCTCTCCCTCCCTTTGTCTTCCCTTCCTTTCCTCCTTTCAATTGTTCTTTATCCCCCCCACTTCCTTTTTGTCCCCCCAACATGTTCTTGAACTGAAGGGCCCCATTCTTTGAAAAGATAGTTCAAGACATACAGGTGTCCAAAAGATCTCTAAGAGCTAAGGATTCCTTTCATCACAAGTGGAAGGAGAACTTTGTTGTTTTTGGCATTCCTGCCCTTTCTGTAAGCCAGTGATATACCTGTACATTCATCTACAAGTACAGCCTAGAGCAGACTTTAGCCTACAGTAAGGGCTGTAAACTCACGAACTTAGACTAATCATGTTCTAGTCATCTAGCACACTAACAATAGCAACAACAACAAAAGATAATATTTAGCAATTTAAACACTTTAAAGCCACATCAGAGTTGCAAGAATACTTCCTATTGCATCTAGAATTAAAAAGTGACAGTTAAGTGTACTATTTTTGGAACTACTTTAAAAGTAAAATGATTCTATAACTTTTAAGTATTTAAAGATGATTACAAATATAATTTTATAAGACAAAAATCAAAGAAATATCTGATAAGTGTATATGTATGTATATTCATTTATAGTCCTGTAAATCAAGC
Source organism: Mustela nigripes (assembly GCF_022355385.1). Lineage (NCBI taxonomy): Eukaryota > Metazoa > Chordata > Mammalia > Carnivora > Mustelidae > Mustela > Mustela nigripes. The sequence continues at coordinate 59,142,394 of NC_081571.1, forward strand.
AGTTAAATCCCAACAGCTTGATAATATGTGGTCCTAATTAATTACCTATATAAAATTCCAACTATCATATCTTAATTTTGTACATATCAGGGTAATTTTCCCAAGCCTTGGTTTACTATACCTCTGTTCAGCTCAAGAAGCATCATGGTTGAATTTACTCTAATATTGCTCTTTTAAATGGCCATGCCAATTACAATTCCCACTAAGAGTGTATGAGAGTAATATATAATATCACACTCCAAAAAAATTAATCCCAGCCTGTTACACCCCAGGGTGACTTTATAACTGAGTAATGAAAGTGATAAGATATTGATTTTTACTTTACTTACTTGAATACTGATGATCTTAAATATTTTTCAAAATGTATTTAATGGGGACGCCTGGGTGGCTCAGCTGGTTAAGCGGCTGCCTTCGGCTCCGGTCATGATCCCAGTGTCCTGGGCTCCAGTCCCGCATCAGGCTCCTTGCTCAGCTGGGAGCCTGCTTCTCCCTCTGCCTCTGCCTACCACTCTGTCTGCTTGTGTTCACTCTCACTCCTCTCTCTCTCTGACAAATAAATAAATAAATAAATAAAATCTTTAAAAAAAAATGTATTTAATGGACTTCATATTATTTATTCTGTAAAATGTTTGTGCATAGGCAATGCCTATTTTTCTTCTAGATTATCTGTCTCATATTGGTGTGTAGGAGTTCTTCATTTTTTCTTGACATTGAAATTTAATTTCTATGTCTTAGAAAAAGCATCTTTCACTATATGTTTGGGTATTATTTTATGTAGAGAGTTTTGTACTTCAGAAAGTCTTAAATTCACTATATTGGTATCAATTTTCACCCTACACACACTTTTCTGGTTGAGCTACAAATTCTTAGGTTTGTTTTTGTTTTTGTTTTGTCTTAAGGCCAAAGAATTTTCCTATGTTTTGACACTGTTACGTTTTACTTCTCATATCTAGCTTATTGATTTTGTTGATTTATTTCTAATTTATTTTCTCATATGGTTTGAAATAGAAAACAATTTTATATTTTTGCCACATTTGCTTCTGTGATCCACATTTCTTGTGTATTTCTGCATTTCTCCATTAATATGAAATGCCAACTGTCTTATATACTAATTTTCTATATATTCAGAGCTATATTCATGATCTACTCAATCTATTTCTGTATTTTGTTGGGTTATTCCTACAACAGTGTTTCTGTGTCTTAATTATTACTTGTAATACATCTTGGCATTTTGTAAAACTAGGTGGAATTTCTGCTTCTAGTTCTTTTTTTTGTAGCTGCTTTGCTCTATTCTTATACTTTGAATTTTCATGTGAAATTTTGACTATTTTCATAAGTAATCCTCTTGGGGATTGGGTGGGAATTAGATTTAATATATAAAGTAATTTGGAAAGTATTCAGGGGTACCTGAGTGGTTCAGTCCATGAAGTAGCTGTCTTTAGCTCAGGACATGAACCTGGGGGCCTGGGATTGAGCCCTGCATTGGGTTCCCTGCTCTTCAGGGAGACTGCTTCACACTCTCCCTCTCCCTCCCCCCACTTGTGCTCTCTTGTTCTATCTCTGTCAAATAAATAAAGAAAATCTTTAAAAAACAATGAAGGAAAGAAAAAAAGAAAGAAAGAAAGAAAAGGAAAAAAGAAAAGTCAAGTATTCAAATTTTCTTGTTTGTATTTAAGAGTCATCACAATTTATTTAGATCTTCTTTTATTCCTTTGTATAATGTTTTAGCATTATAGCACAGGTCTTCCACATTTTCTTATTTTCCAATATCAATATACATTATATACTTTTATTTTACTTCTATGTATTTTTTCAATAAAATTTTTAACTTGGTTTCCTCCCCATTCCCCCCCCCCCCAAAAAAAAAACCCAAAAAACAAGTTAACAACAACCAAACAGACAGGCAACAAACAAATCTGGATGAATTTTATTAGATGCTTTCTCTGTTTCAGCAGTGATATTAATTTAGTAATTTTTTAGAAGATTTTATTTATTTGAGAGAGAGAGAGAGCACTCATGTGGGAGAGGGGCTGAAGAAGTGAGAGAAGCAGACTCCCTGCTGAGCAGGGAGCCCGATATGACAGTGGGGCTTGATCCCAAGACTCTGAGATCCTGACCTGAGCCAAAGGCAGAAGCTTACCTGACTCAGCCACCGAAGTGCCCCGTATTGATTTAATAAATTATCTAGCAAAATAGTGACATGATTGTTTTTCAAAAAATACTCCCCAAATTACTAATATTTTCTATGTTATCAAATGTATTACTTGAAAAAATTACAATTTGACTCTTTTCATCTTTATTTATTTATTTGCATCTAAGAATTATATTTCATTGACAGTAAGTATAGGTTATACTTACTAGGTTAACATAAAATGAATGTGATAATTCATGAAAATTAAAGTTGTACTCTCTTGATTTCAAATGACCACATTTGGTATTTTCTTAATCTGAAAATTAAAGTTAAAACCTTAGGAAAAATAAGTTGGACTGCCACAAGTGACTGATGCTGAACCTTATTCATTCCCTTAAATTTGTAATATTAATGCTAATTGGAAATCTGACAAGAAAGAAGATGAGAATAGTATATTTCAGTTAGATCTCCCTCATTGTCTGCTGCAGATGACTCAAGATTGCTTTGTTCAATGATATCTGAATTTGTAAGCCTTTGTATGATTTTATATTAACACCTCTTTCTGGATGGAAAGTATATTTCTAGTCTTCTTGTCAATTAAGGTACAGGACTAATTTCCACAGTGGATATTCTGTAGCTTTTCTTAAACAGGCAAGCAGTTTCTTCTCTGCCTAACCCACCAGTAAATAGAAAGAGATTTCTTTCACAAATTCATGTGTATAGACTGAAGTGCTTACCAATGCTATCCAATAGAACTGCAAGAATGGAAATATTCTATAATTCTACACTACCAATGGGATATCCACCAGCCATCTGTAGTTGGAGTACTTAAAATGTGGCTCTTGCTGTGAAAGTTAGTTTTAGCTTAAGACCATTAGCTTCAAATGAAGTATTCGATTCTTGGTCCCCCCAAATTATGATCTCTCGCAATTATGGGGTCTCAAATTTAATATTCAGATCCAAATTTTGATGGGCTTATTTTCCTGAAAAGTTTTAGCAATTAAAAAAAAAGTTTTAGCAATTTAATAATAATTTTACATTGATCTCCAAGAATAAAGGAGCTCTGTGACCTAGTCACCTAGAATCTTAATTAAATGGAGTGAGTGAATAAAGAAATTTTCCATTCCAGCATGGAAAAATGAGGAACAAATTAGATGTAAATATCATTACAGTTGACAAAATTGTGTTCATGAATGTTAGCATATGAGTGAGTTGTATCATGGAAGAAAGGATTGTAGTGTAATAATGGCTATTGAATAACTAATTTTCTATAGTATTAATGTTTCTAATAGGATATTTGATGTTCCCATTTCTACATTAACTAGTACTGTAATCTGTTGTGATAACATTAAGCAGTGCTTCTAAATTCAGTTTATAATCTTATGTCATTTCTTGACTAAAGGAAGCACTCTTAGACAAAAATTAGTTATATCCCAAGGATTTTATTTATTATAATTGTATTATTTATACAGTGATGTTAAGAAAACTGAAATCTTTTATGCAGAGACAGGAAAGAAAGCTTTTTTAAAAGTTATAATGTATGGACAAACCCATTTTTAAATTAGAGATAAAAATGAATTAATTTGGGGCACCTGGGTGGCTCAGTGGGTTAAAGCCTCGGCCTTCGGCTCAGGTCATAATCCCAGGGTTCTGGGATCGAGCCCCACATCAGGCTCTCTGCTCAGGGAGCCTGCTTTCTCCTCTCTCTCTCTGCCTCCCTCTCTGCCTACTTGTGATCTCTGTCTGTCAAATAAATAAATAAAATCTTTAAAAATAAATGAATTAATTTAATGCTGTTTTTTCTCATAAAACAAATGAAACTCATATGTCTCAATGGTTCTTTTTTATTTTATTCTTTTAATTATTTTAGCATTGTTATTTTATTATGGCATATACAATGAATAGCAAAAGAACATTAGGTAGTAGTCAGTGATTTATTTCAGCCCAAATATTGTTGTAGCCCAGATTAAGACACTGAGAAGTATAAACACTTCAAACATCTATCATTTCTCCTTCCTCATGTACAGAATAACCAAAATCTTAACTACTTTAGAGTATTACATGTGTAACTTTTAAGATTTTGCCACCTAAAACGCATCATCTGTTACTGTAATTTTTACATTTTGTTAAACTTTGAATTTAATTGATCATTTATATATTTTTTTAAAAACCAGGACAACTCTTTTTATTTTTTTAAGATTTTATTTATTTATTTGACAGAGAACACAAGTAGGCAGAGAGGCAGACAGAGAGAGAGAGAGAGAGAGAGAAGCAGGCTCTGCACTGAGCAGAGAGCCTGATGTGGGGCTTGATCCTAGGACCCTGGGATCATGACCTGAGCCGAAGGCAGAGGCTTTAACCCACTGAGCCACCCAGGCGCCCCAATCATTTATATTTCTAAAGAAATGTATGTCATCAGATTATTTCCCTCTTCTTAGTAGCTGTACTTGAATCATTATTATTGCTCAATAATCAGTTTGTCATACTTTATATACTCTTTATAAGTTAGTTATAATTTGGGTGATTTCCACTTTCAGGAAATAATAAATGTTCTTCTGTGAACATAGCCATATGTATCTATTGGTGCACATGTCCACATATGCCTATCTGTAGGATATTCATGTATAAGTAGTATTGCTTCAATAGACTATATGGATATCTTCACTATTAATAGATAATATCAGACCATTTCTCAAAATGATAGTTCCAACTGACACTCACCCTAAAAGGTATTATGGTTCCTGTTGCTTTGCTTCTTACCCTTGTCAACATATATATCAATCTTTTTAATTTTAGTCATTCTAATGAATGTATAGCAGTGTTACATTGTGCTTTTAATTTGTATTTAGTTGATTAATAATAAAATTGAGTTCCCTGTTTTCAATAATTTTTTATATATGTGTTGCGAAGAGCCTGTTCACCTTTCTTGCTCACATTTCTACTTCTGTGTTTTTTATCATTTCCTTCCTTATTGATTTGTAGAGGTTATTTATATTTTGGTAATAAGCTTTTTGTCAGTTTTATATTTGGCAAGCATAATCTTCAACATTATGACTTGATTTTCATTCTGTTAATGGTATCTTAATTTTAATGTAATAAAATTTATTATTTTTTCTTTTACAGTTTATGTTTTATGCCCTGCTAAATAAGTCTTCTCATACCCAAGGTTATGAAGTTATATGTATATTTTTTCTAGGAATTTTATTGAAGATACATTGTATGAAGATATATATACATATATATATACACACATATACACACATATACACACCCATACATATATATATTCTAGGAATTTTATTGTTCACTTTTCACATTGAGGTCTGTTAATTCTGAATGATTTTTGTGTATCTTGTGATATATGGGGCCACATTTCTTTCCTGGTATGACTATCAAATTGACTTTACAAACATTTTGAAAAGAACACCTTTTTCTTCAGGATGTCTTAATATTTCATCTTATACCAGTATTGGTGAGTTTTGGTGTTTGGATCCCAGTTTCCTTTTTTTGGCCTATTTTTCTAGTCTTGCACAAATACTAAGATCTCTTAATTAAAAGAGGTTTGATAAAAATACTTCATATCTAATTAACAATGTTCTTCATTTTTTTTTCTCTAAGATTGATTTTAGGTGATCTTAGAACTTTGCGTGTTTAAAGATTAGCATGTCAAGTTATAATGGGGAAAAACCTGATGATGTGGACAAAATAATATGGTTATCATTTCCAAGGTGAATAGGTATCTAGAGAAAATGTGGTTAGTTTGTGGAGAATTAACATCATTAAAATACTGAGTTGTTTAATCTATGGGCATCATGTATAACTTCACTGACTGAGGTTTCTTGAAATTTTAAATAGTAATATTTCATATTTTTACTTATAAAACTATTGGCCTCCACTTGTTAAACTTATTCTTAAGGAATTGAGAATAACTTTTTCTTTAATGTTATTTGTTAGTGCCAGAGAGTAGCTTATAGACTATACTCTTATTTTCTGTGAACACAAACTTATCATCTATGAATAAAGTTATATTTTTCCTTTATAATTCTTACAGATTTTATTTCATTGATTTATATCATGGATTAAGACTTTTAGTAGAATTATACTCTAACAGATGGCAGTAGAAATACTTGTATATATTCTAATCTTAAAAGTAAAATCAACAAGTCAGGAAATGACAGATGCTGGCGAGGATGCGGAGAAAGGGGAACCCTCCTACACTGTTGGTAGGAATGCAAGCTGGTGCAGCCACTCTGGAAAACAGCCTGGAGGTTCCTCAAAATGTTGAAAATAGAACTGCCCTATGACCCAGCAATTGCACTATTGGGTATTTACCCTAAAGATACAAACGTAGTGATCCAAAGGGGCACATGCACCCGAATGTTTACAGTAGCAATGTCCACAATAGCCAAACTATGGAAAGAACCTAGATGTCCATCAACAGATGAATGGATCAAGAAGATGTGGTATATATACACAATGGAATACTATGCAGCCATCAAAAGAAATGAAATCTTGCCATTTTCGACAACATGGATGGAACTAGAGCGTATCATGCTTAGCGAAATAAGTCAAGCAGAGAAAGACAACTATCATATGATCTCCCTGATATGAGGAAGTGGTGATGCAACATGGGGGCTTAAGTGGGTAGGAGAAGAATCAATGAAACAAGATGAGATTGGGAGGGAGACAAACCATAAGTGACTCTTAATCTCACAAAACAAACTGAGGGTTGCTGGGGGGAGGGGGTTTGCGAGAAGGGGGTGGGATTATGGACATTGGGGAGGGTATGTGCTTTGGTGAATGCTGTGAAGTGTGTAAAGCTGGTGATTCACAGACCTGTACCCCTGGGGATAAAAATATATGTTTATAAAAAATAAAGAATTAAAAAAAATAAATAAATGAAAAAGAAAAAAAATTTTAATCAACTCAAAAAAAAAAGTATATCATTGTAACATTATTCATTATATCACCATACTTAAGAAATCATGTTTAGTTTTTTAGGCTAACCCTGTCCTAGATAAGAGCTCTTTATCAAGAATGTATATAGAAAGATAAAGTCATCTTTTATTTATTAAAATGTTTATATGATTTTCTCTTTCATTTGCCAATGTTCAAATTATTCTCATTAATTTTCTTATGGTAAATCAACCTTTTATTATTAAAATAAATTCGTTATGGTAAATAAACATTATTTTATATATACTCTGCTATTCTGTATCTGAATTATCTTCCAATTCTTTCTTTAGGATTTTTGTGTCTATATTCAGGTGTAAAATTAGCCTTTATATTTCCTTTACTGAATTATATTTTATCTCATAAATTTTTCTTACTTTTGTAATTCAACCCTGAGCTTAAGTCTCAGATCATGTTCTTTTTGTTTGAAGATACCAGTTTGTATTCTTAGAGTGCAGAATTGGTTGTGATATATTAAATGGTTTTTGTCTCAAAATACCTTAACTTCTTCATTTCAAAATGATGCTTTCTTTTGGTAAATAATTCTGGGTTGGGAGTTTTTCGCTCTCATTGGTTTGCAGGCTTTATTTTCTTATCTTCTAGAATCCAAGGTTTCATCATGAAGTTTTCTCTCAGGTTCTTCTCTCTCTCTTTGAAGTTTTTTCTTTGTTTTCTGTTTTAAGCAGTGTGTGTGTGTGTGTGTGTGTGTGTGTGTGTGTGTGTGTTAGTGAGAATTCTTTACTCTGTCACCTGAATACTTTAATCAGTTTGGGGAATTTCTTAGTACTATTTCAATAATACCTCATATATTAGTTCTTCATGTTGTGTCCTTCAATCTCTTTTGTATATTTCTTACTTTTGCTTTTTCTTGCTTAAGTCAAAATGTTTCCTTCTGACACTCACCTCCATAATTCTCTCTTCAGTTCTTTTTAACAACTGCCAAATCGCCCATCCCATTATCATCATAAGCAGAATTCCTATTGTATTTATTGCTTTGGCATTAAGCCATTTTACCAGTATGAGTGGTGTAATTTTTAAAAGTAAGATTATAGTTTTTCTTTTTTTTTAGTTGTCTCCTCCAGTACCTTTCTGAAGGATATGTGTTCTAACAATACAATAAAAATTACCTTTTTGATTAATGACACCTATTACATAAAATGTTAATCTTATGTGAAATGTGCATTATTTCATTTTTGTTAACTTTCTTTATAATAATGTAGGTGATATAATCAAATGAACTTTGGATTCAGAGGTTTACACTAATATTATCCTTACCCTTACTTTGCATACTAACTAAGACAACCAAAAGTCTCCCTTAGCATTTTATTTCTCACCTAGTGTTAAAAAATACCTTTTGAAACCCTTACCATTATTCTGCAGGTTATTTGAAATAATCAACAGAATACCTTAAAGTATTAATGAGTACTTTATAAGAGGCCCAATAGTTGAAAGTTTGTTACCTTAAATTATTTTACAATAAATATATGGCATCAAAATGCATGTAAAACCAAATTTATAGTTTAATTATTGCATTTTTTATAGAAAAAAATAATGTAAGTGCCAATAAAGTGATACAAATATATACTGTCATACATATAACCAGAATCATAAATGTGAACTGCAGATTGATCTTCAGTTCAAGAACTGATTAAGTTCCAATAATTTTCACCAAATCAACATCCTGTGGAAAACTAAAGTTGTCCAGCTAGATGTCTAAATTTAAATAAGATTATATATTTAATGTTAGTTCTGTTTCTGGGTTCCTGTGCCTTTCATACTATATTGTTGGTTCACTTTTAACACATATTAAAATGTAAACACATGCACAGAATACACAGACACTTGGTGCATTTTCACTCTCTCACTAACTGCCCTATTGATTTTTAGATATTAATGTCCCTCTGTATGTTTGTGGAGGGATAGAAAAATGTCAGGGAAATAGAACAGGAAGACAGGCTGATGATGTTTTATTTCTGAACCTGCCAGAATTTGTTTTGCTGCTTCCAAAAGGATTCCTCCAACTGAGCCTGACTTGTCTTTTCACTACTACACTTCAGTCTAGGGTCACCTCTTCTTATATTCCTGTTTTTCTACAATCTATGTGACTTTCAGGCCTCTACTGCAAATATTTTTTTCTTTCAATATTCTTTTCACACACAACATTCTTCACAGTTTTTAATAACTGTTCTGGTTCACATATATATTCTTCCTACTTAAATGTCTCTCATTAATTGATTAATATTGAGTGTCTGTACTAGGAATATTGGGCACTTATATTTGTTCTGACATGGCAATAAATTACATAGTAATTTGTCATTTGGTATTTGCTGTATTTTTTGTTTCACAACTACATATAGTTAATTGTTCCTTAGAATTCCACATTAATCTGGAAAGTACTGAGGATATTTTTATTTTATAGTAAACTCTCCCTGCTTTTCCTTTGTACCTAAAGTATAATTGGTAATAAAAATTTAATTTTTAGGATTAAAAAAATTAATTTGAAGTTTGTTTTGTGAAGAAAGAGAATCATCTTTAGTTGCATGCATACAAATTTAATAGTCATTTTATGAATTTTAAACTACTAGGAAATGCAGTACGATTTTATCAGGACAAAATAAAAAAGGAACTAAGCACATATTTTACTGATTTATATTAATCTTAGTATTTAATAAAATCAAGCTTTTAATATTTTTTAAACATTTCAAGTTTTATTATTTTATTCTTTCTGGCTTTTTTTTTTTTTTTAAAGATTTTATTTATTTACTTGACAGACAGAGATCCCAAGTAGGCAGAGAGGCAAAGAGAGAGAGGAGGAAGCAGGCTCCCTGCTGAGCAGAGAGCCCGATGCGGGGCTCGATCCCAGAACCCTGGGATCATGACCTGAGCCGAAAGCAGAGACTTTAACCCACTGAGCCAACCAGGTGCCCCTTCTTTCTGGCTTTTAGTTGTCTACACTATTTTTGGAAATTGTTTCAGTCTTGTTCAGAGAAAATCAGGAAATGCAATTCAGTGGAAAGAGTACAATGTGAAGCAAGACGGTAGAGTCAAATTGCACAGGTTCAAATACTGCTTCTGCCATGTGTTTCAGTGAATATAATAACTATTCAGGTATAAAGATTTCCAGTGTTAAAGAAAAAAGATATTGTTTTTAAATGACATTGCAAGAGATTCAAAATTACTGTTTTCTATGAATATTTTCTCGTTGAAAGTTGCTTACCATTTGTAAATTTTGCATGTAATATTTCATTAGTAAAATTTTTTTTTTAATTTTTTTAAAGATTTTTTATTTATTTATTTGAGAGAGAGACAGTGAGAGAGATCATGAGTGAGGAGAAGGTCAGAGAGAGAAGCAGACTCCCGGTGGAGCTGGGAGCCCTATGTGGGACTCGATCCCGGGACTCCAGGATCATGACCTGAGCCGAAGGCAGTCGTCTAACCAACTGAGCCACCCAGGCGTCCCTCATTAGTAAAATTTAATTTCAGCGTTCTAAGTCTCATATTCAAGAAAATTACAAGGAATGAATCAGAAGAATGCTATTTTGTGATAAATGGAAGAGAAGAAAAATATTTCTATTGAAGACATGTTTTGTTTGTATGAAGACATGTTTGTTTGAATAATACCATTGTTGTTAAGTAGAGTGTTCTGCCATTCCTTGCTGTCTTTGTGTCTGTATCATTGATCTGTGGGGCTCAAATAGAGAGCAGGGCAGGCACTCCATGTTAGAAAGTGTGAGTTTGAGAAGACAAATGGTAAGATTAAAAACTCAAGTATTGCACATGAAAGGTTAAAGGTAGAGAGAGGAAAGTATTCTTTCCTAAACCCAGGTGGCTCCCAAGGGATTTTTATGCCTTCCTCTGGAGTCAGTTATGTATTTATAGCACTAACTTGACTTGGGGTTGAATTGACAAAAATAACCTGGTTAATCTGTAGCCTAATGGTTATTGGCATGTTTGAAAGTATGCATGTAGGGGAGTCCTGGAAAAGCTGACAACTCTGGGGAATAGAAAGTGAAAAAGCATAGCCCTTGCTTCTATAGGACCTCCCACAGAGATGGCATAAAAAGCCGAACTTTGAACAAGATACGGACATTTACTAAGATAATCACTAACATAGCATTAATAGATAACATTTTTTTTTTTTAAGATTTATTTATTTACTTGACAGACAGAGATTGCAAGTAGGCAGAGAAGGGAGGGAAGCAGGCTCCCTGTTGAACAGAGAGCCTGATGCAGGGCTTGATCCCAGGACCCTGAGACCAGCCAAAAGCAGACCTGAGCCAAAAGCAGAGGCCTAACCCACTGAGCCACCCAGGCGCCCCAATAGATAATATTTTTCTAATCCTCTGATCCTAAATTGTTTCTGTGAATCCTTATGACATTCCTAGAAAACAGAATCCTTCCTCATACCCATTTTCAAATAAGAAAGCACAGCACAGACTTGCTTTCCAAGGATTATGCAGTTTTTAAGTAGTAAGGTGTATATTATATTCATATGTTTAAGTTGATGTTTAATATTACATCCTAACAATTTTAAGAGTAACCAATTCTTAAATATTAGAATTAAAATACATATGTATATTTTTATACAAATATAAAGGTCAATTACCAATGTTAAATCAGTGTTTCACATTAATTCAAAGAATAATACTGTATTTAAATATCCCAATCTATTAATAATTTTTAAATTTTTAAAATTTTTTACTATTTTCATTTTATTTTAATACCAGTATAGTTAACATACAATGTTATGTTAGTTTCAGGAGTACAATAGAATGGTTAAACAATTCAATACAATTCTTACTCAGTGCTCATGAAGATAAGTGTTACTCTCAATCCTTTTCATCTCCCCTCTGATAACTATCTGTTGTTCTCTGTAGTTAAGAGTCTGTTTTATCATTTGCCTTTTTTAAAAAACTTTGTTCATTTATTTTGTTCCTTAAATTCCATATGAGTGAAACCATATGGTATTTGTCTTTCTCTGACTTGTTTCACTTGCCCTTATACTCTCTGTTCCAGCCATGTCATTGGAAATGGCAAGATTTTATTTTTTTTATTTTTTTCAATGAATTATATTCCATCATACACACACACACACACACACACACACACCACCTCTTTATCCATTCCTCTACTGATGGACACTTGGCTGCTTTCATAATTTAGCTATTATAAATTATGCTATAATAAACATATGGTTGCATATAGCCTTTTGAATAAGTGTTTTTATATTATTTGGGTAAATACCCAGTGATGTGATCACTGGATCATAGGGTAATTCTATTTTAACTTTTTGAGGAACCTCTATACAATCTTCCACAGTGGCTGCACCAGTTTGCATTCCCACCAGCAGTGCAAGAGATTTCCTTTTCTTCCTATCATCAACTCTTGTTTCTTGTGTTTTTTATTTTAGCCACTGGGACCGTTGTGAGGTGTTCTCTCATTGGAGTTTTGATTTGTATTTTCCTGATGATGTGTGATATTGAGCATCTTTTCATGTGTCTTTTGGCCATCTGTATGTCTTCTTTATAGAAAAATGCCTGTTTGCCCATTTAATAATTGAATTGTTTGTTTTTTGGGTGTTGAGATGCATAAGTTCTTTATATATTTTGGATATTAACCCTTTGTCAGATATATCTTTTGCAAATATCTTCTCCTATTCTGTAGGTGCCCTTTAGTTTTGTTGATCCCCCCCCGCCCCCCAGGGAGAAGCTTTTTATTTTGATGAAGTCCCGATAGTTTATTTTTGCTTTTGATTCCCTTGCCTCAAAAGATTACCTAGAGGGGCACCTGGGTGGCTCAGTGGGTTAAAGCCTCTGCCTTCGGCTCAGGTCATGATCCCAGGATCCTGGGATCGAGCCCCACATCAGACTCTCTGCTCATCGGGGAGCCTGCTTCCCCTCCTCTCTCTCTGCCTGCTTCTCTGCCTGCTTGTACTCTATCTCTCTGTCAAATAAATAAATAAAATCTTAAAAAAAAAAAAATACTTACCTAGAAAAATGTTACAGCCAATGTCAGGAAATTACTATATGTGCTGTCTTCTTGGATTTTTATGATTTCAGGTCTCGCATTTAGCTCTTTAATCCATTTTGAATTAATTTTCTGCACAGTAAAAGAAAGCAGTGCAGTTTTATTCTTTTATATGTAGCTGTCTAGTTTTTCCAACACCGTTTATTGAAGAGGCTGCCTTTTTTCCTGGTGCATATTCTTGCTTCCTCTGTCAAAGAATAATTGACATAATTGTGGGAGTATTTCTGGGCTTTCTATTCTGTTCCATTGATCTTTTGTCTTTTTTAGTGCAAGTACCATAGTGTTTTGATTACTGTATCTTTTTAGTATAATGTGAAATTAGGACTTTGATACTTCCAGCTGTGTTTTTCTTTTTCAATGTTGCTCTGGCTGTTTGGGGCCTTCTGTGGTTCCATACAAATTTTTGTTTGTTCTAGTTCTGTGTAAAATGCAGTTGGTATTTTGATAAGGATAGCATTTAATCTATAAATTACTTAGGATAGTATAGACTTCTTCCTGAAGTTTTCCTTTCTTTTCTCAAGCCCACCAAGTATCTTTGATTGTTGCTTTAAATTCTCCATCAGGCATATTAATTATATATATTTCTCTTAGATCACTAGCTATGACCTTATCTTATCTTATTTGGAATGAATTCTTCTGTTCTAGCATTTTGTCTAAGTGTCTGTCTACTTCTGTGTTAGAAAAGGCTGTTATGTTTCCTGTTTTCTGAGAGGAATGACTTTATGAAGATGTCAGGAAGTGTCCAGGGCCTGAAACTTCCAAGAGTGTTGCTGGTGTGTGCTGCGTGCACTCTGCTGCTATGTTTTGGCTGCTCTGTCCTCCAGGTCAATTGTCTGCAGATGCTTTCCTTGTCTACAAGCAGTGTTTCATCCTTGGCCAGAGAGTGGTCAGTTTTACGTAGGTGTGCTCTGTTCTGCTTGTTAAATGAGACCTGATACTACTTCCACTAGAAGTGGGTAAATACCCAATAGTGTGATTACTGAGTCTGCTACCAGGTCACTCAGTTCTTGTTCTTGTCCCACATGTACCAAAAGAATTGGAGAACCAAGACTGGAATGGGGAGGTAGTATACTGAGTAGATAAGTATAGTACACTTTCAAGAATAAAAGTGGGTCACTGCTGGAGCAAGAGTGGCAATAGCACTGAAAAGCTCTAGCTGCATCCTTTTACGACTGTTTTGTGAAAATGTAAATTTGGCTTTGGTTGACATTTAAAAAAATATTTTATTTATTTGAGATAGAGAAAGAGGGAGAGAGGACCCGAGAGGGTAGAAGGTCAGAGAGAGAAACAGACTCCCTGTGGAGCTGGGAGCACCAGGACTTGATCCCAGGATTCTGAGATCATGACCTGAGCCTAAGGCAGTTGCTTAACCAAATGAACCACCCAGGAACCCTGGTTGACAGTTTTGATTGAGAGCTGGTGGTTATACAACATTTTGGTTTCTGTGCATGTCCCTACCCATGATGCATTCTGTTATAATTGTATTTATTTATGTATTGTATATTTATGAGTTTATAATGACCTTTTGCTGTGACCCTAAGGGCAAGTTGCACCTTTTGTGCACAGGCTCAGCTCTTGGAAGTACCCATTGTCGCTTTTCAGTAACCTCTGTGACTGAGCCTTCTTTTTTTTTTTTTTATTAAAATTTTTTTTTAAATTTTATTTATTTCTTTGACAGAGACAGATCACAAGTAGGCAGAGAAACAGGCAGAGAGAGGAGGAAGCAGACTCCCTGCTGAGCAGAGAGCCCGATGCGGACTCGATCCCAGGACCCTGAGATCATGACCTGAGCCGAAGGCAGCGGCTTAACCCACTGAGCCACCCAGGCGCCCTGTGACTGAGCCTTCTTATTCTGTAACCCTCAGAGGTGGCTCTAAATGTGTGGCTGTTAACCCTCGGGTGTGGCATGGCCAACATCTGCTTTAACCCTCCTCCCTCATGCCTAATTGACTGCCTAACAAATTATAGGATAGATACATTTTAAAATTTTTTGGTAAGTTGCCATACTATTTTCCACAATGGCCCCACAAGTTCATGTCCACCAGCAGTGCAAGAGGGTTCTTTTTTCTCTATATACTTGCCAACACTTGTTAGTTACTTGTGTTGTTGATTTTAGACCTTGGGACAGGTGTGCCATGATATCTCATTGAGGTTTTTGATTTGTATTTCCCTGATAGTGAGTGATGCTGAGCATCTTTTCCTGTGTCTGTTGCCATCTGTATGTCTTCTTTTTAGAAATGTCTGTTCTTGTCTTCTGACCTTTTTAAAATTGGATTATTTGGGTTTTAGGTGCTAAGTTTTATCAGTTCCTTATACACTTTGGATACTAACGCTGTATCAGATATGTTCTTTGCAAATATCTTCTCCCAATCTGTAGGTTGCCTTTAGTTTTGTTGATTCTTTCTTTTGGTGGGCAGAAACTTTTTATTTTGATGTAGTTCTAATAGTTTATGTTTGTTTTTATTTGTTACCTCAGGATACCAACTAGAAAAAAAATGTTGCTATGTCCAGTGTCAGAGAAATTACTGCCTGTGCTCACTTCTAGGACTTTTATGATTTCCTGTCTCATATTTAGGTCTTTAATCCATTTTGAGTTTATTTTGTGTATGGTGAAAGAAAGTAGTGAAGTTTCATTCTTTCTCATATAGTTGTCCAGTTTTCCTATTTGTTGAAGAGACTGTTTTTCCCCCATTGTATAGTCATTCCTCCTTTGTCAAAGATTTATTGACCATACAATCATGGGTTTATTTCTGGGTTTTCTGTTCTTTTTTATTGATCTGTGTGTAAATTTTTATGCCAGTAACATACTAGTTTAATTACTCTTATTTTGTAATGTAACTTGAGATCTGGAATTGTGATACCTCCAGTTATGTTTTTCTTTTTCAATATTGCTTTGGCTATTTGAAGTCTTTTATGGTTCTGCACAAATTTTAGGATTGTTCTGTGGAAAATACAATTGGTATTTTGATAGAGATTACATTAAATCTGTGGGTTCCCTTAGGTAGTATAGACATTTTAACAATATTTGTTCTACCAAATATGAGCATGGAATGTCTTTCCATTTCTTTGTGTTATCTTAAATTTCTTTTGTCAATGTGTCATAGTTTTCAGAGTACAGGTCTTTCACCACTTTGATTAAGTTTATTCCTACATATTTTATTGCTTGGTGCAATAATAAATTGGATTTGTTTTCCTAATTTCACTTTGTGCTGCTTCATTATTAGTGTACAGGAATACAACAGATTTCTGTTCATTGATTTTTAATTTCCCTGCAACTTTACTGAATTCATTTATCATTTCTAGTAATTTTTTTGTGGAGTCTTTTCTATTTATAGTATAATGTCATTTGCAATAATGAGAGTTTTACTTCTTCCTAAACAATTTGGATGTCTTTTATTTTTTTATATTTTCTGATTCCTGTGGTGGAATGAGTAATATTTTTTAAAGATTTTATTTATTTGACAGAGATTGAGAGAGAGAGAGAGAGAGCACAAGCAGATGGAGCAGCAGACAGAGGGAGAGGGAAAAGCAGGCTCCCTGTTGAGGAGCCTGCCTGGCTTGATCCCTGCAAGACCTGAGTCAATGGTAGCCGCTTTATCAACTGAGCCACCCAGGCATCCCTAATTAGTAATACTTTAAACATATGACTCCCAATACACTAGATAACCTAATGAAATGGATAAATTACAAAAAAAATCTTTAAAACTGACTTAAGATTAAATTTTAATAGACTTATAACAATAAGATGATAATCAACTATTAGTCACAAAACCTTTGGTGAAGAATAGACAAGGCCAGATAGCTTCACTGACTAATTCTTACCGATTGTTTTAAATAGAATTAACAGCAAATCTTTTACAATTGCACCTAAAAAAAAGAAAAGAATACATCTATAAGGTCAATATTAAAAAAAAAAAAAAACAAAGACATTACAAGAGAATCAATTACAGATGAATGTCCTTTATTAATATCCATGTAAAAATCCTCAACAAGATAGTATGAATTACCATAAAAGATTATATGGCATGACCAGGTGTCATGGCATATACATATCCCAGGAATGTAAAATTGATTCAACACATGCAAAACAATCAATCTGATAAACAATATTCATAAAATAAAATATACAATCCACATATCATCTGTATAGATATAATAAAAACATTGGACAAGATTTAATACACTTTCCTGAAGAAAAACATTCAACAAACTAAGACTAGAAGAAAACTTCCTGAATCTGATAAAGTATGTCTCCCAAAATTCTAAATGGTAAAGGAAAGAAAATTTTCCCCTAAAATCAAGAACAAGACAAGGATGCCCACTCTCATCACAACTGAACATTTTACAGGAGGTGCTAGCTGGAACAGCTAATGTGAAAAAGAAATGAAAGGAATAGGAAGAAGTAAAGCAATCTCTATTTATATATGACATGGTTTTGTATATATAAAATCCAAAAAATTAACAAATGTATTTGAGCTAATAAACAAGTTCACACAAATATCAGTGTACAAGATCAATATGAAAATTGAATGTATTATATACACTACTGTATTAATTGTATTACATATACTATGTCAATATGAACAAAATATTGGAAAAAGCTTACAAAAAGAAATTAAAGTTGTGTAGGTGGAAAACTACAAAACATTGTTGAAAGAAAGGAGGACTATCTGAATAAATTAAAAGGCATCCCAAGTAAGGCTTAAAATTATCAATAGCCGATTATTTCTCAACAGGAGTGTCAAAATAACAAATTTTTTTTTTTTCAGTAAATGGTCCTGTGGCCATGTGTATGTCTTCCCTGGAGAAGACCTATTTTAGTCCTTCCCCCATTTTTAAAATCATATTTTATTTACATTTAATTTAATTTTACTATTGCCAAATGAGTTCCTTATATTAATTCCTTATCAAATTACAGAGTTTGCTAATATTTCCTCCCATTTTCTAAGTTTCCTTTTCATTTTGTTGATCATTTTCTGTGCTGTGGAGAGGTTTTTTAGTTTGATGTAGTTCTACTCGCCTGTTTTAAGTGTTCTTATCATAATAAAAGTAAACGAATAAATAAAAATTAATGATGCTGAGACAGCTAAATATCCATATTCAAAATAAATAATTTAAATTCCTTTCTTATGAAGTGATACAAATTAATTCAAATGGATCATCAGCCTAAATATAAGAACTAAGTGTACAGAACTCTTAGAATTATATTTTTGTTATTTTAGTTTGGGCAGAATCTTCTTTAATACAAAAACAACATCAAAATCATCAAAAGATCCTCCCCCAGAAGCTTGGTCTCCTCCTAGATGGCAATTAGAACTGACAACCAGCTCGCTCTGCTTTCCAAAGCAGATTTCTGCATTCTCAGCTGCCGGCTTCAGCGGCTGAAGGGACTGCCACCTTTTCCCATCTCCACGGCCTCAAGAAAAGAGAGACCTCAAACTTTCCAGATCCCTTCCTCTCGTAGGAAACTGTCAAGCACAGGAATAAAGATGGCTACTAACCCAGTAGAAGACAACTGCATCAACTTTGTGGGAATGAAATTTATTGACAATATACTTTACTTTGTAGCTGAAAATGATGACAACCTGGAATCAGATTACTTTGGCAGCTTGAACCTAGACTCTCTATCATACGAAATTTGAACGACCAAGTTCTCTTCATTAATGAGGGCAATCAACCAGTGTTTGAAGATATGCCTGATTCTGACTGTACAGAAAGCGCATCCCATACCATATTTATCATAAATACGTATAAAGATAGCCTCACCAGAGGTCTGGCGGTAACCATCTCTGTGATGTGTAATAGAATGTCTACTCTGTCCTGTAAGAACAAAACTATTTCCTTTAAGGAAATGAGACCCCCAGATAGTATCAGCGACGAAGGGAATGACATCATATTCTTTCAGAGAAGTGTTCCAGGACATGACGATAAGATACAATTTGAGTCTTCATTGTACCAAGGACACTTTCCAGCTTGTAAAAGAGAGAAAGAGCTTTTCAAACTCATTTTGAAAGAAAAGGATGGAAGTGGGGACAAATCCGTTATGTTCACTGTTCAAAACCCCAAGCTAGATAATAAAATCGCAGTTTGAATTTAAAAAAAAAATCATCAAAAGAAAAAAATGATAGCTTGAACAACACCAAAGTTAATATAACCCTTGTGCTTCAAAGACACCATCAAAAAAGTAAAAACACAACCCCAAAAATGGGTACATTTAGTTTTATGTTAACAAAACCTATTTATCCATATGAGAACATCTCCTTTCTGGATTTTTAGAAATACATCAAATTAAGTGTGTTAAGATTGACTTCAGATGCTGGATACCACATATATCATTTCTACTTTTGTTTACCTGAAAAAAATTTGACCTACTCCTTATAGTGCTACCAATTCGAGTGGCTAAATATAGCTTTTCTATTAAAATTCCTCAGTCCACATACTGCCCTGACCTTTGCTCTCTCTCCTTGATGTGAATTGTAACTGTAACACAAGGACTATTGGCATGCTTACCCTGTTTGACCCTTGACTCATCCATTCCTGTACAGGAATTAGGTTTCTAATCTATATCAGGAAGGGTCATTCCTGGGCAGGAAAGAACAAATTGAGAACAACTCCTTTCTAACGAAACTATAATACCAAACAGATCTGAAAACAGAGGTTACCCTGTGAAAGATAAATGACTCAAAGAGCAAGAAAAATAAAACTATTAATCAAACACCTATAATCTTACCTGGTATTTCAGTGCCCAGAGAATGACTATGTCTTATCTTCACATTTTAAATAAAATCTTTGTATTTACATATTTACTAATTAATTCTTTATTGATCAGTATTCTTTTAGTATA
Organism: Mustela nigripes; assembly: GCF_022355385.1. Lineage (NCBI taxonomy): Eukaryota > Metazoa > Chordata > Mammalia > Carnivora > Mustelidae > Mustela > Mustela nigripes. The sequence continues at coordinate 59,162,349 of NC_081571.1, forward strand.
TAATCTGAAATATATGTATTTAATTATTTTCAGGATAACCTAATTTTCCCATCTATCCAACTATTGAATGTTAAATACTTCTTAAGTAATATTTTTGTCCACTCATCTATTATTGGTACTTGTTTTCTTCTTTTTTAAACACTATGAATATGACTGCTATAAATATTCTTTCACATATTTTCTGTTTTAACAGTGCAAATTTCTTTTATTTCTTTTTTTATTTTTATTTTTTTATGATTTTATTTATTTGACAGAGAGAGACACAGTGAGAGAGGGAATACAAGCAGGGGGAGTGGGAAGGGTGAAGCAGGCTTCCCATGGAGCTGGGAGCCTGATGCAGGGCAGATCCCTGAGATACCTGAGCCAAAGCAGACAGTTAACTACTGAGCCACCCAGGCGCCCCCAAATTTCTTTTAAACATATTCTTAAGAGTAGAATTCTTAAGCTACAAGATATGTGAATATTCAAATTTAAATGATAATCTAAAACAAATTTTCAAAGTGATATCATCATTTTACATTCTAGCCAGAAATGTACATAATACTCCACATCACTACACTTGAAATTGTCAAATTTTTATTTTTGAAGTCTCAATGTAAATAAATTGGTTTCTCATTCCCATCTTGTTTGGGCACTAACCTAAACATAATTTACAATAGTTTTTAGACATATGTTCAATAAATTGGAAGCAATAAGTAGGTACCATAGCAACGTGATTTTGATATTTGTCACAATTTTTGTCTGGTGTAAGTGAACAAAATTATGATGAGAATTATTTGTTTAATATCATTCCAATGCTTCCTGAATTCTGCCTTCTCGTATACTCAGTTGTCATTGCCCATTACTATAATATAGTGACAAATTAATGTTAAATTTAAGTATTTCTCTTTAGTATCAGCTTTGGGTATAAAAGTTTTATATATAGGAGCGCCTGGGTGGCTCAGTGGGTTAAGCCGCTGCCTTCGGCTCAGGTCATGATCTCAGGGTGCTGGGATCGAGTCCCGCATCCGGCTCTCTGATCAGCAGGGAGCCTGCTTCCTCCTCTCTCTCTCTGCCTGCCTCTCTGCCTACTTGTGATCTCTCTCTGTCAAATAAATAAATAAAATCCTAAGGAAAAAAAAAAGAATCCCTTTAAAAAAAAAAAGTTTTATATATAAATATGTGTGTGTGTATGTATTTCTTTTTTTTTTTTAATTTATTTATTTGACAGACAGAGATCACAAGTAGGCAAAAATCAGGCAGAGAGAGAGGGGGAAGCGGCTCCCTGCTGAGCAGAGAGCCTTATGCGCGGCTGGATCCCAGGATCCTGGGATCATGACCTGAGCTGAAGGCAAAGACTTTAACCCACTGAGCCACCGAGGGGCCTCGTGTGTGTGTATTTCTTTAAACTTCTTTAATAATATGGTTTACATTTTTGCTGTAGGTATGAGTTTTTCAGACTTTCTTGGCTTCAGCCAAGTAACAAATATATTAGAGAATATTATTATATCTTCCTTCAGAAATTCTTTTCTCTTTAGTTCTGCAAATGATTCTGGGAGGACATTGTTACTTCCTGAGAAAATAAAAAATTACCCAAATTAGAAAAGACATCAGAAAAACCAGCTGCAAAGTTGGTAGGGAACAATATTTCCCCCAAGGACACACTTCAAATACAAAGTAACATAACAATCTCTTTCTCTGAGAAAGATGACTGCCTTCTAATTCACTGAGGAACGCGATTCTCTAAAATCCTAGACTGTCAGAAACTTTGCCATTTGAAATTATATCAGTAAGAATGAACTAACTCCTGCCTGAAGATTCGAACTCAAGTTGGCACAGTTAACCAGTTTTGAATTATGACCCATGAAATTCCCTGCTTTCTGGCCATAACACTTTTCATCAATCAAAACTTTAAAGTCTGTAATGAAACAGGATTCAGGGCCAATTTGCAGTCCAGATCTAACGGTAACCCCTTTACTCACTGCCTTCCTCTGCTTGGGCCTATCAAATCACTGTTTCATTCCAATGTCAACTAAAAACTCTCCCTTCAAAACCTGTAAGATCTCTATTTTTCCTTTTTTGGGGGGAGATATGCCATGGTTCCCCTGATATGTGGCCTCCCTCATTGCAGTGATTATTCATGGTTTTAAGAAAATTTGAAGGCTCCAAAGAGAATTGATTGTGATTGCTAGACTGGGACCCAAAGTCTAGTGATAATGTACGCAACTTGAGAACCTTAACAGGAACCCCATTTGAAAAATAGGAAACCTGGGGCGCCTGGGTGGCTCAGTGGGTTAAAGCCTCTGCCTTCGGCTCAGGTCATGATCCCAGGGTTTGGGGATCTAGCCCTGCATTGGGCTCTCTGCTCGGCGGGGAGCCTGCTTCCTCCTCGCTCTCTCTGCCTGCCTCTCTGCCTGCTTGTGATCTCTGTCTGTCAAATAAATAAATAAAATCTTAAAAAAAAAAAAGGAAATAATATTAAAAAAAAATAGGAAACCAGAATGAAAATATATCCACTCATACAAAGAAGTTGAATTAAATAGCATTAAATAAGTAAGCATTTACATTTATTGAAAATTACTTACATTTCTTTAAAAACTAGAAAGAAATAACTAAGCAGCAAATTGTGAAGAAAGCAGATCAAACAATATAAAGAAATTGAGAGAAATCCTTCTTCCTTCCATTTTTTCCTTTTTTTTTTTTAATCTCTCTGGATTTATTTATTTATTAGTTTGTTTATTTTAAAAATTTGGCTCATGTGATATCTTATGAGGCTGACAAGTCCAAAATTTATTGGTCGGTCAACAGGCTGATTTTTGAGTAAAAGTTGATGTTGCAGTTTGGAGTAAAAATTCTCTAAGATAGCAGGTTTAGCCAGGGTTGCCATCTTGGTTAGAATCTTTTTCTTTAGGAAGCCTCAAACTTTGTTAAGTTAGTTACTCCTGATATATGTTTTTAATTCAAAATTTATATATGCAGTTAAATTAGTCAATACAGTTTTTGAATATGTAGAGGTCCATTTATCTGAGTATTTCCATACTTTGTTAAAATCATTGATTATAAAATATATGCTCCTAATTTTTGGAATAATATTTTTATTTAATGAATTGGTTTAAATAGATATTGTGTTTTTGGCTTCTTTTATTTACTTTCATTTTCTTTTTCTCATTTATATTTAATGTTAGTTCAATTTTGAATAGAAAGAAAATCCAAGTAGCCCGAAAGATAGATTTGATTACATCAGCAAGTCTAAGTATTTTCCATTTCTTCAAAATCAATATACTGATTTCTAGAGTTGTCTACTTTCATCATTCCACTTCATGTTTGTTTTGATAACTGAATTCCTTCCTGCTCTCCAATCTGCAAATTAAAAATCAGGAGTCCCAATTAGTTTCTGACAAAGGTGTTTAGTTCAGGAAAGATAACTGTGTCAACTAAAAATTTCCTAGAGTCATTGAAAATATATATTACAGTCCATTAAATCATCAGTCTCTACATAATCTATTTACTGGGAAAACCCCATTAAAATTCAAGAGACTGAAATTTCCTTAGAAAGTTACATTCTCTTTAATGTCAGAGTTTGTTGTAGTCATTTTCTCTATTTCAAAAAACAAACTTCATGGCAAAAACTGAGTATTTGCTCAAAACTATTTACTTAATTAAATAAAATCATTCTTCCAAGGGAAGTCCTTAGTAAAGTAAAAGTCTGGATATCTTTGTCCAGAAGATTTTTGTCTCTTGATGCCTATGTGTATGTGTGGCATGATGGTGTGGCATGGTAACTAATTATGGCATTGACATTAAGCATTTAATAAATAAATGGAGCATATGACAAAAGAAAGTGCCATACTCTAGCTTTTCTAAAGCAAAGAAAAAAAACTAAAAAAACAAAGATTTGTTTCCTTTCTGTTATCTTGTCACATTTTTCTGATATTTAAATATTTTTGTTCTCCAATTTGCTATATATGTATCATCTTAAATATTTTTAGTATAATATATATCATCTTATGTTTCATATTATGTCTATTACTGAGTTCAGTCTTCTCCAAGTACAAAAATATTTCTAATTCTCAAGCTTGACATTTTAAAAATCTACTCTTATGAAAGAAGCACATTATATATAATCATATGTGTATAGTTATAATATTCAACATCATCTAACCTGCCTATAGGCATATAAATTTCATATGATTATCTGGTGAAAAAGTTGTCTTTTTATATAAAATTTAGAAATGGAAGTACAAAGAGCAGGCATTTCTTTAATAGCTGCTTTTAAAATATATTTTAATTGTAGGTGTTATCAGCTTTAATTCTTCATAATAAATTAATCCAATGGATTTTTTTGTTTGTTTGTACTTTTTGTCCAACAACAAATCAAGTGAACATAGACAGTATCAATGTCATTTCAGTAGTTTGGTTATCAAGGAAATAGGCCCTGTAATTCTCCCAGTCTTTCTCTCACAGAACTAAGATGAATACTGCTGCTCCAACCATTTTATTGACATGTTTCAGAAAAGAAAAACATGGGTGGAAACTACACATATAAAAGCTTTGAGGGACGCCTGGGTGGCTCAGTTGGTTGGAAGACTGCCTTCAGCTCAGATCATGATCCCGGAGTCCCGGGATCGAGTCCCGCATCAGGCTCCCAGCTCCATGGGGAGTCTGCTTCTTCCTCTGACCTTCTCCTCGCTCATGCTCCCTCTCTCACTGTCTCTCTCTCAAATGAATAAATAAAAAAATCTTAAAAAAAAAAAAAATAAAAGCTTTGATATCTAGTACAGAAAAGTAAACTTTCATATAAATCATTAGAAGAGTTACATTTGTATTGTATTGATGCACTTTTTGTTGACACTGTTGGACAACATTATTTGTACAATGCACAATTTATTTGTAAGAGAGACTAGAAGCACATTTTTATAACTAGTCATATTGCTTGTACAAACAAGCAAAATTAAGATTACATATTATAGGATAAGGAATGAATAGATGTTATAAACAATAAATTATTCTGTTCTATGTGCCTATTCTATGCACATATTAAAAATTATTCACCATTCATACTATAAGTATACACTTTAAAGTAAAGATTACCTATTTCACTATTTAATTTATGTATAATATTCTAAATTTTGTATTATTACAAGAACAAGTATTAGTTTACAAGAACTATAAACAAAAAAAATAGAATTAGGTTTTGTAATGCAAAAATCAAACATGTCTTGAAACAAAGTTAAGACAATTTATTGCCAATCATAAAAGTAAACATAATAAATGAATAACGTGTCATATTGAAAAGTCTATGAAATTAAATGCCCCAACGATGTGCAGTGAATATGTTCATCTAATCAATGCATGCATTTTAAACTTAAACAATTATATATGCCAGTCATATCTCAATAAAGCTGAAAAATTAATTTAAAAAATTAATCAGAATTTTCCTTGTCAACATCAGAAAGGTAAATTTTCATCACCTCACTCTTAAAATTAAGACATTCCAAGAAATAAGTATGTCAAATTATCTTGCCTTATCTTACTTCTCTGAAAATATACTTTAACTATTTTTGTTAATTAGGAAAGTGTAGGGATTTCTATCATTTCTTGATCTTCTAATTTAAAAAAAAATGTTCGGTTACTGCGAAGAATTTATTCCGTATGTTTTTCCCTAGTAAAACTATTAAATATACTCTAATTAAAAAGATCAATTGCAACTTTGCTTTTTAACTGTTATTTATTACCATTTACTACACACTGGTCTTGTGATACACACTTATTAAAACAACAGTGTAATGAAAATGGCATCATCACAAACCAATAATAAATAATGCTGTCTTATTAAGTGTCAATCAAGAATACTATGGCAGGTCATGACAAGCTAAATTAAAAAATACGAAGTAATTTCTATACTGAGAAATATTAATTATTATTCTTTCAATTATTAGCCTTGCAGATTCAGAAATCCAGTATTTTGTTTATTGGAAGTTTATTTTTAAAAAAATTCTTCCTGAAATACTTATAAAACAAATGCCTTACACAAAAATTAAGATGCATTTTTTCGTCCTAAATTTTTGGTGACAACTGAGCACAAGATAAAATGAATTATTCTCTGTAGAGGCAGAGCCATATTATTACAAACATCCATCCTCAACAATTTTTGTTTATAATTTAATTATATGAAGCTATGACTATTGAGCATGAAGATTTGGACTTCCACAAGTTTAGCATCTATTGAATTGAAACCTTCTTTATTATATTTTAATATTTAAAAGTATCAATAAATCTTAAAATTAATTTCATGGCCCTCTTAAATTTGCATATGAGTTTTCATTAAATTGATATGTGTGACTTAAAAATAACTAAAGAAAAAATAAATACATATCAAAAAAGCAGGGTTAACACTATTATTAAAACAATTCATCTAAGGAATGGAATTAGAAAGTAAATATTTCCTGTAGTTCCATTTGCTATGAAAATAAAATCCATTTTTAGTTATATGCTTTGGATACTTGATAATGTTTGTCATATTTTATTTTTTTTTTTTTTTTTTTTTTTTTTTTTTTTTTTTTTTTTTTTTTTAAAGATTTTATTTATTTATTTGACAGAGAGAGATCACAAGTAGGCAGAGAGAGAGGAGAGGAAGCAGGCTCCCTGTTGAGCAGAGAGCCCGATGCGGGACTCGATCCCAGGACCCTGGGATCATGACCTGAGCCGAAGGCAGCGGCTTAACCCACTGAGCCACCCAGGCGCCCCTGTTTGTCATATTTTAATTAGAGAAAGAAAATGACTACATTTCAAGCTGGGGACACAGAACAAAATAGAGGTCAAATACTATTACATTTTTAGTATATTAGCCCTAGCATTAAGAACATTTTAAAGAATTTAGTCTATGAAAAATCTCTCAAGCTAACAATCAGTGATTTATGTTTTATAAAATGGTGCCTTGGAAATTGTCCACTCTAATTGCAAACTGATAAAGTTTGAATGCTGATATATTTGCTAACTTTTCTTTTTTTCCATTGTAACTTTCTTTTCTGTAATATGTTCTTTAAGGAACTCTTCTATCAATAAGGCTAAATTTTAAGACATAACTGCAATAACAAGAATGACAGCTTGTCTTTCCATCAGGATATGCCCAACAGTGCAAAGGAACTCTTTTTACTTATTGAAAAGAGTAACTACTACCCAAATATAAGAAACTTAGACTTTTTTAGGCTAATTGCCACACAGTGTAAGCTTGAAGAGAATAGTAGTCTCTTTTGTCTTTAATTGGATATTGATGAGTTTGTTTAAATTATTTTCATAGGCTTATGTTTTTATCCTTGATGATTAATGAAACATTAACAATAGTCAGTGAAATTATTTGACTTAGCACTTCCACTTTTTAAGATACTTTGTAATCATTAAAACTAAACAAATCATTTTATACTTTATAATTTATTTTTCATGGATTTATTTTATTTTTTCTGTTTTATTGATTTTTAATTCTAATAGACATATAGTGATATCTCATTGTAATTTTCTTGGAGATTACAAGGCGCTTAACATGCCATTCACCATTTTGAAATGTATAAGTCATTTTAATATATTTACAAGGTATTGCAATTACCATCACTTTGTGATGATAGGAAATGATCATCACCAAAAAGAAAACTCAGACCTATTAGAAGTTAGCCCTAAAACCTCTTATGCTTATCCCCTGGAAACCATTAATTTACTTCCTGTCTCTGTCTTTTCTTAACTCTTCAGTGTGAGAACTGGGTGCAGTTCCTGGGGGTAAAAGCAACAAAGTTACAAGTATGTCACAAGTTTGCAGCCCCCCCTCCCACAACTAACTCTAATGCTAGTCAACACTGTGCCTCCAGCAATGCCTGAAGTTACTATGTAGGTGTTTCTGCTATTTAGGATTCCAGCTGTTCTGTCCTAGGTAAGCTGAAATTACTTGTGAGTCTTTTTTTTACACCTGTCTCCCTAGTTTTGGGGATGGCAGTTTGCCCTGTGAGCTCAATTTTGATGAATATTGAAAAAACTCATTGATCTCTAGATTTTATCTGTTGTTGTTAAGGATATGAATGATGACTTCTGAGCTCTTTAAATCTCAGGAAATCTGGAATTTCACTCAATTTTTCATAAGTTTCTTATAATTATGTGACATTTTATTACATAGATTTATACAAAGAGCACCACAGTTCAGTTAATAAACTATTTTAACAGGGGTGCCTGGGTGGCTCAGTCAGTTAAGCATCTACCTTCAACTCAGGTCATGATCCCAGGGTCCTGGGATTGAACCCCACATTGGGCTCCGTGCTCAGTGGGGAGCCTGCTTCTCCCTCTCACTCTGTCTGCTGCTCCCCCTGCTTGTGCTCTTGCTCTCTGTCAAAGAAATAAATAAAATCTTCAAAAAAAAAAAAAACTATTTTATCAATGCAAAGAAATTTTATTTAAAAAAAAAAGCTTAGTTAAAAAAACTAAGGGAAAGAAGTGTCAATTAGTAGACAAGTTTTATGAAACATTTCGTGTAAAGGATGAAAACAAAATGTTTACTTTGGAAATCTCTTAATTATCTTTCTCTAGTATTATCATTGGAGAAGCAAATATAATTTGTCACAGTACATTTTATTCATTAATTGAAAAAATGCATTTTGAACTTTAAATTTAAATATTTAAATGCAGAAGCATAATGGTAGCGAAGATTGTAAATGGTAATGTATATGGAATATAAATGAGAAAACATATAAAAGAGTTTTAATTTGTTTGGCTTTCTTGCTTTGCTTTGTTTTGACCATGCCTATCATTTCATAAAAGTAAGTGGTAACACCTATGATATTTTCTATTTTGTGATGTAGCAGTATAAATCTAGAGATTTTATTTGTGATCATATGAACCACATAAATAGAAATTTAAACATCCAGATTTCTTTTGAATAGAATATTATGAGTAATGACCATTTTAAAGTCCTCCAAATTGTAATTGAATTAACATTTCTTTACTTATTTAGATTTTCTACCACTGTCTCTCTCTCTCTCTCTCTCTTTTTTTTTTTTTTTAACTTCTATTTGCCACTTTGCTGTCAATTAAAAACAAGAGGCATATTCAGGAATAAGATTGATACCTGGACTGGAAATGATCTCATTACATCTGACATTATAAATCCTACAAATGGTTGAAAATTAGAGTTCTTATATTCTGATTCTTTTGTTTCCTTAATATTAGATATATTCAGAAATATAGAATAAAAACATCATTTTTCTTTTAAAGGGCAGGTTTTATGTTAATCTTTCACTCTCCCTGTGGAAGAGGCAACCTGGGAAATAATTTTGTCATACAGAAGGAAGAAAGGGTATAAACAAGTCATGAATACTATACAATCATCAATTAAATAACTTACATAGTACGTATATGATGGGCTGATTTAATATAAGATTAAGAGCAAATAATTTTGTAAAATAATTTTACCCTGAAACTGATGTAAAGATAATTTACACTTATTTTCTTAGGACTCTTAGAAATAAAATAAAACACATTTTCTGTGAAGTTCTTTGGTATTTTTCTTGCAGATTTTCCAATGCTATAACATGCTAAGTAGGTCATGGGCCTCCTTTAACTCATATTTCGTTTATTTAATGCCATGATAATCTCTTAGCAGTCTCATTTTTTTTGGAGCTAAAAAAGATTAGCTTTACTAGAAAAAAATCTATAACAGAAAACAAAGAGTGGCATTAAGTAAACTTTCCTTTCTATGCTGAACATGTTTTGTTCAAGGCATTTGGAACTAATATTTTTGGTGGGTGCTGATTGAAAATACTGTTTAAAGTACAGAATCAAAATTTTAATTTAGGGGCGCCTGGGTGGCTCAGTGGGTTAAGCCGCTGCCTTCGGCTCGGGTCATGATCTCAGGGTGCTGGGATCGAGTCCCGCATCAGGCTCTCTGCTCAGCAGGGAGCCTGCTTCCCTCTCTCTCTCTCTGCCTGCCTCTCCGACTACTTGTGATTTCTCTCTGTCAAATAAATAAATAAAGAAATCTTTAAAAAAAAATTTTTTTTAATTTAAAAACCGATATATTTTCACAAATTTAAGAGATTTTACTTTAAGTTCACACATACACAAAATTTTGTGTTTATGCATTTTTAAAACATTTTTTTAAAGATTTTATTTATTTATTTCACACAGAGAGAGAGATCACAAGTAGGCAGAGAGGCAGGCAGAGAGAGAGAGGAGGAAGCAGGCTCTCCACTGAGCAGAGAGCCCGATCCAAGGACCCCAGGATTATGACCTGAGTCTAAGGCAGAGGCTTTAACCCACTGAGCCACCCAGGTGCCCTGTGGTTTTGTGCATTTTTATAACCAGCTTTTATCATGTATTGTTTTAAGTTTTAATTTTAATTATAGTTAATTAACATGCAGTATTATATTAGTTTCAAGTATAGAAAATAGTGAATCAACAATTCCATACATCACCTGGTGCTCATTATGACAAGTGCATTCCCTAATCCCCACCACCAATTTAACACATCTCCACCTCCTCTCTGGTAACCATCAGTTGTTTCCCCCCTCACCTCATTAAGAGTCTCTTAGCCTGGTTTCTCTTTCTTTCTCTCTTTTTTTCCCCATTGCTCATTGCTTTTGCTTCTTAAATACCAGATCTGAGTGAAATCATATGGTATTAGTCTTGGACTGACTTATTTCATTCAGCACTATACTGTCTCTGTATAGCATTGCTGGTAGCAAGATATTATTTTTTTTGTCACTGAACAATATCCATTGCATATATATATATATATATATATATATATATATATACCATCTCCTCTTTATCCATGCATCAGTGGATGGACACTGGGGCTGCTTCCACAATTTGGCTATTGTAAATAATGCTGCTATAAACATAAGGATGCACATATCCATAGAATTAGTGTTTTTTAATTCTTTGGGTAAATACCCAGTAACTTTTTAAGGAACCTCTATACTGTTTTCCACAGTGGCTGCACCAAGTTTGGATTCCCACCAACAGTGCAACAAGGTTCCTTTTTACCACATCCTTGACAACATCTATTGTTTCTTATGTTTTTTATTTTAGCCATTGGGCCAGGTGTGAGGGTGATATCTCATTGGAGTTTTGATTTGCCTTTCTCTGACAGTGATGATGAACATCATTTCATGTGTCTGTTGGCCATCTGTATGCCTTTTTTGGAGAAATGTCTGTTTATGTCTTCTGCCAATTTATTAATTGGATTCTTTGGTTTTGGGGTGTTGAGTTTTTAAGTTCTTCAAGTATTTTGGATACTAACTCTTCTCTCTATCGAATATATCCTCTGTAAATATCTTCTTCCATTCTGTAGGTTTCCTTTTAGTTTGTTGATTGTTTCCTTCACTGTGCAAAAGCTTTTATTTTGATGTAGTTCCAATAGTTTATTTTTGCTTTTGTTTCTATTGCCTCAGGAGACATATCTATTTTAAAAAAAAGTTGCTACGACCAATGTCATAGAAGTTACTGCCTATATTTTTTTTTTCTAGCATTTTTATGGTTTCTATCACATTTAGGTCTTTAATATATTTTGAATTTATTTTTGTGTATGGTGTAAGAAAAGTGGTCCAGTTTCATTCTTTAGCATGTTGCTGTCCAGGTTTCCCAACACCATTTGTTGAAAAAACTTTTATCCATTGGATATTCCTTCCTGCTTTTTGAAGATATAATTGACCATAAAGTTGTGTGTTCATTTCTGGGTTTCTGTTGTGTTCTTTTGATATGTGTCTTTTTGTGTGCCAGTAACACATTATTTTGATTACTACAGGTTTATAATATTACTCGAAATTATGATGCCTCCAGCTTTTCTTTTTCAAGATTGCTATGGCTATTCAGGGTCTTTCATGATTACAAACAAATTTTAGGATTGTTCTAGTTCTGTGAAAAATGCTGTTGGTATTTTGATAGGATTGTATTAAATCTGTAGATTGCTTTTGGAGGTATAGACATTTTAACAATATTTGTCCTTTGAATCCAGGAGCATGGAATGTCTTTCCATTTCTATGTCTCATCTTCAATTTCTTTCATCAGTGTTTCATAGTTTTCAGAGTATAGATCATTCACTTCAGTGGTTAGATTTATTCCTAGCGATCTTTATTTTTGGTGTGATTGTAAATGGGATTGTTTTCTTAATTTCTTTTTCTGTTGCTTCATTATTAGTGTATGGAAATGAAACAGATTTCTGTACATCAGTTTTGTATCCTGCTACACTGAATTCATTTATCTCTGGCAGTTTTTTGGTGGTCTGTAGGGCTTTCTATATTTAGTATCATGTCATCTGCAAAGAGTGAAAATTTTACTTCCTCCTTACCAATTTAGATGCCTTTTATCCCTTTTTACAGTCTGATTGTTGTGGCTTGGACTCCCAGTACTATGTTGAATAAAAGTGGTAAGAGAGGACATCCTTGTCTTGTTCCCGACCTTATGGGGAAAGCTCTATTTTTCCCCCATTGAGGATGATATTAGCTGTGGGTTTTTATACATAGCCTTTATTATGTTGAGGTATGTTCCCTCTACACCAATTTTGTTGAGGATTTTTTGTCTTGTTTTGTTTTATCGTAGGTGGATGTTATACCTTGTCAAATGCTTTTTCTGCAGTAATTGAAATGATCATATGGTTTTTATTCTTTCTTTAAGTAATGTGATGTATCATATTGATTTGTGAATATCAAACCACCCTTGCAGCACAGGAATAAATCCCACTTGATTGTGGTGTATGCTTTTTTAAATGTATTGTGGGATTCATTTTGCTAGTATTTTATTGAGGATTTTTGCACCTGTATTCATCAGGGATATTAGCTTCTCATTTTCTTTTTTTAGTGGTATCTTTATATGTTTTTGGTATCAGGATAATTCTAGCCTCAAGAATAAATTTGGAAATTTTCCTTCCTCTTCCATTTTTTGGAATAGTTAAGAAGTTTAAGAAGAATACGTATTAACTCTTTTTCAAATGTTTGATAGAATTCAGCTGTGAAGTGATCTGTCATGGGCTTTTTTTTTTTTTTTTTTGGTAAGTTTTTACTTATTTATTTGACAGAAAGAGAGAGAGCACAACTAGGGGGAGCAGCAGGCAGAGCAAGAGATAAGCAGAGGGAGAAGCAGGTGCCCCACTGAGCAGGGAGCCCAATTCAGGGCTCCATCCCAGGACTCTGCAATCATGACCTGAGCCAAAGGCAGACACTTATTTATTAGTGGTTTTTGATTAAAAGTTACCATTAAGTTTGTGTATAGCCTTTTCTGCATGGAACAATCTTAGTAAATTAATTGTTGTTTAAGTTTGGACCTATTCTTTTCTCCTCCACTCATATATTTTTTGTATATGAGTGCCTTGACTAAATATTTACATATATATTCATTTTTATACTGCCACTTTTAGTCTCTCCTTTTGACTCTAGTCATAGAGTCCCTTTTAATATTTCTTAAAGAGCTGGTTTACTTTTTGTTTTTCTGGGGAACTCTTTATCTCTCCTTCTGTTCTGAAGGAGAGCCTTGCTGAATAGAGTATTCTTAGCTACAGATCTTTCCTCTTCATCACAATCAGAGTATCATGCCACTCCTTTCTGGCTTGCACAGTTCCTGTTAAAATATCCCCTGCTACTGTATTCTCTTATCTTATTGCTTTTAACTTTTGTTTTTCTTTATCAATACATTTTGCCAATTTAATTAAAATATGTCTTGGTGTGGGTCTGCTTTTGTTGATTTTGATGGAAGTCCTCTGTGCCTCCTGGATCTAGAATTCTTCCCCAGATCGAGGAAGTTTCCAACCTGTATTTCTTTACATAAAATTTCTACCTCCTTTTCTCTTCTTCTGGAACACCTATAAGATGAATGTTATTGTATTTGATGGTGCCACTTCATTTCCTAACTCTATTCTTGTTTCACATAATTTTTTTCTCACTTTTGATAAGCTTTATACTTTCCATTATTCTGTCTTCTAGGTCACTAATTTGATCCTCTGCTTCCTCCTTCTTACTCTTAATTCCATGCTGCATATTCTCTTTCATTTATTGAGTCCTTTATCTCTGCTATGTTATTCCTTATCTCTGTCCTAAGGGTCTCATTCATGTTTCCCATTCTTTTTCTCAAGTCCAGTGAGTATCCTTATAATCATTGCTTTAAATTCTCTATCAAGCATGTTATTTTGTTGCTGTTGTTTTTTCTTTTTTTAAAAATTTTATTATTATTATTATTATTTTTTTGACAGACAGAGAGAGGGAGATCACAAGTAGGCAGAGAGGCAGGCAGAGAGAGTGGGGGAAGCAGGCTCCCTGCTGAGCAGAGAGGCTCAATTCCAGGACTCTGAGATCATGACCTGAGCTGAAGGCAGAGGATTAACCCAATGAGCCACTCAGGCACCCCCAGGCATGTTATTTGTATCTGCTTCACTTAGATATCTGGCTGTGGTCTTGTCCTATCCTTTTTTGGGATAAATTTCTCTGTTTCCTCCTTTTGTCGGCCTCTTTATGTCTGTTTCTCTGTGTTAAGAAATTCAGCTATGCCTTCTGCTCTTGAAAGTACTGACTTTATAAAGAAGAGTTGCTAGAGTGTCCTGCAGTTTAGTGTCCTCTGTTCACCAGAACCTGGCACTTCAGGAGAGTATCCTATGTGTTTTTCTTACACACTGCTCTTGTGTCTGAGTCACATTTCCTTTCGGTGCAGTTATGGGCACTGACTCTACCTGTTGGGGGCTGTGCTTGCTCTAAGTGCTGTTAGTGGGATCCGGCAGGCCAGTTCTAAGGGGGTGTGCCCACTGGGGAATTTGGAGGGAGGGCAGCAGTGTTAGCAAAATTTGCATTGGGCTACTGGTACTATGTTTGATTCCATAACTCACTGCAGTGGCCATGCACTGGGGCAGGCGGGGACATGAAGCTGGGCTTCACATGCAGCCAGACCCAGCAAGTGTGGCTGGGTGCTGTGTGATAGCTAAGTGCTGCTTAGTGGCTGAGCACTGAACAATGGCTGGACATGGTGTGAGGCATGTCATGGGGTGAGGCAGCTACGTACCCATCTGCTGGATATGAACCGTGTAAGGCTTTAACAAAATTTTCCAAATCCTAGGGCCAAGGCTAGCAGTCCTCAGGAGAATTCATGGGCAAGGGAGAATTCTAGCATATTAAGTAACCAGTGTCTCTGCAGGGCTGTCTCTAGCAGGTGGTTCTGTATTTGTGCGGGGAGGTCAGATAGTGGGGAGGAAAATGGCACCTACTAGCTCCCTCACTTTTGAAGTCCCTCAACACAGTCCAAAATAAGTAAGAACAGATTTTTCCCCCCATTTGTCCCCAGTGTTGTGTAAACTGCCATTTTTATGTTGTCTTTCTATGCAGGCTGCTATCTCTTTAAGCGCAGAGACCCAGCTATCACTAGCCCTCCAGTCTGGCCTTTTTTTTTTTTTTTTCCTTTTTTAAAGATTTTATTTATTTGTTTGACATTGAGAGAGCTCACAAGCAGGCAGAGAGAGGAGGGGAAGCAGGCTCCCAGGCAAGCAGAGAGCCTGATGCAGGGCTGGATCCCAGGACCCAGAGGCTTAATCCACTGAGCCACCCAGGTGCCCCAAGACTGGTCCATTGTTGAGTCAACTGGATTATAAAGCTCCAGGTTCCTCAGGTTTTACAAACTCATGGAATTCAGCCTCTCTGATTTTTAAAGTCAAAAGTGATTGGAATTGGTCTTCCCTGAGTGAACTCCCTGGTGCCAGGGCCCATCTCTCAGGCCTCTGCATGTGCAGCTTCCTCCCTCCTATGAGCCTCCTTTCTCTGCCTTTCAGCCCTTCTTCACCTTTCAGATGCAGCTTCTTCTTTGTATTTAGTTGTGGAATTTGTTCTGTTGTGGAATTTGATTATTCTCTGGTTTATTGACTTTGATGTGGACATGATCTCTAGTTGTAAACACAGGGTGGTATAAGCTTAAGGTTCTCCCACTTCACCATCTTCCCAAGCTCCTTCTGTATCATGTCTTTCCAAAATATATATCAGTTTTTTTCTAGAAATACAGTTGTTTATATTGTTTTATAAATAAAATAACAAGTACAACTGTATTAAATAAATTTTGAATAAAACATAAATTATTCTTGATAAGCACACATATTATTTGATAGGTACATAAATATATATAGAATATATATCAATATGCTAGATTAACACATTTCAGTCAGAGTTCAAGGCAGTAGTTTGATACATTCTATCAAATGGTAAAAAAATAAGTAAATGATTTGTCATCTTTCCTTGTCATAATCACAGTTGTCCGCACACTCTATTTAATTTTTAAAGGCTAAAGTGAACTTATTTTTATGATTAGTTTTGATAAAACTAGATTTTGTGAGTCAAAGTTTTACTCTAATAATAGATTAAAGTAGATTTGGTTGAACTGAATTTTTCCTATGTTTATTTTAGCAACTTGTACAATTTACAATTCCATGTATGGGAGGGCTGAATCAGGGCGCTCTTGGGACATTCCGATAAAAGCTACTGAAGCAGCTAAAATGCTTTCATTAATGTATAGAGCCAGCTGTCAAGATAGGAAAGCCTTTGAACTGATCAAATGTACATTGCTTCTTAAATATTAGGAAATTGGGGAATAGGATGAAATGTATCGCATCAAAACTCTTGACTTTGTTCTTATTTATTTATTTATTTACTTCTTTGTAATATCTAGATTCTTCAGGTTTTTAAAAATGATTCTTACATTCTCTATAGAAGGTAAAGAAGTTGTATTACTTGGGACAACATGGGAACTTCAAGAAAATTACTCAGACATGGCATAATCCAGGGTATTAGGATCAAATAATCAGTTAATGTTTTATTAACCTTGCCCAATTTATGCTGTATATTTAAGAACATATTGATTCACAGGGTTAAAAAAGGAGACCAGTATCTAGGAAGCTTGACGCATTTCTCTGGAAAGGGATATTCCAGATAAAATTATTAAATATTCACTAATCCTACTCAGTTTTTTAAAATCATAATTAAAGCCTAAGTTATGGTTTGAATTAATAAAATCACAGTAATTTTATTTTATTATGTGCAGGGAACACATAATAAAACTAGTTGAAAACTTATGGGAGAATCAAATTTTCAAAGAGAAAAATTCCGACTTATTAGGAATCATAAATTTTACTTTTCTACTAAGTAACATATCTGTAAATAGGCATGATATAAACCATTTTTAAAAGGCAGTCAAATGCCATAGATTCTTTCTTGCTCCAATTTAATCTGAATACAAACTAGATCTACCCAACGTATTTTCTTGAGATTTCTTGGAATAAAGTTACCAGATTTAGTAAATAAAAATACAGAGATCCCTTTAAATTTTAATTTCAGACATTTAACCATTACTTTTTTCTTTTTCATTAGTATAAATTAGTAAAATTTGGGGCATACACATATAAATATATATATATTGTTTATTTGAAGTTCAAGTTTAATTTGGCTTCTTGTATTTTATCTGGCAGTTCTACTCTAAAGACCCTACATCAGATTTGTTTTGACAGTGTTAAACTGAGGTTTGAGAGTATTATAATGCACTTTAGTTACTTTTAAAATGGTGGCTGTTTTGTCCAGGAGATTCTCAAGTGTTACCAGTTGTTCTAGTATGATTAATACTAGTACTCTTTTTATTTTCGAAAGTGCCCTGAAGTGAATATAAGTTGTAAATTTAATATGATTTCATAAGAGGTAAGGATATTTTGAGTTCTTTCTGCTTTTACATTCTGTTTCTGATTCTGTTTTGCCAGTGGAAACATGGCCATGAACACAAAACACATATAAGAACCTCGATGCTCTCCAGGGTATATTTATGTAAAATAAAAAGTACAAAACATAAAACTAGCAACATAATGTTTAGTAGAAGTCCTCTGTGGCCTGAGAAAAAAAGAAGAGCAAAGTCCAGATATTTGTGAGCAGGAGAATCATTGCAGTATTACTAACAGAACCAGTTCATACCCTATTCAGTTCCCAACCAGTAACAAGAAGCCTATGTTAGTATTTTTCTTCCAAAGGTGACTCAGGACGATGAGATACTAGTAAAAAGGAAAATAAAAACAATTTTAATTGCCACAGCAAAATGGAATAATTGTTTGGGCTTTTACATTTGAACTGTAAAGACTTTAATTATGTTTTTAATTTTTTTCCCTGAGCACCTCATTATCTAGTATGCTTTGTGTTCATGCAAACGCTTGATTGCATTTCTGATTTGACTGCCCCCATGTTTAGGTCTTGGCTCTCTATCAAGACCCTTTCTGTTTTCCTTAGTGCTGAATCAAGCTGGCTAGAATAGCTAGAAAACCGTGAGCAGCCAAAAAAGAGAAAGAGGGATAGAAAAAGAGAGGAGGGCAGTGGGGAGGGCGAGGGGCTGAGGGAGAGAGAGAGAATTCCTTAAACTGATCCTTATTACATTGAGCTCTCTTCTCATCTTTAAAATATGACATTCTCAGGGGCGCCTGGGTGGCTCAGTGGGTTAAGCCGCTGCCTTCGGCTCGGGTCATGATCTCAGAGTCCTGGGATCGAGTCCCACATCGGGCTCTCTGCTCAGTGGAGAGCCTGCTTCCCTCTCTCTCTCTCTGCCTGCCTCTCCATCTACTTGTGATTTCTCTCTGTCAAATAAATAAATAAAAAAATCTTTAAAAAAAAAAATAAAAAAAAAATAAAATATGACATTCTCTGTGATAATATCTATATTTAAGTTACCCCTTCCTGTAGTTATCTGATCTCTCTCTCCTGAACTTATTCCATACAAATACAAACTTCCTCGTATCTTTCACCTGAAACATCTTCTCTCCCACATCCTTTCCAGCCTGTTTCATCTGTGTATTGCTAAACTTCTTCCTCCAAAGTTACTCACCCTCTGCTTCTACTTCTCTCAGTGACTGTCACCACAGCCAGTGATTAAATGTGGTGAGTGCCGCCATGAGGACTCCCTCGCTTAGCTGTACATCCGCACTAGGGTGGTCGTGCACCTTCTCCTCCCTTTCTCCACAGCTGGCAACCTTCTCTTTCCTGAACCACTAATGTAGTTTTCCATCCGGGTTCTCTGTCTTGCCCGCCTCATTGCATCCTCCTTTGTTGTATTTTGTTTTTCAAAATATGTAACTGTTGCAACTCTCCTGGACTGTATAAAATGTATGGAAATACTCTAAATCTGGATTAAGTTCGCTATTATCTGAGTAAATTTGCCGTGTTTGCTTGGATTTTTCTCCTTTGCTTCAGACAAGCATGGTATAATATGTATATCTGAGCTTTTATGACTGAGAAGCAAAAAAAAGTAGAGAAGACAAACTGAATGAATACAGTTTAGGACTGGAAGGGCACATTTAAGGAAGTCTGAGGAAAGAAGTGCCGTATCAGCCCGTAAGGAAGAGGGAAGTAAAGGAAAGTGTTCTCATATTGTATCTAAGAAGCATAGATAAACAAGTAGAATTTGTTTCAATTTGCTTTTTAATTGTTGCATGACTCCCTTGGGTGTAAAGTTGGTATGAATTATATATATTATGCAAATAAGAGGTCAGGTCGGCTTACAGCTGACTAAATGCAACATATATAACGTTTAGGTTGTCTGAAATTTTATATTTTCACTGAATAATTTACAAAGTATATTTGAATACCTTTATTTATTATTCTATGTTGATCCTTTCAGAATCATTAAAATATATACAAACCTATGAAGATGTTCTCATTCAATTATTATCTGAGAGAAAATTGCTTTCTCTCTTCAAAGTCAACTGTAAAGCTAAAACCAAACAAAATATTTTTTTTCTTATTTTTCCCTACTCTGCAGTTCTTTTGTACATCCTGTGGTAAGTCAATTATTTCCAGAAAAATCTTGTTTCTAGTAGATATAAATTAGCGATTTCACAGTGTTTTCCTTTAAAATAAACAACTTCTGTGTGTGTATTTTGAAATGGATTTCTCAGTATTAATGTGGCTTTTGAATATATGATGCTATATAGTCAGTAGTGACAAACTTACTTGCCCCCCCCCTTTTTTTTTTGGTTGTACTTAAAAAATGATGTTTTTAGGGCGCCTGGGTGGCTCAGTGGGTTAAGCCACTGCCTTTGGCTCAGGTCGTGATGTGGGAGTGCTGGGATCGAGCCCCGCATTGGGCTCTCTACTCAACAGGGAGCCTGCTTCCTTCTCTCTCTTTCTGCCTGGCTCTCTGCCTACGTGTGATCTCTCTCTGTCCAATAAATAAATAAAATCTTTAAAAAAATGACTTTTTAAAAAAAGATTTTATTTATTTATTTGACCTGGGGTGGGGAGGAGAATAAGCACAGTAGGGGGAGTGGCAGGCAGAGGGAGAAGCAAGTTCCCCACTGAACAAGGAGACTCGTGTGGGGCTTGATCCCAGGAAGCTGGGATCAAGTCCTAAGTAGAAGGCAGCTGCTTAATGACTGAGCCACCCAGGTGCTCCCCTAGGAAAAAAAACTTTTCACATATCCTGTGAGACCCATATTTCCTCAGCCTTCTTTGAGTTAAACTTCTCTTAACCAATTTCTTTTTTTTTTTTTTTTAAAGATTTTATTTATTTATTTATTTAACAGACAGAGATCACAAGTAGGCAAAGAGGCAGGCAGAGAGAGGAGGGAAGCAGGCTCCCTGCTCAGGAACCCGATGTGGGACTCGATCCCAGGACCCTGAGATCATGACCTGAGCTGAAGGCAGAGGCTTTAATCCACTGAGCCACCCAGGCGCCCCTAGCCAATTTTTGAATATAAATTCTTTATCCTACTTGCAACTGTTTTGCTCATTCTTAATTAATTCTTCTTATTATTTTATTTCTCAATTCATCCTTTCCCTCTATGTTTTCACTTTTCTTATGTTACCATGGGTTTTCTGATTTTACAATGGTTAAGACTTAAAAAAGCTATCACTCTTTAGGCTATATTTTTTTAAGTTAAAAAGATTTTTAATAATAACAAATGTAGATAAAGACAAGTCTTCTGGAGATTTTCAGAATTTCAGATTTTCATAGTTTTCAGAAAACTGTACTCAAATTTGACCTCATTATCTACCATTTTTCCTTAGTATACAGTTAATAAATGAAAGTCTTATTGGTTAAAAAATGGGTGGGCAATAATTGTTTTCTTTTAATACTAATTACTATTTCTTAAACATTTTATTTATTTATTTGACAGAGACACAGCAAGAAAGGGAATACAAGCAGGGCGAGTAGAAGAGGAGAAGACTGCTTCCCTCTGAGCAGGGAGCCCAATATGGGGCTCACTCCCAGGACCCTAGGATCACAACTCAAGCCAAAGGCAGACACTTAACCAACTGAGCCACCCCGATGCCCCAATAATTATTTTAAGTACTCATTTAAATTCAAAGCCATTTTCCAAATGAGATTTAAAAAGAAAGAACTTGATTGCATATATAACTTCTTTTCTCATTGTAATCATTGTAATATATTTCTACTAAAATTGCCAAATATAATTACTAATGACAGCATAGTCGTGTAATCAATCAACTAAGTAAATTCCATCCTATAGGAACAGTTGCTTTATTGACAAAATTTTACACAAAAATGTGAAAACAATGAGGTATCCAGGAGTTAAATTATCCCAGACTTCTTGGCCTGTTAGTGAAAAAGTAATCGTTAGAATGTAGGTCTTTCCATTCCTACATTATTGTTTTACATATAGAATTTAAGCAAACTATTTTATTGCCAATGTTATCTTTCTTATAGGTACAAATAATTTTCTGTCACCTTTAGCAAAATGTCAGAAATTTGAGCATTCGATTTACATTGTATGTTAATATTTCAGTAAAAACAAGAAATTCATGTGTTTTTAGATATTTATATAAAATACAGTTGGTGCCATCAAACCACTGTAGACAGTCAAGGAAACCAAATATTGACTAAACTTTATGCAAAATGGTAGAGTAATTTAATTGAGCAAGTAGGATCCTAAATAGTGTCAAATTTGTTATTTCTCTAATGCAGGAAAATATTCTATCTTATGGATTAGAAGTATATGACTTTTAGTCAGTGACAATAATTGCAAAGAAACCGAAGAGCGTGTAGAATCCATATAATGCTTATATTTTATATCAGAAATTATTCAAAAAGATTTATTTGTGATTGGATTATATTATTTATAAGAATATAGAAGGACAATTATATTCAGTATCAATTGCTAATATATTTAAGATCTATTATTTCCTTCAGGTAGAAAAATCAAGACATATATTTTTACTGAACTTCTAAATATACTGTAATTATCCCTTATTTTTTATTTTCAAATGACTTCAGAAACTTCATAATTGAAATCTTAGAACAGGGAGAATAACAGAAGAAATAATCATGTTTTATCTTCTTTCCTTCCCTCCTTTTTCTATATGTCATGCTCTATATTATTTCAGGAATAAAATGAAGAATAACTTTAAAATATTCAAACAATAAAATTAGATAAGAAGACTGTATAAATTGAATAAAGAATAGTGTAATAAAATCTTTTGAAATAGTAGTATTAATAAAAATGGACAAAACATTTACTTTCCTCGATCTTTTTATTAATTTAAGCAAAAAATCTGATTTGTAGTTTTTATTATCCTACACAAAGATATACATTGGCATTGATTCACAGTATTTATAAAATAGTAATAAATTGGGTCTGAAGGATAAATACATAGCTGTTTCTGTTATTGTATACTGAGATAAATCTGTCTCAAGTTTGTTTCTCCTTTCACCTTGTGATTCTTTTCTTATTTTTTATAGGCACATATTTTTATACCCAGGGGTACAGGTCTGTGAATCACCAGGTTTACACACTTCACAGCACTCACCAAAGCACATACCCTCCCCGTTGTCCATAATCCCACCCCCTTCTCCCAAACCCCCTCCCCCCAGCAACCCTCAGTTTGTTTTGTGAGATTAAGAGTCACTTATGGTTTGTCTCCCTCCCAATCCCATCTTGTTTCATTTATTCTTCACCTACCCACTTAAGTCCCCATGTTGCATCACCACTTCCTCATATCAGGGAGATCATATGATAATTGTCTTTCTCTGCTTGACTTATTTCGCTAAGCATGATACGCTCTAG